>NC_133538.1:439699667-440041452 GCF_048544455.1 Silene latifolia | reverse complement strand
CCTCTAACCAAAGCCTTAGGCATATGGTAGACATGATGGTTATGTCATCTCAATGTGAATTGAGGAGTATACCTTAATTGCTAAATATTGTTATGTAAATATTTGATAGAGTATTGATATTTACATAAGTGATGATCGCATTCATTGTTAGAGTTTCTTTAAGAACTCAGTTATTCAGTTTGACTGAAAACATTGAATACCTTGTTTATCTGAATAAGTTGTGGAGACAATGTTGAACACTATTCAAGTGAATAAGATGAACATTGTATTTTGTCCCTAGTCACTTAATGAGGTGACGTCTGGGAGTGACTAGATTGTAAGTCGATTGATGGTTGTTCAACACCATAAGGTCATATGTGATGACTGGTCGATTACATAGGCAGAATGTGTGAGATTTTGCCGGACAATGACCATTTAGAGGGTCCCTAAGTTCTATTATAGACGCCTGCCCGTGGCGGGGATCTCTAAGATGTTCTAATGAGTCGATTCTTTTGACTGGAGACTATTATCTGAGCAAGTGCAGTTTTCGAGTGACTTTGGTTTTTGTCCTAGGTCGTGCCGTGAAAGGACGCCAAAAGGGCATTTACTAGGTCATGGTGAGCTGTATTGTGCAATTGGATAGATAGGGCATACAGGAATTGTCCACCCACGTTGGGTAACTATATCTCAAGGCTACTCGAGGAGTTAATGACTACAAATGCATGGCCACGTTCCGAAGTAATCTGTGAGAGATTTTTCCGGTCAGGTAGTCACACCCCCGATCGAGAAAACCACTAGCGATGTGTTCATGTGCAAGTGCGACCTGAAAGACACCTTGCATTGAGTGGGAGATTAAAACGGACAAGAGAATTGGTAGCGCACACCTTGTGTCGGACAAGTGGGAGATTGTTTGAGTTAGTGTCCTCCACAATAGTGCGTTAACATAATAAATCTCATTAATGGAATATCGTCAGATATTTAATTATTTGATCCTCGTCAGTTGAGTAACGTAA
This sequence comes from Silene latifolia, assembly GCF_048544455.1. Taxonomy (NCBI): domain Eukaryota; kingdom Viridiplantae; phylum Streptophyta; class Magnoliopsida; order Caryophyllales; family Caryophyllaceae; genus Silene; species Silene latifolia. The sequence goes on along the minus strand of NC_133538.1, from coordinate 440,040,460 downwards.
ATCGATAATGGTTAGCTGACTAGAGTTTGACGTTATTGTCGTGAGACGGCGGTGATCAACTGACCCTTTTCGGTCACATCTATAGGAACAAACCCCAATACACAACTAATTAATTGTATGAGATACAATTTATTTAGTCCCTTGATTTGTAGACTAAAAGGTTAGTCAATTATTTTAAGAGAGAATTCGAGTTGCGAACTCGAGGAACGGAAGTTATTATTTAATTATGTGATAATTGAATAATAAATTTTGGGAGACGGGTTTTAGTTAATTAACTGTTAATTTACTAAAATTGTACTAATTGATTAATGTGATTAATTATGGAAGTATTTAAACATGAAACGATGTTTAAAATAAAATTACACGTATTTATGCGACAAATATAAGAACCAACATGGACCCGTATATGGGCAAGTGGACCGTATAAAATAGAGTAGTGGATGATTACTCACATATTCATTTCACCTTACTTTATATACTGCCATAATTTATCTTATATAAGATTTTGCATGTGATGTAAGATGAAAAATATAAGACAAAATTTGTCCACTCCAACACACTACTTCCACCCACCACTTTCCCTTCTTTTACACTCCTTCCTTTGTTCATTTCTACACTACAACTCCTGGTATGTTTTGCATGTGAACAATATCATTCATCTCTCTAAAAAATAATTATCCATATTTACTAAGATTGTTAGTAAATAAATTTTATTACTAAGAAAGTTAGTAATATTACAAATAATATCAAGGGTATAGTATTAACAAGTTCTAGTAAAATACTTGTTATTATTTTTGGGTAAGTTCTTGGGTGCAACAAGAAGGAGATCTTCTTTTTGAAGATTTGCAAGGAGGATCATTCATTTGGTATAAGCTCAAGAACAAGCTAGTAAGGTGAACTAGTTTGTACCCTTTTTACCACAAAATCATTGTAAGGAAATTTTTTTTCCTTATACTTTCATTTTTATGCTTTCATATTAGCATGCATGTTACATAGATCACCTAACTGACAAATTATGAGATAATTTAATTTTTATTAGAGAGTCTAATATGGATCTATGATCTTTCTTAAAGCACGCCATTCAGATATGATTGAGAAAGGAGATTTACCTTTACCTCCGCCAATAAAACCAAATAACAAGATAAACCCCTTGGGAATCTATGCCATCTCCGACAACGAGCCAAACCTCGTGTTTTAGCAAGAATTCTCACAAAGTTAATATCCTGCCAGGGATATAATTGCAGGGTAATCTAACTCAAAATAAGTAGCCTGACTAGTACGACAGGTTAAGTAAAAAAAAAAATACTAAAGTAAGACTCAAAGATTTATACGTGGAAGAACCCTGGGAATAAAGGAAAAAACCACGGGCACCAAGGCAGGAGGGATTATTACTATGATTTTGAGTATCCTGACAGGGAATATGTATGTCAGACAAGGAATAGAGTGTGGCTGCTTAATAATAATGCTAAAGTAGTTTATGATTACAAATATGAGAGTAAAAATGCGAGTGATTAAGTAAGGGTCTTCTCTTTTCTTCTTATTTGCTTTTTATAATGGCCTTGCAATGGTCCTCCAAAGTTAGACTTAGGCTTTCTTAGTAAATATGCCTCGTGCACTATTTACCCGGGAGTGGTTAGTTGACTCCTAAAGTTGGCCGCCATTATTTTTGCTAGGTTGACGGTATCAAAAATTGTTGTGGGTTTTGTTGAATAAGTCTTCCGTGTAAATAGGAACCACTTTTGTGAAATTCAGTTGTTGCCTGACGCGTTCTGGTTGTGCTTATCATGTGGCTTGACGAGAATCCCCTCAAGCCTGACCTAATAGACGCATGACCTGACTTTCCCTCCTAGCTGGGGCCTGCTTGGGTGTTTGGATGCCTTGTATTGAATTGTTTTATATTCAGGCTTTGCTTGGAAATTGCCTGATTCTTGTCTGATCAAGCAGGGTAAATCTGGTCCCAACAATTGCCCCTTATCTTTTTATTCCTAGTGGATCTGGCCAGGGATAAGGAGATAAAAATTCGGACCAGACAAAGTGTATAGGAATATTTTACTGGAAAAAGAGTTTGAGTCCCTTTTAACTTCTATAATGGCTAGTGTTCATAAATGAGGTAGGTTCATCAAACCCTAGGAGAGTCATGATTGAATTTATCCACTTGTGTTATCCGTTTGATTTTTGCGGTTATAAAAAGGCTTGAACCGTTTGCTTTGGTTTCACATTCCCATTCTTCAACTCTCTAAAATTTCTTTCTCTTCTCTAATTCATTTGTGAAATATATTCTTCTCTGAAAAATCAACTTCATATTCCAATCATTCAAAAAGTGGCTGGATGAAGGAGAAAGGCTGCTGCATCAAAGACTGCTGCTGGGGCTGAACAGGCTCCAGTGGTGGTGGATGTTCCAAAGATTATTCCTGAAGATGAAGTTATGGAGATTTCTGTCCCTGCAGAAATTCTGTCTATGACGTACAAGGGTGTGACTTTTGCCCCTGTAAAATCTTTGTCTACTTCTTTTCCTGATGCCAATCAATTGAAGCCTTCTTTTGACCACGACTTGAAAGGTAGGGGTCTTCTTGCTTCTGATGCTGAAGTCTCGGTCCCTTAGAATGGTCCAGTCAGGGCTAATTGGTGTAGTCCTGGCTGGTTTTGTATCTTTGAATGGGTGTTTAAAGATGGTTGCAAGCTTCCATTTTCTCCGTTCATGGTTGAAGTTATCAGGGCCATCAAAGTTATCCCTTTCCAACTTATGCCGATGGTTTGGAAGATTGTTTATTCTGTTGAACACCTATGTGCCAAGAATAACTTGGTGATTACTCTTGAAGATTTCAAGAATGTCTCTCATTTGAAAAGTAATAACACTGGGTGCTTGAATCTTCGAGTTAGGGCTAAGATGACTCAGCTAATTATAAATTTTAATTCAGGCAACGACAAGGGTTTGGGTACAACCTATATGTTCATCAGGGCATATTTTGTTGCCCCTGATCTGGACTATCTCAATTATCCCGCTGTTAAGGGAGGTAAGTTCTCTTCCCTGCATTCAATTCAGGTTAAAATAGTTTGTAGATTAAATGTTTAAAGATAGACTTACTTGTAAAGTGTTTGTAGTGGCTGATTGGGCTAATAATCCTGATGTTGGGGGGTCAGCTGACCGAATTGCAGCTTTCATGGCCCTTTCGGATAAGGAGAGGGCGTGGCCTGCCTGCCTTAGACAGGGGCCTATGCCTCGTTTCAAGAAGGCTAAATTGAGCACCTACTAGGCTGTTAGAGGTGCCAAGGCTTCAGGGGCCTCTTCATCAGGCAGTAAGTTTTTTGTCTTTTCTTTGTGAATTTTATCGCCTCAACACATGTTAGTATCAATAAAATACAAAGTAAACTAAAATTAAGAGGGACCTACCTAAACAAAGTGTTTTTCAAGCCCTAAAACTCAGGAGCCAATTGGAATGCACGAAATAACTTTGATTTTATACTATGAGGATTTAAAATTGAAAATAAAATTATTTTGACACCCAAAATTTTAAAAAATTTCGTTTCTTTTACAATTCAGTATTTATTTTTACCAAGTTCTACCACTAACGCTAACACCAATTCGACGTCCTACCCCAACTATCAAATCGGCCCAACTTTGTCAACTACCAACTTTTTACCGTCCGACATATAGTGAGCATCCGGTGAGTCTAGAATCTTAGATGAGTCCATCCCGCGAATCTCAACCATTGGATTAAGGGACCAGCGGCTGTAATTAGCCCACACGTCCCAACAAAATTAGGCGGGAATATAAAAAGAGGGGAAGTCTGTCATTGATGCTCATAATTGCATTAAATTTCTCTCTCTCTCTACCAACCATCTCTTTTTTTCTCTCTAATAACTAACGCAAAGTAACTCCAGGTAGCCTATTATATTTTGTAAAAATTCAAAACTTTCTCTAACCACTTCTATTTTCAAATTCCTCTATAGTCTTCAAATAATCATACCAACTTTTCACTCAAATTAATCGAAGAACTTAAAAAAATTAAGCGAAGAACTTCAACAATTCTACATAATGAAGAGGTATCAATCGCTCTCTATTATCGTTTTTGTTTTAATTAAAGTTTTTCGCGATTTTATGTTACTGCATATTGTTCTTGTTAATGTTGTTGTTGTCGTTGTTGTTGATTATATTGGAATATATGAAGAAACTAGGGTTAATGTTTTGCAGGTACTGCTTACTTGATTTTTTTGTCAAAAATTAGGTTTAATTTTCATGTTGCAGTTGTTGATCATGAATTATATAATTATAGTTTTTCGCGATATTATGTTACTGCATCTTGTTCTTGTTTGTATTGTTGTTGTCGTAGTTGTTGTTGTTGATTATATTGGATTATGTGAAGATATTAAGTTTAAGATGTTATAGGAATTGCTTAATTTATTTTTTGCCAAAACTTAAGTTTAATTTTCATGTTGCAGTTTTTGATCATGAATTATATAATTAATGTTTTTTGCGATTTTATGTTACTGCATCTTGTTCTTGTTGATATTTTTGTTATCGTTGTTGTTGTTGATTATATCAGATTATGTGAAGAAATTAGGGTTAATGTGTTATAGGAATGGCTTAATTGATTTTTTGCCAAAAATTAGGTTTCGTTTTCATGTTTCTGTTGTTGATCATGACTTATATAATTAAACTTTCAATTGCTTGTATGTTCGATTTTTCGAACTTAGAAATTGAGAAATTAATTCTCGTTTTTTTTCCCTAGCAATTAAATATTGTGAAAATTCATGTTTTAGTTTTCGCCTTATAATTAGGGATTATGATTTGTCGAAAATGAGTAATTAATGTTTCTTTTTATTATACATGCTATTGATTCTGTGTTTTTCCTAATCTTCATGTTCTAGTTTTCGCCAAAACCTTTGTATTATACTCTTTTTTTCTTCAACTGTGTTAGTACTCTTTTTTCCTACAGTAAAACTGTGTTAGTATTCTTTTTTTCTGCAACTGTGTTAGCACTATAGTTTAAAAACACGAACATTGTTTGTTTAAATAGAGTAACAATATTGCTTAACAAAAAAACAGTAACAATGTTACTGTAACAATGCTTAAAGAGTAGCAATGATTCTAATACGGTGTTAGTGTCACACTTTTATAGTAGCAGTGTTACTGTGTTATGATATTTAAACAGTATTATTTGATATCCAAATAGCTATTTGATGTTAGCGTAACATTTTTACAGCAATGCTTCTTTTTCCAATGTTACTATGCTCATTATATTTTCAGTAATAGCTAATATTCTTATATTGGTACTGTTATTCTAATTTTCATTTTTTGAAAAAAACATTGTCAGGAAAGTAGAGTTGCCCGAGAAATCAACTGTTATAGAGAAGACTAAGGTGAAAGCATCAGAGAAGACATCAACAAAGAAGGTGGAGACAGAGAAGCTGTCAAAGCCGACTGCACATAAAGAAGTCAAAGCTTCTCATGAAGATGAGTAAGTATCGGAGGGATCTCCCAGTAGTAAGGGCTTTGAGTATTCGAGATAAGTGTCATGTTAACTTATGAGCGAGTCTAGTAGTGATAAAAATAACTTCGGAGGGTCTTATTTGTGCGCAAGAATCTTGGGCCGTGCGTTATGTGCTCGGCATAAGTGCGTGTGTAACACCCCCATCTACCAAGGAGTCTTAACAAGACCTTCCCCAATAGATAAGGGTGTTACCATCTCGGTTTCTCAAGGACAACAATAATCAAATGTCGATTAATGAACAGTTATATTAAATTACAAGTGATATAAACAAAAATTAAAGATACAACTCGTAACTACTATCAACTATGTGAACCTGTCTCTGTCATGACTCGTGGTTGACTCGTCCCTCCAAGCACCTAGCTATGATACAGATATCAGCATGTTAAGACAGACTGCTCACCATAGCGGATCACGACAGACACAACACAAGAATACAACACAACAACACCACACCAGGTCAGTAGCTGAAGGAATATACAAGAACAGACACAACAAGACATAACAAACTACACACGCCACCAACTCCTATCACCCACACATCTCTAACTGTCCGAAGGTCCAGTCCTTCTAGGTTACCAATCGTAACCAGTAATCCACACCGCCATTGGGGGACCGCAGCCGTTCCCACCTAAGACCCGCTTATTTCATCCGAGCGATAACCCATGCTCCTTAATGTGCACATCCCACTTGTGACGGAAACCACAAGGGGCGAATCAAGGGCGTGAAGCACCTCGAGAACCACACACAAACAATCACAATGACCAATCACAACCAATCCACAACACCATCAATGATACTAAAACCAACTGTATAATACAAACGACACACTAAATAGCCAAAAGTACTGAGTAGGAAAACCTACCGTTAGCAACTCGCAGTGATTCCACGCACGACAATAAGTTAACAAGCAACCACCACAACCACCTATAACAACAAGCATAACCATCTATTACTACTACTATAATCACAGCTGAAACCAAGGGAGACGATGATGATGATGATGACAACATACCTATACAAAGCAATTCGGCGTCAAGACCGCTACCTGACTCAAGCATCCCATCCCTATGGTGTAACCACTCTCAAAGGCCTCAAAGAGATGAACCATGCTGAAGGAGAAGTGAAATGACAGCATCTAGGTTTAGGAGAGAAAGAGAAGAAATGATTTGGGTTTTACGATTTTTTATTTCCCCGCTGAACTCCCGTTACTCGACCGAGTAAACAACTTACTCGATTGAGTGTCCTCTACTCGATCGAGTGGCCTCTACTCGATCGAGTGACTAATCTACTTGATCGTGTAGCCTCCGCTAGATCGAGTTACCACAACTCTAAAGGGTTATAACATCACACAGTTAACTCGTAAGGTTTCGGAAGGTCTAGATAGGTGTCTAAGGTCAGTCAGCGGCTCTCTAAAAGGATGGGTATTACAATCTTCCCTCCTTAAAAAGAACTTCGTCCCCGAAGTGCACCTCAACCTCCTCTTCGACACAAGGCAAAAGGAACTAAGGCAACGTACAACTATCCTCTCCAACAAGGACAAGTACAACCGTTCATGAACACCAACCCGATATGAATCCTCGTCAATCATCATCATCATCATCTACCTTAACACACATCACTCGACACGACTTTCTATCAAATCATCAACCATACATTATATACGAGAACAAATGAAAACAACCATTACTTCCACTTATCTCATGTCATTACTCAAGTATAAACAAATATGACTATTTGTTTATTCGTCCATCAATTACCTATTATCCACCATTAGTTATCAATCACCTAAAAGCAGTGAATTATCAATCACTTACACACAAAAAAAATAGCATTCATTTAAATTAATTCCTTTAAATCATTTCTATTACTCAATCATGCAGCAACAACTCAATTATTTAACAACTTTTGTGAACAATTACTTCGAACAAAATACAACAACATGATAAATTTAATCAACAATTGCCAACCATTATACAACATTCACTAACAATTACTCAAACAACTACTTAAAATACTATGAGATTGTTAAAATTTTGTCATTTTCCCATGCGACATTACTCTTCCCCTATTAAAAGGAACTTCGTCCCCGAAGTTCTCCTTCAAGACGTACTATAACTATCACACGAGGTGTTAACTTTTATTCCATATTGACAATATGAACAAATTATACTATACGTTGAGACTCACAACGAACCAGGTACTTCATTGACATTACATAAATATGAAGTTTGCATACTAAGACCATACGACAAGTGAACGACACCATTACACATTCTGTCATCCCATTATTATCCACGACATCAATTAATTGCTTATGCAGCATTGCAAAACATGCAACAAAATTAAAACCACCGTTCAACATGTTACCTGAGGCAATTTAGTTTATGAACTCAACAAGGGTGAAAGCACAAAACCATGTCTATATCGTAAAAACCGTACGTGAAATACAACAACGTGATCACCAACAATAATAAAGAATCATAGTGGAATAAAAAACTCACCGTCAAAAGCTACCAACCAAAACAATATTTATAACTTCACAAACTACTCTTAGTAAAGAGGTAAGTAAAGGTCGGATCCCAAGGGACGGGTATTGATGTACGATTCTCAATTGTAAATAGCTGTGTCTTATGGTGTCACAATTTGGGTTGAGATGATGTGTAATCTAAACTAATCAACAAAATGAAAGTAAATTAATGAAAACAAAGCAAAGTTGTGCCAAGCTCGGGTACCTTTGTCCTCAATCGTTAAATGCTTTCGTCAAGAGTAGACTCCCTATGGTGTTAGAAACATTGTAGGATCGCGAAATTCCCCTTCCTGCCTAGACAAGAAGAAGGGTCGTCCCCTGTCCACCATGCATAAAAGTGGGTTCAATGGAAAAAGGGATCAAGATGTATTTTGAGTTTCATGATGGGAGTTTGCTTTTGATTTTGTTTTCATTCCCCCCAATTTCTTGTGGCATTTGACATTTTTGAGAACAATTTCTTTTGCCATTTCTTTGATGCTTGATATTTTTTTCAACTTTTTTTTATTTTTGAACATTTACGAAGTCACCCTAATTTGTAAGGAGGGTGCTTATATTTGAAGCATAGGAGTTTCTTGTTTTTTTACTCCTCCTTCATTTGATGCATTTTGCAAACTTTTTGTTTTTTCATTTTTGATTGCTTGAACTCAATTTGACAATTTTTGTGCCCATTCCCTTTTTGTTGACAAAATGTGATAGAGGTGGAGGATGGTTGCAAGGTTTCAAGGGTCACCTAGGAATAAACGGTAGCCAAGGAGTTATCACACCACAAGGCACTCTTGACTAGGCCTTAATCCATGGGTCAAAAGATACTAGCATGACACATCCTTGGGTGTTTTAGAAGCATTCTAATGAGCAAAGTCTCAAGAAGAAAAAGTATCTACAAGGGCCTTATATACACTTGTCAAGTTTCCCAAGTAGATGTTTTCACAAAAATTTTCCTAAATACAACTACTTGCCATGATGCAAGTAACATTTATACAACCTAATGCAAATGATTCTATCAGCTAATATGTCATATAAACTACATGCAACTCCTAGAATCACATTGGTTCATACCGCATCAATCAGAATAAAGACACATAGTCATTAACATAGAGAGGAAAAAGGAGATTGGAAAGATCATACTATGCGGTCTTCATATTCCTCATGCATCGGATGTGGCGTAGTCGATCCAATGTAATAGAAGGATAGACAAACAAACAAGTATATACAAAATATACAATTGTACACTACAAAGGAATGAACATATTTTTGTGTTTTTCAAAAATTTTCAAATTTTATAATTTTTTTGATTTAAAAGTCAAGTTAGAATTTCCCATCCCCACACCAGTATGGGCATTGTCCTCAATGGCCAATACGATAAGAAATTATGCAAGCTAAATGAGAATGCATGATTTCTACACTAATATGAAATCTATATGACATATATACATAAGTGATGCAATCTATTCTATTTTATATAATGCATGATTTTATTGGTTGGAGAGCTAATTTGGATTAACTCGCATTTCTTATGTTTGAACATCCCCAAACCAAGTAAGACACTATTTCTAGTGTAAAATAGGGGGATTTCATGCACAAGAAAAGGATGCAATGCATGAATCCTAATTGTCATTTTGGATTTTGAAAAGTGGGAACAATAGATTTATCATCACCTATATGTTGCCAAGGTGGAATAATAGTCCTTAATTTTTACAAGGACACCACTACAATTTGAAACAATTAAATGTTAACCAAGTTAGAAAAGCATGAAATTCTTGATAAGAAAAATGAGGTGGAAAGAAGAGCTTCACCTTGGCCATGGTGGGTAGCTTATGCCCACTCCTCCTAGCTCATGAACATCTTCATTTATTACCATCATCCCCTGCAAGATCACTATCCCATTATGCTTGTGATGCATCGCTCTCATAGAAATCCATAAATTCGTCCCCCTCGCTATTGACCTCCACCGTATCACCACCACTTGACCTTTCTCCTTCTACTTCTCCATGTGTTCCACCGTTAGCATACTCCGAGTTTGGAAAAAGGATATCCATTTAAGCCCAAGAGGGAAGCATTCCCTCTTCACTAATATGCCTTTGATAGGCCAACCGGTGAAATTGTGGATAGAGAGCATAGTAATTGTCCACTCTTGCTTCATATTACTTTTGGTGTATATCTTGGAGTAGACCCGTTACAAAGTCATCTCTAGGAAGGATGAAGGGATTTGGGTGATTGTAAGGTTGATATGGAAATGGGTAAGGCGGGATAGCAACTTTCTCTTTTTCATTTGTTTGAGGTTCATTTTGTTGAGGTTGAGTAGAAGGTGGGGTTTGATTTGCTTGGTTTGAATGAGTTGAGATCAGGTAGGATGGTACTTGTGAGAGGGGACCCCTTCGAGGTGATATCCTTGTTAAACCTTCCATTGGAAGAAAAATGGGGTGCTCCCTTTGGTGAGCCACTTAATCTTTCGCTCATAGCCTTAAAGGGTGATCCAATGGTGTTGTCGGAAAATCAACATTTCATCGATCTTGGTGTTGCCCGAAAGAGTTATATAAGCATTGTTGTTGTTGAAATTGGGATTGAAGAATTTTGCAAGCCTTGTTATTAATCCCCCATTGAAAATGTGGATCATACGATCATCATCTCCATTCCGTAATTTTGCCCATCTTTCAAGAAGTACTAAGGGGCATTGAAGTGATAACCACTCCTCCCTTGTATCGTTAGATAAGATTCCATAAAGACCAAATCAAGTTCATTCACAATCGCAGGATCACGGCGAGCTAAGAGAGTACTTGTAATGAAACGGTAGGTGAGCCGGATAATGGGGTTTTGAATAAAAGAGGCCGAGCATTCCTTAATGAATGAGAAATCGCGACCCGTCAAGGCTCGCCATAAAGGTGCTATGCTATAATTCTGAGATTTTGATGTACGGGTAGGCGATACATAAAGACCCAACACACTAGCAAATTCCACAAGAGTCATCATTCGAGTTGTGTTCTCTAGTCTAATATCCACACAAATCGCCTTGTTTGAGGTAGTAATTTTCAGAAAACTCAAGAATTCGAGGACTAAGGGCCGATAAGTGAGCTCATGCATCTTGGACATGGTTGAAAGACGAAATAATTCAAAGAGTGCCTCGGTTTGATGATAAATTCCTAGTTTCCTTAATGTCTCATGGCACATGAATTTAGTAGGAAGAATGTTCTTACCAAGGAGACGATGAAAGACGATTCTTTGGGCGTAATTGACAAATTCTATGTTGGAGAACTCATTAAGTCTTGAGAGATCAATTATTTCTTCATTCTCTCTCCTCAATGCGTTGAGGTGAGATGTTGAGGAGCTTCCAATTACTCTTATTCTTCTCCTTTCTCTAGGCAAGGACCCTCTTGTTCTATTCTTAATAGTATATCTTGAAGCTTTGCTTATTGAAGATGAAGATATTATTTGTAATTGAGATCCTTCTTGAAATCCTAGGTTTTTGGGGTTTTTAATTTAGAGAGGTGAATGGGTGCTTTTGGTCTGATTTGAGTCATATGGGAGGGGATTTTATGTTTTATAAAGGAATGAAGGATGATGTGTCATAACATGTGTGGTAGGAGAATGCATTTGTCGATAATAGAAGAGCAGCACGGGAGGGCGACGTGAGGGTCGTGCTCCGTACGGGCAGATCTTCACTTTGCAGAAAATTCATATGAGCAGATAGGGACGGGCGGATCGAGCTCAGGATGCTCGGATTGTGGGATTTATCTGTATGCATCCCTTTAAATATAAGGACTATAACGAATTAATCATGATGAAAGCATGTCATAAAATAAATTGCATAAAAAAAAGGGTAAAGAGATGACGAAATAACCTTCGGTCCTAGCTAATTCGGCCTATGAACAATATCGCAATGATATTCTCCTATCAGTTTCACCCAAGATGCTCCGAGAAAAGCCCTTTGATTTTGCTAGAATCGATTCCTAAATTTTCTGAAAAATTTTAGGTTATTTTTGTGTTTTTTCTGATGAGAGGAGGCAAGAAGCAGTGAAAAATTAGGTTAGGATTATTAGGGTAGAACAATGAGCTCCCTCTTCCTCTTATTCTAACCGAAAAAGAGAAGTGAATGGGGAGATATTTTTACCCTCCTAATTTTCGGCCCAATGCTAACCGAAATAAGAGAGATCTATTTCTCTTTTTTCGGTTTTTCCAAAAATGTATAAAATGTGTTAAATTGTCATCTAGTGATGATCGAACCCATGACCTCTTGGTTTGAGTACCCTAACTATTATTACTATGACACATTCATCTTGTTGATATTAAATATAACCGATTACATTTAATTACGAAATAACAGATCAATTCGTCCAAGCTAACATTACATAATTTTTTTTTTTTGGTAAAATGTGAGATATATATATAATAATATTAAATAAGGTTACCAAAAGTGAGCAAGCATCAATTAATCATCTAACATATACAAATGTTTCTGCCTTTGCCAGTCTAAATCCGTTTTTGTTAAAACTTTGTAATCCCTTCCTCGCACTCTGGCTTTTACTTCTTCAATAACTTGATCTGCTATCCTCTCAGGCCTGAGAAGGACCCCTTCCATATTACTTTTATTCCTCTGCTGCCATACATGGTAGATCACACACCACATCAGAGCTAACATTACATACGTTTATTTAAATATAACTTATTATATTCAATTTACGAATTGACAGTTAATTCGTCTCAACTAATATTATTTAATCTTCATTAATTAATTGTCTCATCAACACATTGACTAACTGTATAGTCATATAAGGCATCAATGTGATTATATTTCTATTACCACATCTCTCAAACACATCCTATAGGTGTGACCTTTAGGGACAAGTTGATCACCGCCATCTGTATGATAATGACTTCAAACTTTCTAGCAAGCCAACCGTTATTAGGTAATCGTTAATCAACTGATTAAAATACGAAGTATACCCTTGTGAACCTTTAAGAGATTTATTAATGTTATCACACTAATTTGTGGAGGACACAAGTTCCAACACGGATCCTCAGTCAGTGTACTCTGAAATTTCCAACCCGTGCTGGGACGCGCGGGTTCTGCTCAGGACGGGCGGCTTAAGGCCTGGGACGAGCATCTTGCATATGATCTGTTCAGATTTTGTAACAGAACCCTTTCTCCAATTGTAGCTTTCCCAGGACCCGCGTCCCAAGGCCAGGATGCTCGGATCCTCTTCAGGGACGCCCAGATTGTCTGCAGTTCCCATGGGCTCAGGTCTGCCCGTGGGGGTTTCCTTCTATTTGTTCTCGTTTTTCCTTATTTCATTCATTGACGAGAGTTCTTCGCCACACTTGAATTGCTAAATCCTTCATTCATCAAGCAAGATTAGTAACACTCCCTCATCAACTCTCATGGCAAAATCATGCTTTATGGAAATTATATGTAAATGCAATAAAGTTAGAAATACAAGTGAGAAGAGTTAGTATATTTACAAATGGTGGTTTAGATAGGACTCCACCAAACTCTCTCATTGATGATCTTTTCATGGCGGGAGAGGCTCGAGGCGGATGACCTTGACTTCTCCGATGAATGATCCTTCATAATACGGTTTTAATCGTTGACCGTTGACCTTGAACTTGTTCCCATCTTCCGACTTTATCTCAAAGTCGCCATATTTCCCTACTTCGGTGATTACATAGGGTCCCATCCATCTTGAGTTTAACTTCCCGGGAATGAGTCGATCTCGGGAGTTAAATAGAAAGACTTTGTCTCCCTTGTGCAAGGCTTTTTGTCTAATCCTCTTGTCATGAAGCAATTTTGCCCTTTCCTTGTAGATCTTTGCATTTTCGTAGCATTGTAGTCGGAATTCGTCCAACTCTTGAATTTGCATTATCCTATCTTAACCACTTAACTTGAGATCAAGGTTGAGAGATTTGATTGCCTAAAAGGCTTTGTATTCCAATTCGATTGGCAAATGGTACGCCTTTCCATAGACTAGCTTGTAAGGGGATGCTCCTATGGGAGTCTTATAGGCCGTCCTATAAGCCTAAATAGTGCCGTCAAGCTTCATACTCCAATCCTTAGGAGTCTTGTTGACAACCTTATCAAGGATTTGCTTGATCTCTCTATTCGAAACTTCAACTTGACCGCTTGTTTGAGGATGGTATCCCAAACCGGTTCTATGTTGAACGCCATATTTTGTCAAAAGAGATGTGAGCTTCTTTTCATGGAAATGTGTCCCTCCATCACTAATGATTGCTCTAGGGACTCCGAATCTTGGGAAGATTACTTTCTTGAGAAGCTTAGTAACCGTTTTGGCACCATCGGTTGGGGTAGAAATTGCTTCTACCCACTTTGATACATAATCGACGGCTACAAGAATGTACTTGTTTTCTTGAGATGATACAAATGGTCCTTGGTAGTCAATTCCCCATACATCAAAAATTTCTACCTCCAATATTCCTCGTTGTGGCATCTCATTTCTCCAAAAAATATTTCCGGTTCTTTGGCAAGGATCACAATGGAGAATAAATTCCCTAGCATCTTCAAACATAGTAGACCAAAAAAAGCCCGATTGAAGGACTTTAGCGATTGTTCTTCGTTCTCCGTGATGTCCTCATATGGTGATGAGTGGCATCTTTCTAAAATACGTGGAACTTCCCATTGGGGTATGCATCTTCGGTAAAGTTCATCACTACATTCCTTGTAAAGAATGGGATCGTCCCAAAAGTATCTCTTCACTTCAAACAAGAATCTCTTTCTTTGATTGTAGTTCAAGTTTGGAGGAAGAACTCCTCGAACAATGTAATTAGCATAGTCGGCGAACCATGGTGTGGTGTGCTTCTCAAGTTGTGAATAGATTGCCATCAAAATATCATCGGGGAAAGAGTCATTGATTGGTGTCTCTCCCTCATCATTGTGGAATCGAATTTTTGACAAGTGATCCGCCACCACATTCTCGGCTCCCTTCGTATATCTTATTTCCAAATCAAATTCTTGGAGTAGCAAAATCCATCTCAACAACCATGCTTTTGCTTCTTTCTAAATTATCAAGATATGTCTAAGAGCACGATGAACCGAGAAAATAATCACTTTTGATCCAAGCAAGTAGGAACGGAATTTGTCTAAAGCATAGACAATGGCAAGGAGTTCCTTCTCGGTAGTATCATAGTTCACTTGGGCGGCATCAAGAGTCTTGCTTTTGTAATAGATAGCATGCAAGGCCTTTCCTACCCGTTGGCCAAGAAACGCTCTAACGGTGTAGTTACTCGCATCGCACATGATTTCAAATGTTAGTTCCCAATTTGGTGGTTGGATGATTGGTGCCGAGATTAAGGCTTCCTTGATCCTATTAAAAGCATTAACACACTCATTAGTGAATTGGAATTGGCCATCCTTAAGCAAAACTTGAGTAAGGGGTTTCGTAATTTTGGAAAAATCTTTTATGAAACGGCGATAGAAACCCGCGTGACCGAGAAAGCTCCTCACCCCTCTAACATTCACGGGAGGTGGGAGTTTCTCTATCACCTCAACTTTGGCCTTGTCAACTTCGATGCCCTTTTCCGAGATTAAATGACCCAAGACAATACCCTCATTGACCATAAACTGACATTTTTCCCAATTCAAGATAAGACTAACATCTTCACATTTTTGCAATACAAGAGAAAGGTTATGCAAGCAAGAGTCAAAGTCTTTTCCATAAACGCTAAAATCATCCATAAAAACTTCCATTATGTTTTCTAGATAATCGGAGAAGACACTCATCATGGATCTTTGAAAAGTGGCGGGAGCATTGCATAGCCCTAAGGGCATTCTCCTATATGCAAAGGTTCCATAGGGACATGTGAATGTGGTTTTGTGTTGGTCATCCAGGTGTATCGAGATTTGGAATAATCCCGAGTCCCCGTTAAGGTAGCAAAGGAATTTGTTAGAGGCTAACCTCTCAAGAATTTGGTCAATGAATGGTAGGGGGAATGATCCTTTCTTGTTGCGGAATTCAATTTACGATAGTCAATATACATACGCCAACCGGTGATCTTCCTTGTGGGTATTAGCTCGTTCTTTTCATTTGTTACCACCGTGGTACCTCCTTTCTTAGGTACCACTTGAACGGGGCTAACCCACAAAGAATCCGATATAGGATAAATGATTCCCGCGTCAAGTAATTTCATAACCTCCACTTTTACAACTTCTTGCAATAGGGGTTTAGTCTCCTTTGTCCTTGATTGGTGGGCCTATGGTCTTCTTGTAGATGAATCTTATGCATGCAAAAATTGGGGCTTATCCCCTTAATATCATCTAGACTATAACCTATAGCCTTTGTATGTTGTTTTAACACATCAAGCAAACTTTCCAATTGATTCTCATCAAGTTTTTCATTAACAATCACGTGTTTGGTTTTAGATTCGTCAAGGTAAGCATACTTCAAATTTGGGGGAAGGGGTTTTAGAGTTGGAGTTTTTACCTCACTTTCTACCATTGAAAGTTCACTAACGACACATTCCATCTCTATTACACATTCCATCCTCATGGCATATTGATTTGTTCCTCAAGCTCCTCATACCCATCGTACTCAAATTCTGTGACATATTCTTCTAGTTCTTCGTCTTGCATGGTATGATCTTTGGTTGCTTGTTCTAATTTAGTGGATTGTGATGCTTCCTCGAGAATATCATTTATCAATATGGATGCTCATAGGTGAGCTCTTTGTTGGCTAGAGCGGCTTCAAGGAGATCTGCTTCTAATTCCCAATGCTTGTTTTTTGCCTCACTTGCTTCTGAGGCCTTTAATGTTTGCAAAGGGTCTTTGATGAGAGTAGTACCCATATGGTCCTCTACACAACAATCTATAATATCCATCTTGCAAAGTACACTAAGAGAAAAAGATGAGAAGTACCTTGAGGGAATGCTCTCCCTCAAGGTAAAGAAAAATGCAACTAGAAACAATTAATGAAAATCAAATCAATTTAACACCGTCCCCGGCAACGGCGCCATCTTTGGTGTGGAACAAAACTCGTCGTCAAAAGCTACCAACCAAAACAATATTTATAACTTCACAAACTACTCTTAATAAAGAGGTAAGTAAAGGTTGGATCCTAAGGGACGGGTATTGATGTAGGATTCTCAATTGTAAATAGCTATGTCTTAGGGTGTCACAATTTGGGTTGAGATGATGTGTAATCTAAAATAATCAACAAAATAAAAGTAAATTAATGAAAACAAAGCAAAGTAATAAAATGGGTTTGTAAACAATTGATTAAAGCTACTAGGGTGTCATGGGTTGATAGGGGATTCATGGGAGTAGATCATACAAACATGTTCTCAATTAGATGCAAGCACTTCTTGTTGTGATGGGATCGAGTTAGTGTATATCTTACAATCCCTAAGAAGGTTTGGGTTCCGGAGCCGAGTCGTCTAGACTGTACAACACCTACAAGTCGACTTAATCCTTCCTATTTAACTCTATGCATGGTCTAATAAGGCTCGAGTTGATTTATATCTTACAAGCCTCATTGAAGAGATAAGGGATGGATAAAAAAATGCAAGGATTCATAGGCTCACATTTCATCAAACATAACATGTGCATAGGTTAAAATCACAACAAGCATGCAAATTAATTATGAAAACATATTAGATTAAGCATAGATCAATCCCCATGTTTGTTTCCCCTAATTCCCCATTAACCCTAGCTAAGGAAACTACTCACTCATGATCAAGTTTAGCATGCTAATAAGGTTGTCAATCATACAAACAAAGCAAAACATGATGAATAAATGAAAGTGATTAACAATAATTAAACAAGGCTAAAGAGAAATTATACCTATGAAGATGATTCCAAATAAGAAAGCAAAGAATATTAGAAGTACTTGATGATTGATGGAAGGTTGTCAATCCTCCAAATAAACTCAAATAATCTTCTAATTACCCAAATAAAGGAAGAACAATAGAAAAATTAAAGAAAGATTAAGATGTGATTAATATTGAGAATTGTATTAAAACTAAATTGAGACAAATTAAGAAAGTATTAAGATTGGATTAGGAATTAATTAAGAGAGCATAAGAGTTCATGCTAATCTAGGTAGTACAAAGGGGTATTTATACTAAAGATTAGGTACAAGGATTAGGGTTACTAAGGGCCTTTTGACTATTAAGACCCTAAGAAAACTTGAGGAAATGCTACTCCCGAGGGAAATGCGTGGATCCTCATTGCTAGTCCTGCCTTAATCCGCTCGTCCCGTGCTGTGGCACGGGCTGTTCTGCCGTGTGATCCACTCGGATCCTGGAGGAGACGCTCGGGTCCTTGCTGCACAGTCCGCTCGTCCTGGGATGACGCGGCTCGGATCCTTGCAGTGTGGCATACTCAAATCGTTCTCGGGCCGCTCGGATCCCTGGGCAGAGTGCTTCCCATGTTTGGCTCCTCAACAATCCGCAAGGATCATGTTGGGGATGCAAGGATCTTTTAATCATTGTCCATTTCACTTTATTTATCTACTTAGGCCTCTAGTGTCGGTCTTCTCTTTGATGCTTGGTCATTAGATGTGGTCAATTTAGCTCCATTTCGCCTCATAAATGCAAGGTTAGCAATCCTTTCTTACTAAGGAGACAAAACCTCAAAGAATATGAAAATGGGAAACTAAAGACAATAAATGACCCAAATATGTGCTAAAAAGCATAGGAACGAGGTTTATTCGGGGACTAAATGTGCTCAAATATGAGTCACATCAATTATCAGCCAAGCACACAAGCATGAAGACCCAAACCAAATTTAGAACGAAATAACTAACACACAGGGGCACTCGATCGAGTTGAGGATTTACTCGATCAAGTTGACGTTACTCGATCGAGTTCATTAGCTACTCAATCGAGCACGTCGAGTCCAGAGAGCATTTCTAAATCACACCTGCAGTTACTCGATCGAGTGAGGGGCACTCGATCGAGTAGCCACGGGTCAAAATCCTCCAAGGGGGTTCATTGCAAGACCAAGAAATCATATATATAAGTCGGAATTTCATTTCCGACGCCAACCACATGCATAACAAGTCCTAAAATCATCGAAAATACGGTCTTATGGCCAAATACAAACCAAAGTGTACCAAAAGTACGAACCAACCATGTACTAACTAAGACAAGTCCATGAGACAAAGTATATATAAAACAGAGAAAGAACATCACTCCAAGTCCGGCTCCTCCATCACCTTATCTCCGCCTCCTCCTCCGAATGTGCCAGCTCCTGCCGCCTCCTCGCCTGTGGTAGTGAATGTGCCTGCGTCTGCTCCCACCCGCCACGGTGCCAAAAAACCGTAGGGTTAACTCCTACGGTCCCCCCATGTAGTCGGATCCACACCAAAGGAGTGAAAGTCTCCACTGTCGTCTCCAACACCTCTCCACCACACCGGTTGGGCCGAAGCGGTCCCGATGCCCTGCACATACGCTATCTCGTGTAGGTTCCGGAGCGTCAAAGTGGCAGATACCTTCTCTGTGAGCTCACTCACCCTCATCTCAGGACTAAATAACGAAGGGTAGATGGGAAACTGATGTTGTAGAGGCACGTGCTGCTCTGGCTGAGTCTCAGCAACTCTCTCCCTCACCCGTCTCGGACCCCTCCCCACTCTAGGTTGTCGATCATCAAGTCTAGCCTAATCCCCCTTAGTCGATTCTTGTATCACCTCCAAAATGGTATCAACAATGACGTAGTACTGCCGAGTAGGAGCCTTCTCATCATCATCAGAGTCCGACGCCACTATCGCCGCTGTCAAGGGCTCAGTCACCGGGAGGTGCTCGAGGTCAGGTATACTCATCCAACTCATACCTCATACTCTCCAAGCCAACCCACCACGCTCCAAAATTCTCAAAATTTTTGCTCGAGGAAGTAGTCCCGGTCAAAGGTAGGCATAAATGGAGCCATAGGTGAAACGGCCGAGGAGGCCTCAAAGGTGGCCAACCGCTCCGCTAACCGTGTGACAGTGGCAGCACAACTCAATAATCGGGTCCCAGAGGTAAAGCTAGGCTAGCACAAACTATGGCCGGGGCGTTGTATAAAACTCTCGGGGCTCGGGTGGGGTTAAGATAAGCAACTAGAAACATCCTCATGTGAGTTCAACTTACTCACATCCTTCCGGTCATAGAGTAGACAAGTCAAGGCACGAAGAAAGGTATTCAAAGTGATATGTTGCATGTCATTTTTCAACATATTACTTGAGGTGGGGGCGCTCTTGCCGGTAAAACAAGGCATGTAACTACTAGATCCACACTCAGTCGGGATATCCCTAAGGTCTCCCTTCTCCGGCCGCGCAAGGCCAATATGGGTAGAAAACATGTCCATGGTCAAGAGGAAACTAGTGTTCATGAGACGGAACTGTACGGTCTTAGCCGCCGCATCATAGGTGAAAGAGCTCATGAACTCCAAGGTCAAGAAGGCGTATGAATGCTTCCTAAGGCGATCCAAACCAGTCATACCCAAGTTCTCAAATATATGCCTCACATCCGTCTCTACACCAAGGTCCTCTAAGATGGTGGTGTCAATACAATGGATTGTTTTCATACGACGTTTCTGCAACTCGACAAAAGCAAATCTTTGCTTGAAATCAGCAAAGACAATGGTAGGATACTCAGGCACGGGTGGAACAGTGGGTCCCTGACTCCCCTCACCAATCTCGGGCTCAGAAGCCCTTCCCCTATTACTCTAACAGGTGCCAACTGTAGGTCTCGGCATCTGTTCAAATATACACTTAGGCACACAAACCGACATTACTCGAAGAAAATAAACTTTCTATGCATACGTATGGAAGAAGAAACAACTATGTACACACACTTTCACCAAAACAATCCAAAAGTTTTAAGCATGCTACTCCCACAATTTATAACAGAAGGTCTTTATAGCTTTCAAATATGAAATTGTAAAATCAATTAACAAATTAAGTTATTAATATTTTCAAAATAGTTCCACAAAAAGGTAATCATCATAAAGAATTGGGGCAAATTTCAGTTTGGGGCACTTTTAAGACGGAGTTTTAAGACAAAATTTTGGGCAAAACTAGTCAAAATCAACACTAAACATAATACCAACAACATACATTACTCAATTTTCCTATTCCATACTCAAAAGACTAACAAAAATCCAATTTACAACCCAAACCCTAGAAATTTCGGTCCACATATACTCCCATATAGATTCGATTTCTCTACTTCTAGCGTCAATAATCAACAAACTAGAGCAATTATACCATATTACAACACTTATAAACAAAATACATGAGTTTAAATCGAACTTTTCAGAAAATCTAACACTTTTGGATGGTTTTTATTGACTAAAAACAAAGAAAAAGATGATCATTCTTACCTTGAATAACCATCTATAACAACCACCTATAACAACCAGCATAACCATCTATTACTACTACATAATCACAACAGAAAACAAGGAATCCGTCGTCCAGACCGGTACCTGACTCAAGCATCCCATCCCTATGGTGTAACCACTCTCAAAGGTCTCAAGGATATGAACCATGGTGATGGAGAAGGGAAATGAAGGCATCTAGGTTTAGGAGAGAAAGAGAAGAAACGATTTGGGTTTCACGATATCACGATTTATAATTCCCCGCTGAACTCCTGTTACTCGACCGAGTAAATAACTTACACGATCGAGTGGCCTCTACTCGATCGAGTGACTAAGCTACTCGATCTAGCGGAGCCACTCGATCGAGTAACAACAACTCCAAAGGGTTATCACATCACACGGTTAACTCGTAAGGTTTCCGAAGGTCTAGATAAGTGTCTAAGGTTAGTCAACGATGGTCAACGGGTCTCTAAAAGGATGGGTATTACTGCATGAGTCGCGGAGGATGCGGTTAAGTGATAATGGGAATTTTGGTTGGCAATTAATTGAGATTAGAATTGTAGAATGATTAGGAAATAGTTGAGGTATCAAAGAGTTGATTGAGAGTGATAACATGAGTTGTTAACGGTTGTTTAAAAGTATAAAATTGGAAATGATATGAACCGAATAGATGGCAATGAGAGTTTGCGAGATAGAGGAATGAGGTTATTTTATTATACCGAGGTCGATTTTCGGGGAGTGTTATTTTGTGAGATAGAGGAATGAGGTTTGTCCATTGAGAGTTGCTTATGTATTTGAGAATTTGAGATTTCAAAGGAATTTGATACGAGTTTGGGGTGAGCTCTTATAGGGAGATTTTGCTATTAGCCGTGAGGTAATATGGATGAGTTTTAGTTATATTAATTGGGATATATAGTTGTGGATTTAGTACTACCAAGTTGGTCTTCGCGGTTACGAAATTGAGAATGTGATATGTAAGGCATATGGGTCCAATTATGTTATTTGAGGTGTTTTGATTACTTGTGTTATATATAGAATAACCGTCTAATTGGAGTATGTAATTATGAAGCGTGAAAATGGTTGTGTAAAACTCAGCCCCAATGAGTGGTTGTGTGGATGTTATTTGTAAAGTTGTCCTTTAATTATTCTTCGAAATATCCATGTTATACATTATGATTTAGTTGAAAATTGCTTATTTTGGACATGGGCCACCTGCGCACCGGTCTGCGGCATCGGAGCAGTCTCGAAATCCACGTTCGGTAGCGTAGACATACTCTCCGCTGAATCGCTTTAGATCGGTCGATTTCGGCTCGATGAAGGTCTTAAAAACGATGCATAGATGATTGGAGTCGCCACCAAGCAGTTATAGAATGCCTGGAAACCGTACAAATCTACTTTACACCTCGGTTAAACGAAGCACAAAGCAGTGCTTGAAATAGGTATTAAAGATAAGGAGTCGTCCCTCTTTTAGCATCCATTCCCTGGAATGACTCTCGTACACCCTAGATAAGGCCATCCAATATCCAAAGGTTCCGTGTAAGAGGTAAGGGTACGTATTGGGAAGCTCTTTAATCGAACACCCAGTATTGGTTGGTTAAGTGCAAGAGTTGATAAAACGGTTTTAATGCATGAATGCGGATCCACAAGTTTAAACCTAACATGTGAGATTTTCTATGTCGGTTGTTTATCCAAATATCAAGTCATTGATTTTGAGTTGGATTTAAAAGTTGATTTGTATGGAAAGACAGAAATTAAACATCCATTTACCAAGTTAGGTTTAGGTGCTTAACACGATCCATTTGGCTTAGAAAATTGCTCGAAAATGATAAAATATAAAGTGTAAGCTCGTCAATCTGATCCGGCATGTATTCGGGTTAACCGAAATCAGGATTGTCCTAGACGAGTGCTGGAAACAAAACAGGAGTAGTGCCAGGCAGCCCTTATGGTGCGAGCCTATAGGCGATGGAAGGGGGCTCCCCCTGGTTTTGCAAAAGGTGAAGAATAGAAGGGCATTGGGACGCATGTTAGACTGCAACCGAAGTGAGCCTTCTGTGTTTGCAAAAGGTTTGTTAAAACCATTTTAAAAGGTTGTTAAATCCGCTTTTGTTGAAAAGGTCGTTGAGACTACTTTTATGTTAAAGTGTAGAATATGATTCAGAATATTCATCATTATATTGATGATACTCGTTGTTGGATTTGAACATGCTAGCTTGACATGAATAGTTTTGTAAATAAACATGTAAAATGTATTTGGTCAATAGTTTTATCACCGTACTCGAAATAAATCGACATGGCACTTATGTTAGCCAAGGGTGAAATCCGATATGGTCAAGATAAAGAGGGAAAATAAGATGAAATAAAATGAAAAGTGTTTGATGTGAACTAGTTATGTTAAGTTCATTTCTTTATAACTAGTCGATATTTATCATCGTAGTCGGGATTAAACTCACATGGTATATGTGAACCAAGGATGATTATGAATATGACTAAAATTCTTGCACATATGAATAAATGAAAAATTAAAGAAATAGGAGATGAAAATATTCAAATCTCCATAAATTTGTTATTAACCAACGATATCATCGTTACACAGGATAAAAACATCATGGTATAAATAACAAACGATGCTTTCGGTAATGGTAAAAAAATGTTTATCATGAAAATAATTTGAAATAGTAAAAACCGTTTTAATAAAAGAAGAAAAATGAAATAAAACATAGGGAATGTTTGGAAGCCATATGAGGCGCGAGGAGCGAGACCCTAGGCTAGGCCAAAACACTAATTTGGCTCGATCTTTCCAAATTTTGAATCGCGTTATGCATGTTTTATGATGTTAAAAGTCATGAAGTAGTAAAATGATCGAGAAATCGACAAAGTGTAATACTTGTTAGTCGGAAAGCTCGATTTTAAAAACCGTTTTGTAAATATGGAGCGTTGCTTTGATTTAGTGTAGGTGTAGTTGGTCGTAGTGGTAAAGTTTTTTTTAATGCACGATGACGGTACCAAACAATGTGTAAGGCTCGTGTTTTCAATCGGTAGGTCGAAAACATGTGTCGGTTTTTGACTTTAGAAGTCGAGTTCTAGAATTTTAAGGGAGAAAGAAGGGGCGGACTCTCGCATGGTTGTAAATGTTAGTACTTGAGGGGTAATTATAGAGGAATGTGTGCTGTTGTGCATTTTCGGCGATGTGGCCATATAGGCCACCCATTGAGGCGCGAGTATGTGGGCCACACATAGGGATGTCCTGTCCATTTTGAAAATTTGGAATTTAGGTTTTCTTCAATCCTAGGTTTTGTTAGGATGTGTTTTGTGGTTGGTTATGTTTGGGCGTTATTTAGGGCGGGTACTTTGTGTTTGACTCGGGTTTGACTTTGTGTTGAGTCGAGATTTTAATTTTGAGTCAGTTTTTGGTCCGGTGTCGGTTTTGACTCTAATTACTATCATTACGACCCCGTCGTCATGCATAAAACACTCCAGGTATTTTTGAAATGTTTTAACATGTTTTTCATTTTCGAAACCATTTTCATAGATTTTCGACACGTGGTTGTACAAACCGTCGATCGAACGTAGCGATTTCCAAAACATGTTATAGTCTGATAATCATAGGGTGTTTGTTGGGGATTCCATATATACCGGTTATCTACAAAGGCCACAACTTTGACTGAGGCTTGAACAAGGAGAAAGTCAAAGTATAGCCCCAAGGTGAATCGATGATTACAACCTGGAAATCGAAGCGATGTCGAGGCGACTCAAAAGGATTTTAGTCAAGGATCAGCCGTCAGGAAGGTCGATGTCGAGGCGACTCGAGGATTCGAGTCAAGGACATACCGTCGGGAATAGTTTAGAATCTGTCGACTGCGGGTGCGGGTCATATAAAGGCTGTTAGATTACATATAGATGCTCGCCAGTAATAGAATGGAGTCATACCTGAGGTATCGTCGAGATATGTCCATCATTTTCGCACGCGTAGAACCTCGCCAGCGAATGATGGTTGAGTGATCGACTGCGGGAAATGGCCCGAATCATCGGGCCCACTTCAAGAGGTTGTTTGTTGTCGGTGCTGGAGACTCGCCAGCCATTGATGGTCCAGTGATCGACTGTGGGAAACGGCCTTAATCATTGAGCCTATTTCAAGAGGTTGCTAGTTGACGATGTGTGGAGACTCGCAAGTCATTGATGGTCGAGTGATCGACTACGGGAAACGGCCTGAATCATCGAACCCATTTTAAGAGGTTATTTGTCCAACTGACCCATTAGGGAACGAGCTTGGTGCCGCTAGGGGAGAAAGGTGCTAGATTTCGCTTTGCTTGACGCCCGGTCGTTGCTGCTTATACAGGTTGATTTGCAATTTTGTTGAAGGATGACTCCTTGGGGTGGTCTTCTGAGGTTCCACTACGGATTTTTTTCAGTTCATAAGAGACGTTTGCAGTGTTCGAAGAGCTAGGCCTCTTATAACTTGGGCCTGGCTCCCGCGGATGGCGGCTTCTATTACTGCCATTTGGAAATTTTTGAATCACGAGGAGGAATAACGGTTTTTATTGCCGTTATTCAGAGTTTTCGCGAGAGTAGCGAGTTTGAATTTCGCTATTTGCAGTTTAGAAATTAATGGTTTTTTAAATTCCGCCATTTGAAATTATCGTGGAATTAGCGAGTTTGAATTTCGTCATTTTTTATTTCCGAAGAAAATAACGGTTTTTAGTTCCATCATTGAAAATGTCGTAAAAATAACGAGTTTGAACTTCGCCACTTTCAAGTGTGAAGAAAACAACGGTTTTTAATTCCGTCATTTGAAATTTTGTTACAATACCGAATTTGAGTTTCGCTATTTGTAATTGTGACAAAAGATAACGGTTTTTAATTCCGTCATTTGAAATTTTGTATTTGCGAAAAATGATGACTGTGCGTGTGCTTGGGCCAAAGCCCAAAACTTTGCTTAAAATGATATAGTAACACCAAAGAGGAGCGAGCTTTGGGGCGAGATGGGGGCTTACCCTATTTTCTTAAAAAGACGCGGGAAGCAGCTCCTCCTCATTCCCGTCATCTTCTTCAACAAACAATCAAAGAAAAGCTCTCAAACCGGCATTTTTTATCTTATTCGTTGCTTACACTTGTGCTATAATCCTTATGTCATCTGAAGGTATGTAAATCCTCTTGATTCCACTTGATTTTGTTTACATTTTTGTTGTTTGATTAGGACGAAACCCTAACTCGTTTCAAATCAAATTGGGCGTTTTTTATTTGTTCGGTTTTGTGTGCAATTGATTCCTGAATTAGGTTTGAAACCTGTTTAGGAGTTTGGTGGTTCTTTTAGTTTGCATTTTGGTCCCCGTTTCTATCTCCTATGTGCGAAAAACGCGAATGACGCGTAAACCGTCTCATTTCGCAATGTTGTGCTTGTTTGCTCGAGTTGTGGACCTCACTAGGTTTCATTATAGTGGGGAAGACCGTCTTTGCTATGTGATACCCTTGTCGTATGCGAGGGGTGGAAATTTAGTATATTCTCCTTATGAGACGGTTTTATGCTGATGGAATAAGCGCCTGTTTGGGCTCAAACTGAGCCTTCTTGCTTTGACAAGTTCCCTAAACACAAATTAGGTCACATTAGGATGTGATCGGGTCATGTTGCTATGTCGTGGCCGCTTTTGAGTATTTGGCCTTTTTCATCGCCTAATTTTGCATAAAATCGCCTTGCTTGAGTTTTGTAAAGTGTCCGGTTGGGACAGGTGTATAATTTTGCTTTCACATGCTTTGTGTTAGCCCCGAGGAGGCTTAGGTGCTTTGTTGACTCGTCTTTTGCTTGAAAAGAAGGGCGAGTTTTTTTTGTGAGTTTTTTGTGAGTTCTTTTTTCTTTGTTTTTTGTGAAATATCTTCCTGGATGGGGTTAGGCGGGTTTGCCCTTGTTGGTTTTGCCGTTGTTTAGCATTTGCAGGTGATTTTGTTTTGGCCGTTTTTGGCTTTTGCCTATTTTGTGCCGTTGTAATGCCAAAATTTTGACTGTCGTTGTTTTTGTTCTAACTTCAGGTTAGTGTTCAGGGTCTGCTAGGCCTGTTGGTCCCGAGTCACGGACGCAGGAGGAGGAGAAGGTTGTGAGGACCTTGGTGTCTTTGGCTTAGTTAGGGCTAGTTAGTACCTCGGGGCGAGCTCCCGGACAGTTGTGGACGACGTTGTTGAGGAGGAGCCTGTTGTTGAGGATGTTGGTGCTGAGAGAGCAGTAGAGGCTTGGTTGGAGCCTAGGGTAGTTGTTGGTGTCGGAGGGACTCGGGCGGAGTCCTTGGCTGGTTCTTCCGGGAGGAGGGTCACACACCAAGAGGAGAGCTCCTCGGGTCTCCAGACAGGAGCTTGAGGGAGTCGTGTGGATTGTTGAGAGTGGTCGTCGCCGCACCGTGCAGTCTCGCGGTGCGAAGAGAGGGAGAGTTGAGAAAGAGGCGGACGACAATTTTGTCAAGGATTTTTAGAGTAGACGAGTTTGTGTTCGGCGAGGGGTGAACCTGCGTGTGGCGCTTTAACACCTCCATTTATTTAGAAGCCTTTAGCAAGACATTCCCAAATAAATAGGACTCTTACCATCTCGGTTTCCCGAGGTAGTGAATAACAAAGTACAACAAACCAAAGTACTTTAAATAAAACTTAGCTATTACATGTTTATTACAAACTATCCAAACTAAAACTTAATATAAAATTAATTACAACTCGCAGCGGAAATAAATATTATGATTAAATAATCTATAACGTCTAGACTTCTAGGTAGACTCGCCAAGTCCTCACGCATTCACATAAGATCCTAAGTCAGCTAATCTTTAGTACCTATCAAATCTGCTCCCCAATTATGGTTCATCACAGGTGTTCACGAATACACGGTCAACCACGAGGTTGAGTAGGAATAGCCAACAAAAATACAAGATGAAATAAATGAAAATGCATGATATGATATGATATGCAAATACAATTGAGCTCATCACCCGAAGCACCCGTTCATCCCGCCAATCCCTAGCCCGGGGTATTCAACATTCCAACCGAAGTTGAAGTATTCACCATCCCAACCGAAGTTGAGGTATTCACCATCCCAACCGAAGTTGAGGTATTCACCATCCCAACCGAAGTTGAGGTATTCAATTATACGCCATGCAAATAATAAAAATCATCTCAGACGCGAGGCTGTGGTATCCAATGCAAACGAAATTCCAATATAAATAATTAAACAATAAACAACCCAACAATATATAATCCACATCCATTAACTCATCCAATTTCACAATACTTTTATAAATTCCACAACCAACAAAGATAAGACGAGTTGAGTAGTTATCCTACCTGATAGCAACTCTTCGAGTCACACGAGTCACACAAGCAATCATATCGATCTTTTACAAATCTATAACCTACATAACATAATTATGTACAATTACTACATAACCAACCAACTAATCATGCATTTATCCTATGCCTATCACGTCCTAATCCTTTTGTCAACTTCAAACCTAAATCTCTAATTCTACTGTTTTACAACACAGTTCAGTCTCGCTATAAAATTCCTAATTAATTCAGTAAAAATCCAAACGATGCAAGACCGGTGGGGTTGGAACCCTAAGACACATATCTACAGTTCTTGTGAAATAGAATTTCCTTAATATCCAGACTTATCAATGTTTTATTGAAAGATTTACAAATACTGATGAATTCCATCGCATAAAAAGTATCGATTCATTAAACAAGTTTAACATATGATTTTCTAGAAATTCCAATGCCTAATTGCCTACCATCATCTAGACACTTCAAAGTTAATGTATGCAAAAGACCCAACTTAATTTCAATTTATAAATTAGGTTTACGAACTAAACTTTAGACTACTAGTGCATTCGCGGATTCTGAGTCGACATGTTCATAACGAATTTATTCTAGAAACTCTACAAGGCTAATTGCTACGATAGTTTACAGGCATAAACTAGACTGGAAAATAACCTAAGTCTATTCTTTACGTTTTCTAAGATAACAAATTTAAAACGGTCTGATAATTCGTTTAAGACAAATTACAGATTTACAGAATTGATGTAACTTTATTCTTTAATAAAATCATCACAAATTTAACTAGATGATTAGGTGATGAAGTAAAAGATTCAATCCAATGGAAGTAGATGCAAAATTCCCAAGTTGATTGCCCAATTCATTTTTCCCTTTTTATCTCCCTTGTAATTTCCTCTCTCTCCCTCTAACTTTTATGTGATGTTGTAATAGTGAATAAGTGATTCAGTCCACCCTATCTTTTTGAGTCCAGTGAGTCCACTTATGTATCACGTTATACACAAAAATATCACGTTTTTTACAAAAAAAAAAATTAATTTTTTTATTTTTAAAATCTAAGCGCTGATATTGTTTAGTATAACCTGTGATATTGTATAAGAGTTTGTGAGATCAGTAAATGAGTATCACAAGTTATACAAAACAATATCACAACTTACGATAAATAATATTACTGGTTGTACTAAACAATATCACGAGTTATACTATACAATATCCCACCGCTGAACCTAATTATGCCTTTCACTCCGCCTTTATCATCATTGTATGTATGCTAATTGCTCGCATTTACACAATACACACTCGCACGATTCAACTCTTGCCTATGCTCTCTTCAAATGTTGTGACCCCAAGGCTTCCAGTGGCCTCTTTTCTTTCTCATCGACCCACAACCCTCATACTGAATATGAATGAAGCAAGTAATATCCGCGATATTGCATTTACATTAGTCTGAATGATATGCATATACGTTTTAAAGAATCTAGTAGTAGTACACATGACTTGTTTTTTGTGTAATTCAGAGCTCGTCCACAATCCCAAATTCGGTTTTTGGATATTATTACTACAACAGAGTACTCTCTTAGACATAATGGAACCAGGCCTTTCAAGTAATTCATCTCTTGATCCTTCCGGCGTCTCTGAACTCCGGCAAAACTGTTTCTGAAACATTTTTCTTCTGAGATAACATACATTAGAATGGAGATTAAGACGATCATTCAGGCCAAAGTTAAAGAAAACGTAGAGCAAAAAAAAATGAAATGTGGAGGCAAGGTGAAGTTCAAATTATGTGAGAGCGACAAAAGCACAAACAATTCTCTTACGCGTACAATGACTGGTTATCTTCTGGATTGTTGAGCAATATGAGTATATGGAGTACAAACTCAGTAAAAGACAAGCAGGGGCAAGTATCAGGCTAGAAATCAGAACGTCAGTTTTACAAGATGCTAGGTTATGTAGATACTCATATATAAGCATTAAATTATCTAGTTTCTGTCTGATGTTAAAATGTAAAACTTTCAAGGAAGAACCTTGTACTTACCAAGAAAAGGATACAGCCACATAAGTGATCACATATCGGCTGCAAAGAGCATTAATAGCACTACTACTACTTTAATAGCTTAATTCATGATATTTTTGTGTATAGCGTGTGATACATAATTGGACTCATGAGACTCAAAAATATAGGTGGACTCACCGGATCTTGCCTATATATATATATAGTAGTAAGGTAGTATTATTTCAGTAAAGTTTATCTATTTATTATTATTATTATTATTATAACAACGAAGCGTAAAATATGGATCCCGTCTCAAAACACATTTCCTCATTAAAAGAATAAATTGGTAAATAGTAATAATAATGATCATAAAATATATGTTAATAAATTAAATTCATAAAAGTCGTTTAATAAATGCAACTCCTTCACATTTACCATTGACAATCCTTTAACTAAGTCTTAAAATATACGGGGTATTACAGGCGCCTGCTTGGGCCCCAGGCTAGGACGGTAGCCAGTTGCTTTTGCGGCTTGATACTCACGTCTTCTACCGTGCACACGAGAGCCTCGTGAGTTTTCCGTTTGCTGGGCTTTGTCAGTTTTGTTGTTTTGAGCCTGAATTGGCGTCCTAATTCTATTTGATTTTTAAATTCAGGTGGTGGCTACCATGAGGACGTTCTCGGCTTTCTTGACTTGCATGGGTTTCTATGACGTCCTATGAGCGGGTTCGAGGGCGTTGATAAAGAGGTCGGCCATGGGCCCACTTGTTGTTGCTTGGCGCGAGATTCATGAGTCTTCAATTAGGCCGAACCTGTGTTTGATCCGCGCTATGTTGGATCGTTTCTGCGACACGACGACGTCATTCCTCATGTAGTTTGGGGAGATCGACATCACCTTAGAGGATTTTGCTATGGTGTCGGGTCTTCCTTGTGGCGAGACACCTTTCGAGTTTCCATAGACACCGAAGAGAGTGTCTTCAGTCGTGATCACGGGTTTGATAGACAATGTTCTACCTCCGCCGACCGACGTGACCCCTTTCTTGATTGTGAACTCTTACGTGAGAGTCACTTCAAAGTGAGGGTTGTTGGGTTCGTTTCAATACCGTTAGCGAGTCCCGAGGCTCAGGCTCAGGCTGACACGGAGGAGGCGCGGTTGTGGTTCTGGTACTTCCTGGGTATTAGGTACTTTGGTGACAAGGGTAAGCGCTTGTCGAATAAAGTATTTCCCTTGCTTCTTGGACACCTTGGGTCAATACGACTGGGTGACGCCTACTTTTTCCCGGTTCACTGCCTACCTACACGCCGCGGTCCGTCCAGAGATTATGGACGAGGGGAGTGCTCCTGCTTTGGTTAGTCTGGGCCTCATCTTGGAGGTACGGGTGTTTTTTGTGTTTTCTTTTATTTTGCGGTCCGTCCAGAGACGATGGACGAGGGGAGGGCTCCTGCTTTTGGTTTGGACCAACTTTCGTGGTGCCTGTTAAACTGCCTAGGGTGTTGTTCTAGGAGTCGACGCCTGGCGAGGCTTCAGAGCACCTTCACGGCCGTGGAGGTGAGGAGTTGTTGCGGGAGGTGTCGTATGAGACTTTTCGCTTGTCGAGGCTTGCTTGGTACCCAATTGAGGTACGTCTTCATCACCCCACACTTGTTGCTTTTGTGTTTGTAAATGGAATTTGTGGTCTTTTTTATGTGCTTTCCCGTGTAGGGTGTTGATGATGAGAGGTGTCGTCATGGCTCTCAATCAAACACATTTTTATTCTAAACAAACAACTAGTTAGTAGTTAAGTCGACGTCGATCCATGGGACGGTGTGCTTTGGGTTCTAAGTCTATCTACCTCAATTTATGCTAGTGTCACAATTGATTTAGGTTTGTAGTTGGCTAGTCTAAACTAATGCAAGCAATGAAGTAAAACAAGCAATAAAAGGAAGTATGCAAACAAATGACTAAAAGTGATAGGATATCATGGGTTCATAGGGGATTCATGGGAGTTTTTCATACAAGCATGTTCTCAACTATATAGCAAGTACTTATTACTGTGATGGGATCGAGTTGGTGTATAAGCTTACAATCCCTAAGAAGGTTTGGGTCCCGGAGCCGAATCGATTAGATTGTACAACACCTACAAGTCAACTTAATCCTTCCTATTCAACTATATGCATGGTCTAATGAGGCTTGAGTTGGTTTATATGCTTACAAGACTCTTCGAAAAGATAAGTGATGGGTAAAAAATGCAAGGATTCATAGGCTCGCATTTCATCAAGCATAACATGTGCATAAGTTGAAATCACAACAAGCAAACAATTTAATTATGAAAACATATTAGTTTAAGCATGAATCATTCCCCATGTTTGTTTCCCCTAATTCCCCATTACTCCTAGCTAAAAGACTACTCACTCATTATCACGGGAAAAATGTCATTAATGGTGTATATATAGTAGTACATCATTAGGTTAAGTAAGGATAGATTAGTAAATAACAATGCTAAGTTTTAAAGTGGGGAAATGCAAGTCCCGAAGGAAATGCGCATATCACGTAACTAGTCCTACCACGATCCGCTCATATTAGCATCGGGAATCCCGGATCATAGCTCCCTAATCCGCTTGTCTTGGGAGCAAGACGCTCGGATCATGGCGTTCTGAGACGCCCGTCTTCCGAGAAAGACGTCTGTCTTGGGAGCAAGATGCCCGTCTTGGTAGCAAGACGCTCGGATCACTGGGCAGAGTGCTTCTCATTTTTAATTTCTAACAATCCGCTCGTCTTTCAGGGGAGACGCTCGTCTTGGGTCTCGGGACGCGCGTATTGGAGGACAGCTTGTCTATTTGAGCTCGGATTGTAAAATGGATGTCATTTTCTCATCCAAACTCCTATTGGAGTGATTCAAAAGCCTAGACCACTTGATATTTCGACGCTGTTTCAACCAACATACTTTCATTGTAAAAGGAGCAAATTTTGGTTAGGTTCCAAGCAATTTCTTCTTGTAATGGCTTCCTTCTCGTCATCCTTTCTTTTAAGCCTATGATCCTTCTATATACTCTTTATTCCTACATCCTTGCTCATCATTCTTACCTCCTCTTCATACTAGTCAATCCAAGATTGTCAACAACCTTCCCAATATGCACAAGAGATGGGAATTCCTCCTCATTATCTTCTTTCCTACAAGACATATACAATGCAATAGGAAAGCAAAATAGGAAGGAATTGACGGATAAAATGGTCATGAAATGCTATATTAGTATGCAAAATTGGTTCAATTAGGGGACTAAATGTGCGCAATTAAGAGTCACATTAGTTGAACACCTCGTGAGGACCTAGCCCCCAGCTTTCACGGCACAGAACACCTACTTGGGGCCGAGTGGTGAGGATTTGAAGTTGCGTCTGCCAGAGCCTGTGGTTCTTGAGGTAACCGATGGTTGTATAGAGTGGAGGTTGACAATTTTGAGGGTGAGTTGCTAGTTTGAACTCTTCAGTTCGAGTTTTTGTTTTACTTTTGAATTGTGTTTTTTTGTTGAGGGTTTTGCTTCGTTGTGTAGGTGTCTACTAGTAGTCATCAGGCTCTCTGGCAGATGGCTAAACGTTGGAGGGCGCTTGTTAGTGACCTGGCAGAGAGGGAGGCTCGTCTTATCGTAGTACTTTTTGTTGGTTATCTTTGTGATTTTCTTTTGATTTACTTTGACGGTTCGTGATCTTGACTATCCATGTTCTGTTTTATAGAGCACTACTGATCCGGCGGAGTTGGCCCGAGTCTGTTCTGACTTGGATGAGGCGAGAGCGATGATCGAGGCAGAGGGACTGGGGTTCACCACTCGAGACCAAGAGTTGAGGCGTCACGAGGAGGTGCTGCAGAGCCGGGATGCTGAAATTGCTTCTCTTAGAGTTCAGTTGGCTGCGGCGGAGGCTTCCTGTGGTTCTTCAGAGCCGGGGATCGTGATGGACGAGGAGACGCCGGAGAGTTCTCCTGAGAGTGCTACTGACTACGACTTCTTGTGAGGGCGCGCCTGGCCCGCCGTGAGGT
Organism: Silene latifolia; assembly: GCF_048544455.1. Taxonomy (NCBI): domain Eukaryota; kingdom Viridiplantae; phylum Streptophyta; class Magnoliopsida; order Caryophyllales; family Caryophyllaceae; genus Silene; species Silene latifolia. The sequence continues at coordinate 440,005,843 of NC_133538.1, read as the reverse complement.
GTTGAGTAGTTTGTAGCTGCCTTTCGGACTTTGGTTTGTATTTTGTGTATGGGTGTATTTTGCTTGAGGCGGTATCGTATATATGGCGTTTTGGTTTGTAGTTTTGTTTTTGTGCTTGCCTTTTTTGTGTTGTGTTTCGGAGAAGTGCAGTCGACGGAAGGCTTCTCGCTTGCCTTGGTACATGTACCTGCAATGTTAGCGTGGAAAAACAGGCAACAGATAGCACATACGTATTCATACATACACATAAACATGTAAAAAAAGGCAAAAATGCAGTCGAAACAACCGCAATAACTCGAAGTTAAAAAATTTGAAATTTCTCATTTGAAAAAGGATTTTTGAAAATTCCGCGATAAACGTCATACTTGGATTTTTCTAAAGGGAATTGTTTTGAAATTTTGAGAAATTAATTCGTGTTTTAAACTAAATTAACATGATTTGGGAAAAAAATTTGTTGACATTGATTTGCAAGTTGAATTGAAACTCAAACCGTCTTTTGAATTTAAGATGAAGTGAAACTAAAAAAGAGTATTTGTAAATGTGTTGATTTTGAATTTCTCGAAATCGAGACTCGAACTTGCGAGAGCGATTCCTGAGATTGGAATTTGTAAAATCGATTTTGGGAGAAAATTTCGTCGTGGTGTGATCCGTCGGGGATCGGGCGACTAACTGTTCCCCCCTAAAAAAAGAAAAGGAACCTCGTATGTTTAAAGGTGAGTCGTGAAAACCGTTTCGGATTTCGTAAAATGTGAATCCAAGGACATGTGAGTGTAAGAAAACACAAAAATTCATGGGCCAGCCATAAGAGGCGTGGGCATTATAGCGAGTAAAAAGAGGTGTCCGAAGAAAACACGGCTAGACAAGGACAAGTCAATGTGTGAATCCATAGAAGCAGCCTAAAGAGGCGCGCGCTTCAGGGCGATGCAAGAGGCCTCCCTTTTTTTCAAAAAAAAGAGTTGATTCTTTTGTATAAGTAGTGAGTTTATGCTTCATTGTTTCATCATCCAAACCACAAAAGTCTCTGCGAGAACCTCCCTTCTTCCACAAAACATTCATGGATACTTTCGAAGGTAGGTTACGACATTGGTGTGGGGATTTATCTCGTCCCGAAAAATAACAACCCGATGTAATCGGAGTTGGCGAATTGTTGGTGCTTCGCTAAGTCAAGGTTCAATCTTCATTCCTTGATGCATGTTCTCGGTTTTGGGATATGAAAAACCTGGTTTTCGTCTTCCCGAAAGGAGAAATTTGCCCGCTTGTCGAAGAAGTAGGGGCCATTGGAGGGTGACCGGGTTGTACTCTAGTGCTTCCTCCGGTTCGGTTGTGCTATAAGGAGACGTTCCACTCCATGCTTGGCTTGTCGATGAGCCAAATGAATTATCTCCTTGTTCCTCATAGTGTTGACATGTTATCTTTTATCAAGATCTTTTCGAATCAGTTGGATGCTAATGTTTTGGAGGATGCTATGAAAAGAGCACTTGCCATTTGCCTAGTGCATGTATATATTCTTGTTAATGTATGGAATAAGGAGGAAACAAAATGGTATGTTAGTATGACCCTTATTCACATTATTCAACAAATGAAGCATGGACGGGACCCGTCTTGGTTGGTGCTTGGCGAGATAGTCAAAGCGTTGGACAAGAAGGTGCCTTGTGGAGATTCACCATCATTTATATCTCCTAGAATCCTCGAAGTATGGCTTATGCAGAGGCTAAGGTATGTTGAGCCTCCAATTCATGCTTCTTCTTATTATTTCCGTCAGCTTACCATGAAGGAAAAGTTGTATGCAGATAGCTTTGCGTGCACCGAGGCCTATTGGACCTCGAAGTTGGTGCAGGGGGGTGGCCCTCACGTCTGTTACGTGGTGCCGTGGTGGCGCTTGAAATAATTCACGGGATTTCCCGCTACGGGCTCTTCTTATCGCCCTTTGATGACTGGCGGTTTGAAGGTTGCTTCCTTCATTTATCTAGAAAGGGTCATGAGGCAAATAGGCTGCCAACAAAAGGTGCCCGCTCAACATACTCTTATCCAATAGAGCGTGTTCCGAAACTCCGGGCTAGTGGAGGCTTTTTAGAGGTGGTGGACCACTCGGCCATCTTGGGTGGTGTCGAATCCCGTTCTCACGACATGGGTGACCCCCGCTTATGTCAAATGGTCAAGAGCTTCTACCTTGGAAGAAAGGTCAAAGTTCCACAAGGATGTAGTCAACGACTTGCAGTATAGGAGATCGGCCAAGGCGAATCATGCCTAATTTTATGAGTTCGATAATAATGTGAGTCCAAGTGTTATGAGGCCGCGAGGAGAGGAGCTTGGGACCTAAGGAGGCATTGGGCCGTGTGTGTGCTCGACAAGGTCCAGGTATTCGTCCGTGTAGGAGCTCGAATGTCGTGGCAGTTGCAGATCCGTGAAGGATCCGTTCCGAGGAGGAAACACGCGCTAGACGAGCTAGCAAGAAGAACAAAGGGAAGATGCATAAGGCAAAAGCAAGGGTAGGATGGTGTAACATCCCTCATTTTCGGCTAATTAAAAACTTATAATTATATACAATATTGAGCCAAAATAGAGAGACATTAAAATTAATATACAAAGTCTCTTAATTCAAATTCTTAAAATAAAATATACAAAGATAGAAAATGAAATAAAATTTTCTCAAAGTATTTACTAAAAATCTTGACTCGAAATCAAATCCTTTTGAACAGAAGCGGAAGTCACCTGAAAATAAGATCAGAAGACAGAAAGGAACTACCCCCATGACGAGTAGCCTAGAAGAGAGAAAACACGTCAGCCGGAAAGTTGAGTAACAGATAATACCTCAATATAAGCACCTAAATTTCGGTCATGGCGTGGAAACACAGACACGTAAAAAGAATAATAAACACAGAGAATAATAAAAACACTCCACATAACTAATCAGTATGTGCATTAAACCAACTCCGTTCTAACTCCATAATACAATACTCATTTCTCACCTTCATAAATAACAAAGTCTGAGCTCATTACTCCGTCTCATAATATAATTTTCCAAGTAACCACGTACTGTATTCTCATTGCCGACCCTAAACCTACGACAAGGGGTGAGTGAACTGACGGATAAGACCGCGAAACAATATTTTCACCTTAATGGCAATTCCAATCTCATAACATAACTCAATAACCAGGGTCACTCTGACCCGTAAACACAATATGGCACAAAGGCGCCATAACTCAATACCAGTAACCAATCTCAATAACAATATCTTCAAAATTCAAATAACTGTGCTCAACACTTAGAGTAAAACTCTAAGCTACTCACCCACGAGCTGAGACCAAAGAATACGACAATTAAAATACAATATAAATCCATTATCCAAATCTCAACTTGAAGCCATTAAGAGTACATACACTAAATGTCTAAATCTCTCATATATCACATACCAAACACCGAAATGGATCCTCTCCATTTCCTCTCTCTCCATTTCCTCTCACAAACTCCTTAAATAATTATTTCCTCTTTCACCCTCATTTTCCTTTATTTTTATGCATAAATTTAGAACCGTTAGATGTTGTCAATATGCGATCCGGGCCATTAATAGGTACTTGTCTCTCCATTTCTTTTGAGGAAATGGAGAGAAAATGAGCTCACCAAACACACTAGTGTATCACATCAATCTTGGTGGGCATTCACGTGCCAAGGCTCTTAAACATTAGCAAAGGAGAATACATTGAAACAACCAGGAGCAACCCAAATGCTAATAATGACGAGAATCACAAGATGAACTATTAATCCTCCATAATCATATAATCATGTAACTACACTGAACCTACGCAACCCGGCAAAATCATAGCTCCCCTGATTCAACGCACAAACAACCCAAATTCTTATGCCCTCATCGATAACCCAAATTAAGTACCATCGCACAATCTCGTGCAATTCAACTACCTAGAGTTTAAAAGCTGATAATCCAACCCATCTCACAAATAAAATAATGAAATGAAGAAAATATACATATATACATACGATAACAATAATAACATAATATACCCAACCAAATTTAAGCACCACACAAAACATATAGACGGCAATTAACACATGTAACATACAACCCCGAACGATAATAACAATATTAGGGACGGTAAAATCGTGTTACCTTCAATCTGGGAGACCCATCCGAAATTCACATACAATATGCTCGAAAATGACCCAACAAGCTCAGACATGAGATAGTTCAACAAAGTTGATGACGCGTGTGGAGGTAATACTATCGTACGGATTGGTTGCAGAATAATAGAGAGTAGGACAAATTTCAATTATGTAATTAATTATGATGATGGCACTAATTTGATGGACTATAAATAGATGATGAATGTGGACAAGAGCAAAAGATGACCGCTACACAGGTAAGGAAACAAATTAGGAATATAGCTTAAGAGGGTAAATGTGGGGACAAGAGAACGGACTAGAATAAAGGGTTAATAAACCTTCCTTTTTTTTTCTTTCAAAAAATCCTATACTAACAAATTATAGAAATTAAAAATTATAAACTTTAAAATATTTGGGATATTACAGATGGAGGAGTGAAGATCTTCGTCTCCTTTTATTATAATGTTGTACCAGTGCTTGTGTGTATCGTTATTATGCCGTATTAGTTATGTATTGTGTGCTTGTGTGAGTTAGTTTTACTATGTAAAATGTCCTAGTCGGCGGCTCTAGCTTTACAAGTCGTGGACTCTTTTAGCCTCTTATTGTTGCCAAGTTTGTAATTCCACCTATTATTAATTAAATAAGAGGATTACTATTGTTGAAAATGTTATGAACATTTGTCGGTCTTCATCCATTTTGTAAAGATAATTCTGTTTGAATTATCTTAAACTTGCACATGTGAAGGGGAGTTTATTGTGATAAAGGAGAAAGGCTTTTTTGTTTTTTTTTTCTTTTTTTTTTTTTGCTATGAGAAAAGGGGTATGTTTGTTTTTTTTGCTTTGAAGTTTGTATGGGTTGTATTATTATTTTTTTTTTTTTGTATGTGGTGGTGGTTGTGTCCTTCTTGTGTAAAAAATGACTGCCTACGTATTCACCTGAAAGGATGAAATCAAAACGTGCTCGTAGTACAGGTTGTGTCTTTTTGTTTGATGTTTGGTGGATGGTTGCGTACTTCCTGTGTAAGAAAGGATTGCCTACGTATTCGCCAAAAGAGGTGAAATCAAACCATGCTTACAACTCATGTGGTTTTTTGTTTGTGCATATGGATGATGCTCTTGACAGATCAAAAGATGTTGGAAATGTGGTAAGGTGTCGTAACTTAGACTCGATAAACATACAATTTCAAATCAGAACTTTCGAGGAATTGACTTGATAATTAGGTGCAGTTGTTAGGAAGGGTTATTGGTGCTGGGTTGTTGCCACTAGTCGTGAAACTAGGGGTGATTGTTGGTGCTAAGTTTTATGGGCAGTATTTCTTGAGTTGGTTTAGGCCGTTTGATTTTATGAAGTCTTCCCCGTCTAGGTCACTCAATTTCACTACACCCTCCGAAAGTATTTTCTTGACATTGTATGGTCCTGCCCAATCAGGATTTAATTTCCCCCTCGGATCGACAACATCCTCGAACTGACTTGAGGACCAAGTCGGCTTCTCTGATGTTTCTGGGTTTGACTTTCTTGTTGAATGCTCGTTGTATAAGTCATTGGTATAGCTAGAAATTGTGAAAGGCGTTGAGTAACCATTCATCGAGGAGGATGAGTTACTCGTACCTTTGACGCATCCTTTCTGCCTACGAGACTTGGCTTTCTAATAGAATGCGTGGAGACATGACTTCTAGCTGTACCGGTTTTACTACCTCCATACCGTATGCTAGGTGAAAGGGTGTTGCACCTATTAGTGTTTGAATGGAGGTTCGCTATCCCCAGTATGCGAATGGGTGTTTGCTCGGCCAATCGCGGTAATTGTTCTATATTTTCTTGATGATTATGACAAGTGTTTGCTGCCTCTACTCCTCTGTTGTTTTAGGGACAGTAGGGAGATGAACGGTGTCATTTGAATTTATACATGTCTAACAAGGCTTGTGCTTCAGCTCGGAATGGGAGCCCTGGTCACTAATGATTTTATGGGGTACCCCATATCTGCAAATGATGTTGTCTTGGATGAACTTGACCACTTGTTTGGTGGTCAAGATTGCGTAGGATTGTGCTTCTACCCACTCTGTGAAGTAGTCGATGGCAACTAGGACAAAGGAATGCCATTTGGTGCCAATCGGATTAACTTTGTCGATGATGTCGATGCCCCTGGTCGAGAAAGGCCAGGGTGATGTCATGGTGTATAGGAGGGATGGTGGTATGTGTTGTATAATAGCGAAGATTTGACAATTGTTGTAATGTTTGACCTAGTTTCTGCAATCGGCTTCCATGATGGTCCAGTAGTAGCCTAATCGCATGATTTTTCGGGCTAGCATCCTTGCGTTCAGGTGAGGGCCACATTCTCCGTCGTGGACGTCTTCTTTCACTTTCTTGGCTTTGTTGTGATCAATGCAAAGAAGAAGGATCCCTTGGGATGCTATTTTGTAAAGTTGACTTTGGTTTATCACGAATTGTGCTGCAAGTAAAAGGATCGCTCTTTGTCTTCTTGGATCGGAGTTGGGAGGGAATTCATTTTTGGTTTTGTAGTTAAGGATAGCATGGTACCAAGGTTCGTCATGGTTTTTCTCGTCGTTTTTGATGGCGCGGATGTGAGCTGGGTCACTTCTTCTTTGGACGCAAAATTATCGTGGATATCATGTCATCAGGTAGGTTGATGAGCGAGGCATGTTTTTCTAGGGCATCGGCAAATTGGTTTTCTTCTTTAGGCAAGTGGAAGTAGTCAATTTGGTCAAAAAATTCGGCTTCTTGATTGATTTTTTCTTGGTAAGGTGTAAGGCTGTCACTTCGGATTTTCCATGATCCGGACACTTGATTGATGAGGAGCGAGGAATCACCGTGGATCCTCAATCTTTTGATGCCAAGTGTTATGTCTTCTTGAAGGCCGATAAGGCACGATTCGTATTCGACGCCGTTGTTGGTGACGACGAAGTCTAGCTTGACTGAGATTGGAATGTGTGCTCCTTCTCGAGATATCGGAAGGATTCCTAGTCCAAAGCCTCTCAGGTTGGATGCACCGTCGAAGTATGGTCCCATGCGTCGGTGTCGGCAATAAGGATGTCTTCGTCAGGGAGTGACCAAGTGTAGGTCGTTGGATCCCCGTTAACGAGGTTTTCTGCTAGGAAATCGGCAACAACCCTTTCCTGGATGGCTTTGAGGGGCACAAACTTGAGGTCGAACTCAGATAGCATGAGTGTCCATCCGAACATTCTTCCGTTCAATACGGGGTTTTCCGAAGATGTACTTGATGGGGTCCATATTGGAGTAGATGTGAACCGTGTAGCCGAGCAAGTAATGTCGTAGCTTCTTTGTGGTTCATACCTAGGCGAGGCATGTTTTCTCCAATTGGGTGTATTTGGTCTCATAGTCGATGAACTTTTTGCTGATATAGTATATGACTCGTTGTTCGCTGTTAACTGCCTGTGCTAGCATTGCTCCCATGGCAGTTTCGATGACGATCAGGTATAGAGATAGGGGTGTTCCTTGTTGTGGCGGCATAAGGACAAGAGATTTGGCTAGTATTTCCTTTATCCTATCGAAGTCATTTTGATAATCATCGTCCCAATCGGTGTGATCGGTGACGTGGAGCATTTTGAACATAGGCTCGCAAATCATATTGGACTTGGCTATGAAGCGGCTGATGTATTGAACTTCAACCAGGAATCCCCGAATTTCCTCTCGTTTTTAGGCCAAGGCATTTGTTGGAGAGCTTTGATTTTGGTTGGATCGATTTCGAGCCCTCTTTTGTTGACGACGTACCCCAAGAGTTTTCCGGAGGTGACCTCGAATAAATATTTCTGAGGATTTAGTCTCATGTTGTATTTTTGAAGATGGGCGAAATTTTTTCCGAAGGGCGTCGATGTGGCCATCTCGTTCTTTTTATTTCACGATCATGTCGTCGACGTATACCTCCACTTCCTTATGCATCATGTCGTGTAGGAGAGTGGTGGCGGTTCTCTGATAGGTTGCTCCGACGTTGATTAAACCGAAGGACATGACAATGTAGTAGTACGTGCCCCCACTGCGTAGTGAATGCAGTTTTGTGCATGTCCTCCTAGGCCATTTTGATTTGGTTGTACACGGCATAACCGTCCAAGAATGATAAATGATAATGCTAAGGTCGTATCACCTATATCAAAATAAACCTAAATTACTACTAACTAATAGCAAGCGGTAACAAGGGTCGAATCCACAGGCAAGTGATGTAATTGTTCTAGTTTGTTGATATTTAAGTCCGTCTTAAAGTAACCGTTTCTTGAAGGGTTGTTTGATTGATTTCTATAAACTAATTGCAATAAAGTAAATAAGGTGAATTCAATAATATTAAAAAGTCGAGGGATGAGGTTCACTAGGTAGTTATTCGGGGGTGTGATTTAACTCGTTGATAGAGCAATTTATGTTGTTTAAGGCCATATGATCGATTGATTCAAATATGTCCTGTAGGACTAAACTTAATATGTTGTCGCTACCATTAAGTCAGCCTATTCAATTGTCGTAGCCTATATTAGTCTTATTCCGGTCGGTATTAATCTTAATTCGTAATACTAATTAACTAATCCTCGCCTGTAATTAATCAATTAGGTTTAAGATAACAATTGAACAACAACCAAAAGCAATTTAACTATCAATTCATTATATAATCCCCTTTTAACAACCTAGATCCCCATTCACCCTAGATAAGAAATATAGCTACTCATGATAAGAGAATTAACAACAATAATAACAATTAAAGACATAATTGAAAGCATGTCAAGATGAATAACAAGCAATTGAATGAACTAGAACTTTGAATTAATAATATCTGAGGAAAGATTAACAATGTCGTAATTAAAGAATGCTTAGATCCGAAATAATAGCAATTAAACTAAACTAACGAGTTTTGAGGGGTTTTATTGTAAACTGGCGTAACTAGGTAAAATAAGACGTAAAAATATAATAGGGCACGATTTGGGTATTTATACTAAACATAAAACGATTTAGGAAACTTACGTGCAAAGTCATCAGATCAGTGTATACTCGATCAAGTCCATGCATACTCGATCGAGTACACCACCACTCAGTCGAGTCTAAGAGGACTCGGTCGAGTACTCCATGCTTTAGCTCTTTTCTTCGTCTAATCATCTTGAATTCTCTTCCTTTATTTGTTTGGATCTCCATGCCATGCTTCATATATTCCTTCATGTCATCTCCGCAGTGCTACATTTTATTCATTTGCTCCACAAAATACAACATTCCTGCATGAAACACCAAATATTAGAAATACAATATTGTAATATAAATGGCATATAAATAATGTAATTTAGCACGAAAACCCTATCAAAAATAACAAAGGGGAGGCATAAATGTGTATATAATTATGACTCATCAAACTCCCCCAAACGATCGCTTTGCTTGTCCCTAAGCAAAGTATCACACAATACAAAAGGCAATCATACAAATGGTGAATGAATATCACTGAGCTAATGTGTAACACCCGCGAATTTTCCGTATTGGCATTTATAATTTTATTAGCCGTTTTATTATTTTATTTGTATTTTAAATCTGTTTTTATAAAAAGTTGGCTTTACATGTAAAATAATAATAATAATCGTCTTAGGTGTGTAGTAGGCTTTGAGACGTGTTTTTAGTGAAAATCGACTCAACTAATGTTGGTGGGCATAGTATGCCTTATGGGCCTTTTCTCCTTCTCTTTTCTCTTCATAAAACCCTCACATAAACACCTCACAACTTCATCTCCCTTATTATTTTTCTGAAATTCTCCTCTCAACAAACACCATTAACACTCATCTTCCATCAAAATCTATATTCATCATATCTCGCTTAATTCTTCACCAATTGGAACCATTTTCGCACCATTCTTCTCTTTATCTCGCCCTCCTTCTTTCTAGGTAAGAAAGGTCCAACCTTTCTAAGTTTTTCTACAAATCCGTCTTTCTAGGGTTAGAGCTTTTCACTCTTTTCGTTGGGGTTTTTGTTGGGGATCAAGCTTGGAGGACTCGGGCATGGCTATTTGACGATTTGTAGTGCTAAAAGGAAACGGTGATATGTTACTCGACATTATGTTAATTTTATGTGTTTATATGTTGTAGTTTACTCTTGTGTTTGTTAAAGTTTGAATCTTTACATGGTTTACATGTTCATTGTTGGATAAATTGGTGTGTGAGACCGTCTTGTAGTTGTTTGAGGAATTTCTAGTCTTTTGTCACATGTTTGATTAATTTGATGAAATGGGTTGTTTACATGGGTTAATTAGAGAAAAATCCGTCTTAATCATACTTAGTTGGCATGTTTAATTATGTCATGAGATTATTTGTTGGAATAATATTTTAAATGATGAAGTTGGTAGTATTGTTGTTGTGAAATATGTCTAATGGTGATTTTGTATGTTGGTAAGTTGAGATCTAGCCTACTTGGGTGAAAAAGATGGAATCTTTATGTTGAGTTTACCTTATTAAGTCTTATTCATGAACATGGAGTAATTTATGAATGTTGTGTTGTGGATTCTTGTTTTTAATTGTATAATTGTTACTTGGAGGTTGATTATGTGCCAACAATGATGTTGGAGCAACTTTGGGTAAAATTGGTGGTGTGTTGGTTGAATTTCTTCATTATAAAGGTGTTATTTAAATTCTGGCGCAAATGAGCCGAAGCTCATCTTTGACAGAAATTTTGAGAAGAGACTTTTTAAATGCTGCAAAGTTTGAGCTTCAGCTCATTGTGGACAACTTTAATTTTAAGGTTGTTTTCTTAACAAGTGATTATCTACTTGGTTAAGTTAAGTGTTTTTATACGTTGTTTTGCATGATTTACTTCATATGTTTCTTAGTCTTGGTTCTAATGCTTATGAATGGTTCGGGTTTGGTCCCCACCCGGCTGGGAGTCCCATGATGGTTTTTCTTCACTTGTAACTTCTATTAATCATTTATTTAATTATACATCTTTCCTATGATTGGTAAATGGTCAATTTAGGACTTGTTTATGTTATGATCATGCAAATTATTGTCGCTCTTATTTGTGACTCGAGTGTGACATGTTACATAGTCTAACGACTTGTCATTTCTTATTTAACCCTTTCGGACATTTGGTTGCGATTATGTGTGCCATGTTTCCGGATTTGGTTATCCTTCCGCCTTTCTTCGGACCTTTGGTTACGATTATGTGTGCCATATTTCCGATTAGAGGTTAATCGACCTTTGGTTACGGCTATGTGTGCCATGTTTCGAGTCTTGGATGCGATATGTATATCGTTTGTCGAATCGAATGACGACCATCCCAAGAGCCTGGATCCAGGTTTAGACTAGGACCGTATTATCATCATCGTCCTACCAGGAGGTTGGAGTCTAGGTTGTTGTCTTGTTAGTCCATGCTACGTAAATGTCTTACACTTGTTGAGTCGAGAGTTTACGTCTTATATGGTTGTTTGTAAGAGCCTTGGTCCTATCGGATACTAGAGGTGAGATGCAAGCCTTCTAGTTGCGATATGATCGGCGAGATTGATGCTCCCATCCGTTCTTATGGTGAGATGCAAGCCATATGTGCGCATGTGACGTTAATAGCCATGTCCCGTGCAATGTTTGTTAGAAGATTTCGAAAGTAATTGCTATGGTTTTCAACTATATGTACTGCGATGATTGACCACTCGTTTATCTATCTCACATGACTTAGTACTAGTGTTGTATAATTTGGACAGTTGCATATGTCACATTTCATTGGAATTCGTGCTTGTGATTAACTAACCGTATCTATGTTCTTTACTTTACTTCACTTATTTAAATATGCCTATGACATGCTCATTTGTTATATTATCATGCTTTCTCTTATTATTCTAAAATGAATGATCCCATGCTTATTGTTCAAGTTAATTGAATCCCGTATTTATCATGCCTTGCCTTATTTGAGTTATTTGTTATTTTCATTTTTATATCATGTGGCTTGAAGAATCTTGAGTTACTCCCCACTGACTATTGTGTTTATGTTTATATGAATGACAGGTATTAGTTAGTGCATTTATGAGGTGAAGACATGTGTGAGCGAGCGAGTACCTTGACCGTTGGATTTTTGTCTGTCGTTACGCTTAGACTCGCCTCTTAGACTTGTTATTCGTGGGATATCTTTTTCCCGTTTATTTTGCTAGACTTGGTTTGTAATAATCTAAGTTTGCTTATTGTTTCTCTTATTTCGTTGTATTTGTGACTCTCGCTTGATAAAATTTTATTAGTAATAGGAAGTTTAAAATTTTCATAATTTACGCCTAAATTTATTAGTTATATTTTCCGCATTATCGCGGGGTGTCACAGTTGGTATCAGAGCCTATGTTGCTGCCGACACACACGTGTACCCTAAATTTAAATTTGAACTTGTCCTTGAATAAAGAATGAGAGATGGGTATAAATAAGGACCTAAGTTGGTAGTCTCTTTGTGTATTCCTCGTGGTAGGTTATACACATGTTTGTTGATTGTCAATTAATGATTTTTGTGCCCTTGGATCAGTAACCGTGAGCGTACCTATGTGGCGGTCAAGACTTGGTGCCTATCGCCGGATATTGCGGATTTATTCAACCTTTTGAAGAATGCTTCTACTTCCTCGAAGTTATTCCTCTTTCTTGGTGTACCTTTCCTTGTACTTTTACTCCTCGATGCTATTTCTCTTCTAAACTCTTTCTTACTTTACCTTTGAAACTAGTTTGGTACCCAACCGACCTATCCTTCGTTTCTTGTCTATCCTTCCATAATACCTCGTATATAGATCTCTCTCTCTCTCTTAAATAATGTAGCTACCCTTCCTGAAGATCCTTTCCTCCCTTGGAGTACCTTGTCATATATTTTTCCCTTATGCTTCTTTACTTTTTCGAAACTCTCCTCTTATACCTAGGAATCTACTTTTGTATATTTCCTTCTTATAAGACCCCTCATGTACACCTTCATTTTTGTCTTATGGAATGTTAACCTTTGTCGGATAAGTTGGCTTTTAAAGAAAATTGTTTGTAGTTGACCCATAACCCTTGTTTTCAGAGATTGTGTTGTTGGAGAAGCTTAGGTAGTGTTGTGAGACATACCTTGGTGATTCTTATGCCTAGTTGCTTGACATAAAGTGGGTGTGATCGATTGGTGGGATTCTTTGTGTAAACTGTGAGTTGTATATGTTACTAAGGTTATGGAACTTGAGTTTGTTAATCGTATTTGAGATTTGAAAGCTTAGTAGGTTGAGCGTTATTACTTTAGGAGTAATCATGGAGTAAGGTTCATGATGTGAGCTATGGAGGAAACACCCTTAGGATGTTGATGACCGTATGTAGATTGGTGTTGTGTTTCGACACTAGTTGGATATGAGTATAGCTTTGTTAGTAGTTTTGATCTTGTTTTTGTCGAAGTCGTTTGTGGGTGTTTAATGATTGGGATTTGTTGAATCATAAGTGTGGTGAAGTACTTTGTTTCGTGGAATATCTTAGAAGTAAAGTGACATAAGTTTATTTAGTAAATCCTTTAAAGTAATATGGTTGTAACATTGATTTTTAGGGATGTTTGAGGAACCGTTTAGGACGACATTGTTATTTGTGATTTGAGTATATGGCGTTTCCTTGTTGTCTAATTTCCCTTTCTCTTTGACTATTAGCTTTACCGTTCATACCTCTCTTTCTCGTTAGTTGTGTTTCCCTTTGGGATTGATTCTAGCGGCCTATAAAACTCTTAAGTTCTTTGACGTCCTAGTTCACTACTACAGATACAGGCTATAACAACGGTTAAAAACCGTTGTTCTACAAAATAGCGGACGTTGTTAAGGCGTCCGTTGTAAAAGGTTTTAACAACGGTTGGTTTTCTTAAGCAACCCGTTGTTAAAACTATTAACAACGGTTTTAAGTATAAAAACCCGTTGTGGAAAGTGTGACTCAATTTTGGTGGGAAAGTTATAACAACGGTTACTTTACAAAGAACCGTTGTTATAACTAAAGACAACGGGTTGTTTCTAAATAACCGTTGTTGTTTATTTTTACAAAATAAAAAAAAAATTAAATTAAATATTAATAGATGCATGCATAATTACGGGGCCCGTTATAATTCCGATGCATGCATTATTACTGCCATCCCTGCATACGAATGGACAATATATGGAATGAGAAGGGTTTACATAAGATTTGAAGCAGGGAGATAAGATGATTATGGCACAACTTCCTAAACATGCATATATTATATTAGTTAAAAAACAACTCAAAGGACACATTACTTAGTATAAATACATACATTATCTCAACCACCATTCCATTATCTCACTATCTTCAAACCCTAACTGCTAAAACAATCTCCAAACCCTAATTAATCTTTCAAACAACTCCAAAGTTCATCAACAAAATGAACGATTACATCCTTAAAACTCTTACTATGACCGAGAACAACAACAGCTTCATCCGCCGGTTGCTCCACATCGAGGACAGTTTTAGGAGCTATCTTGTGGATGCTCAAGCCGCACTCAAGGACGCCAAAAGAAATGGCTTGACAGAGCAGCAATTATTGCAGCTATATGACGATATAGCAACTGCTGAACGAAACCTCCAAATAGCTAAGGAGGAGAGGAGGGATATCATAGAAGAGAATAAGACTCTCTATGAAAATATAAGTATTGCATTTTTAGAAATGTAATTATTTTTAATTTATGTATATATATATATATATATATATATATATATATATATATATATTAATGAATTATTAATTAAGTTTATCATGCATTCCTCTCGATCATCTTGCTTCTTCTTTGTTTTATTTTATTTAATTTGTTTTACGAGATAATTAAGCGAATAACAACATAATAATGATCGATAAAAACCCATCATACATGCAAATGAAATAATTAAAAAAATAAAATAATGACGATGAAAGACGATGAAACCAACAAAGGTGGCGATTTAGATTTACCGATAATTAGAGAAAGTAAGAGACGATGAAACCAACAAAGGACGGCGAGATGATAAAGCGGCGATGAGAAAGAGAGAAAGAGACGATGAGAAAGTGTGTTTCCTGTGTTTGTGTTTGTGTTTGTCTGTGTTTGTGTTAGGTTATGTATGTGTTTTGTGGTCGTAATGATCGATCTGTGTTTGTGTGGTTTATAGTATGGAAAGTATTGACAACGGTTGTTAAACAACAACCGTTGTTAAATAAGTTTTAACAACGGTTGTAAAACAACAACCGTTGTTAAATAACTTTTAACAACTGGTTTAAAAATACCCGTTGTGATTACTTTTCACTAACTTTGCGCCAATTTTGCGCCAAATTATTAACAACGATTGTGCAAATTTGACCCGTTGTTAAAACTTATGACAACGGTTATATAACCATACCCGTTGTAATTAAGTTTATTAAAAATCTCGCCATACATTCTACAATGTCTATTGTGATTTTTGTGCATAAACGTTGTTAAAGGGGTGTTGTAGTTGCCTGGATTTGTAGTAGTGGTTGACCTTACCGTGACTTTTTACCTTAGAAGTTCATCATAGTCCTCATCTTGTTTTAGTTTCAATTCCATTATTGTGCTTTGTAATTATATGATGTCTATGTTGCTTTTCATTTTGTGCAATTTCTAACCAATTTGAGTTACCAGTTTGGGTTCATGGTTAAAATTTTATGTTACTTTGGCAAAACTTTATTTATTTTAAAGGTTTGAAAATGAAAGTTTGCTTTCAATTTGGTAGGTTCTTAGAAAAATTTGATTCTTTGTCGAAGTTTAATGTTACATTTTCAAAAACATGGATTTCATTTGGAGTTTGAGAATGGATATTTTAGTTTCAATTTAGCTTTTTCAAAAGAAAATTTGAGTGGTTGTCACTTTGATTTGGTTATGACGTTTGGTGGGATGTTAGGATTCATTATTGGAGACGTCTAATAACAAGTTTTGCGTTTATCGATGTATGATTTTGTATTTAACATTGTCTTTGACTTGGAAAGTTTGCGTTCTTGTGTGCACAACAAGAGCAATTTTGTTCCAGGAAAGGAGACTTATACTTTTGAAAACTCTGCATAAATATTTTTTTGGAAGAATTTTGATTTTGGATTTCTGCAAAGGATTTGGTATTCGTTACGTAGACTCATCTCTTAGACTTGTTATTCATGGGATATCTTTTCCCCCTTTATTTTGCTAGACTTGGTTTGTAATAAACTAAGTTTGCTTATCGTTACTCTTGTTTCCTTGTATTAGTGACTCCCGCTTGTTAAACTTTAACTAGTAATAAAAGTTTTAAAAATTTCATAATTTCCGCTTAAATTTATTAGTTATATTTTCCGCATTATCGCGGGGTGTGACATAATGTTTAATGCATATACAAATCCTAAGCTATCCATATTTATAACAACGTAATGACCAAGGTGTACCAATAAAACAAATTCAAAGGCACGGGAAATAGAAAACGCAGCTCAAGTCTCATGTCACCGTACTATAGACGAATGCCAAATACCTTTCGATCTTGCAAGACAAATTAGTCGGATTCTCGCGGATTTCACTCATGCACTTATAAGTATGTAAAGGTGAGTTGTATGTGAAGATCGAAAGAAGTAGAGCACTCACTCGACTTATGAAACATGCATGCAATGTAATGTGATAGAAATTTCTCCAACTAATACGCATTTACAATATACACAAAAGTACGCGTATGGATATGTGAGGCTAAAACGGTAGTCGCAGTGCTAAAATCACAACCAAATCTATGATAATAAGCATAAATTAACCTAACTAGAGAAATCTTCTTAACTTTGACAACACATGAGAGCCAAAAGAATTACTCTCCAACAATGCATTAGACTCCAGTAACCAACCTTCTGTTCCCTTAACAATTGACAATGAAGCATATGTTTTTTTCTTTTCTTTCACTTTTTTTCGAATTTCTTTTTTTTTTCTTGTTCTTTTGCTTTATATTTTTTCTTCTTTTTCCATCAGAAGGGATACAATACAATTGCTAAAAAATTATACTACACCCACAAATGACAATAATAGTCCCAATCCCAACCATAGTAGCAAAATAGACATGCTAAACAAGCAACTGCGACGGTCCCAATAAGGTAGGCAAATTTATGATTGTAAGTATTAGATGGAGTATAGAACGGCTACAAGGGTTCAAAGAGGCTAAAAAAAAGGGTAATGTATGGCTTATTTGAACGGTAAGAACCGCCTTTCCTCATGTACTTAGTCATATGAACGCGTAAAAATTAAGAAACTAATGTCACACTTATACAGTTTGATATTGCATATTCCGCAAGGAGAACCACACTCAAGCCTAAATAACAATGAGACCAGTTTATTGATGTTCCTGGCCTAGGAAGCTCTATAGACCTCAAAATTTAAGTAATTTACCTAAATAGTTTCAAATATAATTAGCATAAGGTATGTCAATACGGTAAAGACTTGAATTATGAGCTTTCTTTTCATAAATAACGAGTCAAAACAATGTACATGGACAACAATAAAAGCACACAACATAGCAATCACAACTGAAATAAATCACACAACATAAGTAAAGACTCCTCCCCTAAACCTAAATGTCACAGTGTCCTCACTATGACGCCTACAACATAGCAATCACACAACAAACCACAAGCAGCCTAAATGACACATCTAACAAAGGGAATGGGAAATGACTAGAGATAATAATACAATAAAAGTAGATACAGGGAAAGAGAATACCCGGTAAAAGCTTAGGATTTCCCCCCAAACCAACTGAAAAAATAGGGGAAAATGACCAACCGTGCAATTCCATCATCATCTGGCTACGTTTCAGACTCAAACGCGAGGATACTTGATCGAGCCTGGCTGGACTCGATCAAGTATTTAACTAACGGACTAATTTTATGGACTTTAAAATAAGTGCTTATCCATAACACTGTCAAAACAACTTAAAGCTCGCATTAGTAAATCAAAAACATACGCATATGCTACATAAAGACATAAGTAGAACCAAAAGATAATACAAGCATATAAAATTAGCAATGAAAAATATTCGGGCTCGTCAAACTCATAGTCCAATGTAAAATACGAGCATGGTTGCTCGTCCAAACCTATCCTATCATTGACAGGAAAAGGATATATAGCATCTTCTAACATAGGATTAATCACATCTTCATTTACCACATGGACGGGTTCATCTTTGAATATCTCAGCTTCCAGGGCGTCTAACTTAGCTTCCAAGTCAACACTTACGTCAAAGCTGTAAACCTTCTTAGGGTGAGGCTTATCTCCATAGATCAACCTCTCTATCTCATCTACTTCCTTTCTTCATGGTCCTGATGCAACAGCAGGGGCGTCAAACTGATTCCTATCCAAACACAAAGAAAGGCATTCATCAATAGTACGCTCAATAGCATGTATCATATGACAAGAAGCTTCTAAACTAGGATGATTTAATGCTTTATCAAGAATAAAGGTGATTTTATCATCCCCAATTAGTAGTGTAAGACTACCATCCCTGACATCTATGACCGCCCCAACTGTGTGAAGGAATGGTCTACCTTGAATAATATGGACTTGGGAGTCCTCAGACATATCCATAACAATAAAGTCAACTGGAATAAAATATTTCCCCACTCTAACTGGAACATCCTCTAAAAAACCTAGAGGGCGTTTAAGAGATCTGTCACCCATCTGAAAGGTCATGTTAGTAACACACGTAATTGACCCATATTTAACTTTTGACAAATTGAATACGACATAAAACTAACGCTAGCTGATACGTGCATTTTGTATAGTCTTTTTAGCTTATTTTTGCACGTATTTCCATGTACTGTTTATATTGCATTATGCCCCGAAATGGCTACTTTGGTTCGTCTTGTCTATTTCGAAGGAATAAACGTGAAAGTAGGACTAGGGATGCTCTTTCTACTGGTTACCTGAATGGTATTTGGCTTGATGATCCTAAGGGATATAGTGTGCAGTCTGGCTATGAATGGCTTCGTCACAAAGAACCAAAAGTTGGCTGGGCTAAGCTAGTCTGGTGTAATTGGGCTATACCTAAGCATTGCTTCCTGAACTGGCTCATTCTGAAGAATGCTTTAAATACTAAAGTTCGCTTGTATAAAATTGGTATATGTCCTGATGAACTGTGTTGCATCTGTGGTATTGATAAGGAGACAATCCCACATCTCTTCCAGCATTACGGGTATGTCATTGCTGTGCTGAGCTCCCTGTGTAGCTGGTTGCAGATTCCTATGCCTTGTGGGAATGGAATTATCTGGTTAGGAAGAAGGAAATGGCTTGTTCTTAAGAAGCTGGTATGTGTACCTGTCTTTATGAGTGGATATTATGCTGTCTGGCAGCAAAGGAATGCTTCTAGGATAGAAGGTGTACTGTTGCGTCCTGATGTCCTGTCTATGCATTGCAGAGCTTTGATGAAAATCAAATTGTTAGGACAGATGAGTAGAGTTAAGAGGATTAGTGATAGGCAATGGCTTGAACAAATATTGATATAAGCTAGTATAACTTATGATGTATCATGTAACCTTGGTTTGTGCTTAATGAGATTACTTACATTTCACCAAAAAAAAAAGAACGTGAAAGTAGTGAAATCGTACAACTTTCGTCGTGTTTTGCATACATTTTGAGGAGACTGGATTTTAAGAGCAAGATACTACATTGGGATGCGTGAAGGAATGGTCTACGAAGCAGTCGGCTACGAGTTTGGAGCTGTTTCGGATGAAGAGCACTCGATCGAAGACTTTTCTTAGTCGATCGAGTGGTTTCACAAGCTGAGGAGGTCGATCGAGCAATCTGCTATACTCAACCAAATTGCTGAAATTCAAGGTTACTCGATCGAGTAATATTTCTACTCGATCGAATGGTTTGTTGGCTGAAGTTCTCGATCGAGGTGTTTCAAACTGCTCAATCGAGTGGATTGATGTTTCACGGGCCTTAATTAATCCGTGAATGTTTATTTTCGTTAATGGACTTGTTATTTCTTATTTAAGTTTGAATAATTAGGTCATTTGGGGATCTTATCATCTCTTCATTACGTTTACTGCTACCTCTCTTCTTTTCATCTCTCCCATAAAAACTCTTCCCTGTAACTTTGTTTTCGGGGTTATTTTGCTTGGATCTTGTGTTCTTTACGCCGGAATTCTCTCTATTGTAATCTCTTACTCTCCTTTAATCTTAATCTTTCATTTGTTTGCATTAATTCTCTTGTTTAGTTCTCTTAATTTCTGCCCTAGTCTTATTTATGCGATTTAATTATTATTTCAATATGTTTATTATTAGTTCATTCATTATTAATCTTGACAATATTGATAGCATGAGTAGCTAATTTATTTTATGTTGGGACTAGGGGATCTATCGTAGAATAATGACGGTGTAGCGAATAGGCTAGATGACTTATTTGTGAGATTTTGAACCCATGGTAATTTAATTTAACTGTATCATCGACTTAGTTGAGTGCACGCTTCTAAGTTAACCTTTAATCTGGTTAAATTTAATCCTGGATCGGAAGATTGGACTAAATAGACCTGTTATGAACAGTAGACTACCCTGGCGAGGACGGAAGTTAAGTTAGTGGAAATCTAGGATAGAAAGTGGACCGGAAGGACATTTCAACATCTGTCTCACAATGAGTTATCTAGACTATTTGCAGTTGAGTCATTAGGCTACCATAGTGAATCAAAATCCTGACATGTTCCTTCTTTATTGATATTCTTATCCCTATTTTCTGCCTTTTTACAGCTCTTTCTTTATTTCTCTTTCCTTTAAGCCTTTTAGTTTAGAAAACCAAATTCACAACCCCCTATTTGTGACCAAATAGACGGACTCTTTACAGATATCTTGCCTCCCTGTGGAGATCGACCGACTTCCCTAGGTATATAGTTAGTTTAGTTAGTTATTTTTGATAGGTATACGAGTGCCCTGTCAAATTTTGGCGCCGTTGCCGGGGAAGCAATAGCCCTATCTGTTTTTGTTTCGTTTATTTTATCCGTTTCAGGGAAGTTTTACTCCTTGAGGCAGTTCTCATTTATCTCTTTTAGTGTTGTGTATGCCCAGGTCAAACAGGTCGGAGTTAGTTTCAGCTGATTCTGAGCCAGTGCGACTGTTTAGGCATAGACTTCGTCTGCAAAGAGAATCACGAAAGGAAGACTAGTCTTTAAGAGAAGACAATCTCAGTTCTGTAAACCAACCAGTAAAGATGCCGAATTTTGCGAGTCATTCGGAGCCTAAAGCATCCTATATTCCCAAGGGTTTAAATCTCCAGACTGAGGATGGCAATACTTTTGACATCCGTCCGTCATATATCAATCTGGTGGAGAGAAATCTCTTTAGAGGTGTGGCAGGTGAAGACCCGAGGAAGTATATGGAGGTCTTTATGGACTACTGTTCTACTATCCCCACCACAAAGGGGGTAACTCAAGATAAGATTAAGGAGGTGTTGCTTCCATTTTCTTTGACTGACTCAGCCAGGGAGTGGCTGACCGATTTGGACCGCACGGCCGTAGGGATCACGAACTGGGAGACCCTTGCTCTTGCTTTTTATAAGAGAGACTTTCCTCCGCAGCGCACCAATCAACTGAGGGGAAAGATAACAAGCTTCAAGCAGGAACCCAATGAGACGTTTTATGAAGCCTAGTGTCGGTTCAAGAAACTGGTGAGGTCCCTTCCTCATCATGGGTTTGATCAATGGTTTCTATGTAACCAATTTTATAATGGGTTATATGACGACCATAGAGCTATTCTGGACGCCTCATCCAATGGTAGATTTCAGAAGAATATTAATGACGATAAGGGATGAGGTATCATTGAGGAGATGGCGACCCATTGTGCTGAATATGGGAACCTACAAGACGATATTAGAATAGTTCACTCAGTTGATAAGGAAGTAGTGGCTTAGCTGGAAGCCATGAATGCCCGTTTGATAGATAGGAGCTGCAATCTACTGGGGAGCCTCAGACGGTTTATTTGCTTACTAGACTGGACACCGTCATATGTGAGAGGTGTGGGAGCAATGACGGTCAAACTGCTATTGACTGTCTTACAGAGAAGGAATAGGTCCTTCATTTTCAACAATACAGGCAAGGAGGGGGTTCCTACTATAATAACCAAGGGGCAATCCATCCCAATTTGAGGTGGACAAGTCAAAATGTGCTCAATCCTACTCCTCCACCGCAGCCGCAGCAGCCATATGTCCCTCCTCATAAGGCTCAACAAGGCTTTCAGAAGCCTCCTTACTTTCCTCCTCCCAATCATGGTGCATCTTCTTCAAGTGGGGTAAGTGAGCTATCTGAGTTGAAGATGATGTTGCAGTCTTTGACAAAGTAGTGGCAACTAAGTGACCAACAAAAAGAAGCATCTATTAAGTCACTTGAAACCCAAGTTGCCCAGTTAGCCGCGAACCAGTCTACGAGGAAGCAGGATCATTTGCCGTCACAAGCCGATAAGAATCCGCATGAGATGGTGAATTTAATAAATCTTAGAAGCGGTCATTCATATGAGGGACCCGAGCTGTTGAATTCAGACCCAAGGAAGAGTATTACAGCTGATGAACGGGTTACTGTTGATGAAAACGAGCTTACAACAAAGAAAATACTCGATCGACTGGTTTCTGGGGGTCGATCGAGGAAAACATATGAAGAAAGGACTCGATCGAGTGAAAATCTTGCCCGATCGAGTAAATAGGAAAATGAATAGCCCGATCGAGAAGTCCAAACCTCTCGATCGAGTGATATTGCTGTAGAAAGAGTTCGATCGAGTGGCATTTTTGCTCGATCGACTATTGCTGATAATGAAGACCTCGATCGAGAGTCTGCTAGTGCTCGATCGAGTTAAATCTCTCCTGAAAGACCTCGATCGAGAGGTAAGAAGTCTCGATCGAAGGACAAAGAGCTTGATCCATCCGACACGTTGGAAGAAAGAAACAAAGGGCTCGAGATACATATTACCGTGCCCTTCCCGGGGCAATTACAGAACATGAAGGCCAATCAACAGTTCAGTAAATTTGACGAGCTCCTGAAAAGCTTGCAAGTCACTTTTCCGTTCGCCGAGTTGCTGACATAGGTACCCTCTTAACTTAAATTTATGAAAGAAATTTTATCACGTAAGAGGCACATTAACGATCATGAGCGGTAGCTTTGACCGAGGTAGGGAGTGCCCTAGTTCAAAATAAGTTACCTCCCAAACAGTCGGACCCGGGTACTTTCTCGATTCCGTGTCATATAGGCACCCACTTGATTGATAACGTGCTATGCGATCTTGGTGCTAGCGTTAGCGTCTTACCTTTGTCTCTTACCAAGAGACTTGGTTTGACTAAGTTTAATTGCACGAACATGACTGTAAGATGGCCGACCGTAGTATATCATGGACGTTAGGTGTCATTGAGGATATACCTGTTAAGATCGAGAGATTCTTTATTCCCGTTGATTTTGTTGTGCTTGACATCCCCGAGGATACTCACACTCCTATTATTTTAGGGAGACCATATTTATTTACTGCGCGTGAAGTGATAGATGTCGGGGGTAAGACGTTAACATTTCAGGTTGGAGACGAGGAATTAATTTTCCATTAGTCAAAGTCTCGAAGGGCTCCCATACAAGCTCAACCTTGCAACGCCCTTTTCTCTACTGACCCTCATATTGACACTTCAGATGAAAATTTGAAAATTTGTGCTGCTATTGTGACCCCTCCGCCTTAGATTAAGAGCAAAAAGGAGTAAAATTCGTCTGTTTTCCTTGCTGCAGGTACAGGTAAAAATACAGGAGTTGTCAAAGGTTGCCGTGCAATTGAGATCAATTAAGTTCGGAGTGACAACGCTAAAGCTGGTGAGAAAGGAATAAGGACGAGAAAAGTTCGTGCGTATGTGGACGCAACTATTCTCCTCCTAATAGTTCAAATTCAAGCTCGTGGAGAATGAAGAGGACAGTCGATAATGCTGAAGGGACGTCCTCCAGTCAGAAGCCCTCCATGGGGCTACTGAATTGTTTTGAGAAGTGAGCGGGGAATGCGCCGTGTAACAATTTGTAAAAACTAATTTTAATTTCCGTGGGATTTGTTTTATTACGTTTATTAGGACAATTAGAATTTAGACATTTTTAGCGCAGTTAGAAAGACTATAGACTGTTACTTTTTGTATTTGGTATATTGGGATATGCTTGCGAGTGTTTTTATGCAGGTTTGGGGAAATTTTAACCCATCTCGAGGACATACAAGAGGAAAAGTACTCGATCGAGTACTTTTTGTACTCGATCGAGAGGATATTGCAGAAAAAGGGTTCGATCGAAAGCTTTGCGGTTGCTCGATCGAGTTGGCTAAATAAGGAAGTTCTTGATGGAGTTAAATTTTACTCGATCGAGTAAATGGAAGCTGGAACTCCTCGATCACACGCAGGAAGTGTCCCTTAATCTCCCTCCTTTTTCATTATTTCATTTCCTATTTCATTGTTTAACCCCTTTTGCGATAATCCTCCCCAAATTCTCCATTTTTACTACCCTTTTACCAAATTCATCACCTATAAATTTCTCCTTGCAATTAATTCGACATTTGCCCTCTAATTTGCTCCTTGAATTTGCCAGTTTAATCGGCCAACTAAAGAAATTAGGGTTTGCGGTTTTTGTTTGAAAATCGCCTTCTTTGCATCGTTCTTTGTCGATTTCTTGCTTAATTTGTAGGTTCCTTTCATCAAGTAAGTAATTCTCCTACTTCATTGTTTTTTAATTGCTTTAATTTTGCCATTTATGAAGTAATTGTGAATTAGGGTTCGTCATAGTCGAATTTTTCGACTGTTAATTGGGATTTTCTGTTTAAATTGCTTCGTTTGATAGTTAATCCCCCTACCTCATCGTTGTTTACACGTTTGTTTTGAATATTTGAGGTAAAAATAACGAATTAGGGTTTATACTCGTCTGAAATTTTCCACAAAATTTGAGGTTTTCTGCTGTTCTTACCTCAATTGATGATTGCCCCCATTTCCCTCGTCGCTATTTAATTGTGGTTTCGAATTTTTGAGGGAAAAATTTGGAATTAGGAGCAACATAGTCGGAAATTTCGACTGTACTAGGGGATTTTTGCTGTTTCATTGTTAACTGATTATCATTTCCCTTTACTTACTTGATTAGGATGGACGGTAGTACGAAGCCTTCCTCCATTTCGTCTGTTAGTCCGTCCTTGACTGAGACAGTGGTCCCTGTTGTCACCACCGTCTCCACGACCGTTAGTACCGCAGCTGTTGCTCCTGTGTTCCTTGTCACCGCTGCTGGTACTGTCGTTACTGCTGCTGGCACTACTGCTAGCTCTGTTTCAGCCTCTACCTCTGTCACAGCCTCTGATTTTGCTAGAACTGCTGCTAGCCCTTCATCGTATGTGTCGATCTCTGCTGCTTCGTCTGTTGCAGAATCAGCTAGTACTTCAGGTACGGTGACCACCCCTGCTGCGTGGTCACCCGCAGTCACAGCTGATTACCGGACGGCTCTAGTTCCTCGTCCCGTTGGAGGACGGGCTTCTACTTCAGGTTCTAGAGGTCGGGGTCGTGCACGAGCTACACCTGCCGCTGGCCATTCTGCTGGCCGTGTTACCATCCGAGGGGACGACTCCCTCGACTCGCACCCCGACTACCCCCAGGTAATTTTTGTAAACGGTATTCATCGCACTAGATTTTATGCTTTGCTTGACTGTGACTTTCTCCCGACTCGTTTTTTGTGCCGTTCGTCACTTGAGAGGCTTGGTATCTACGAGCCGGTGTGTGAGATTCTGAGGGGTACGGGGATGGCTGGACTTATGACCATGACTGCCTACATCTTCAGGGAGCTGACCCTTGAGTTTTTCAGCTCCTTTACCTTCTCCTCCGGGGCACACGACGCTGACCCTACCTGTGCTTCCGTGTCCTTCCAGTTGTACAACCGGACGTTTTCTTTGACTTTGGAGGAGTTTGGTACTCGACTTGGCCTTTTCTTTAGGGGCGCCACTGCCGCTCCTAGGAAGGTCCAACGTCAGCTTTGGCGGTCTTTGGCACAGACCTCCTTCGAGGAGCGACGTCTCGCTCAGGTCCACCTTCCCCCTGCCCGTTACTTCCTGTGACTGATGGGAAGTACTTGAACATTGACAGTGAGGGCCCCTTTCCCCTCAACATTACTTACTTGACCGCTCAGTACTTCCAGTCTCAGGGGGAGAAGACCACGGGCACCATTGTCTGTGGTGGCATAGCCACCTTCCTTGCTCGTTCTCTCGTCCCTGCTTTACCTCGTGACTTACCGTACATAATAGGAGATAGGTTCCTCGACCGGGCATCTATGTTGCTAATGACTTGGCTGACTTCTGACTACCGGACATGGAAGATTAGTGGTTCCTTGTCCGTCGACCTTCCTTGCACCACCCTTCGTCGTCTCGTCCCCTTGCCCACTGTCGCACGAGGAATTTTACCACCACCATTACCCATGTACCACCTACAGCTCTGTCCACCTACTACCTTGCCTGCTTCTAGGAAGCGGCGTCGACTTGAGACCGGAGAGGGATCCACACCTCCTACGGGTGGCAAGACTTCCACGACCACTCCTAGCCCGATCCCTACTCTTACTCCTACTCCTGCGCCCAATCAGGCACAGCCGGTTCTTCCGGCTAATTTTGTTTCTCCCCCGCCCTTTGAGGCGTCTGCGGTCATGGACCAAGGGCGCCGTGATGGTTTGTTGCTTGAGATTGCAGAGAGACAGGCTCGTATGGAGAGGGACATAACTCTCACTTTATTCCCTCTGTACGAGTATCACATGAGGCGACACCGTCCGATCCCAGAGGGTTGGCCACACCCTTCCTTCTACCGGTACCCAGCTGAGGCGTACCCGGAGTCTGCTAGTAAGGAGGAGGACGAGGACCTAGTGGCGGCCGCAGCGAGAGCTCAGGAGGAGCAGAGGAGGAGGAGAGAGCAGGAGGTGGACCCGGACTACAATGTGACGGTGGAGGACGTGACAGAGGAGGCTGACGAGTAGCTACTGGTCTACTCACTTCCCCAGTTTTCTGGCTGGTTTGGGGAAGTTCGTGTTTTGTATGTATATTCTCGCTCTTTTATTTTCTATTATCTCCTTTTCATTTTATTGTTTTCATTCATTTATTGGTTGTATATTCCTATTCCCCTATATATATATCTGCTGGTCTATGCTGGAGGACAACGAGGGCGTTGCCCATTTTGGTTTGGGGAGAGTAATGCATCCTTTGAGTCTACATTTTCATTTGTTTTGCATTCACGTTTCTATTTTCAGCTTGCATTGTGTTTATTTAAATCCAAAAAAATCATAAAATCCAAAAAATTTGAAAATTTCAAAAATCAATAAAATATTCACGTTTATTTTGATATATAGGTTGAGTCGGAATGGTTGATTTCCGTGATGATATTGCACTTTAATTTGTCATTTTACTTGAGCCTTGCACTTTCATTGACGATTATTAGTTGAGTCTTACGCATAATCCACGAGTTTTTATTCAAATATAGCCGACTGTTTAGACTTGACCTGATAAATTAGCAACCTACTTTACAATTCCTGAGATTTAGGGCCTTATAACTGGTGACATTCATGACCGGTTTACATAGGAATTGAGAGTAGTACTCCTTGCATAGCATGCTCATCATTTTTGCACTTTTATGACATTCGATTTCTTGTCAAATGCATAAATTCGGGTTTTTGGTCGGTGTCACATGCATGGAGGTGCTTGCAAATTTCCCTTTTCTTACATTTTTCACCTATTTAGCTCCACTTAAGCCAAATTTAGCCTTTTTGACCCATTAGCTACATCAAAAACTGAGCCTGCCTAGTCAAGCTAGTTTAGTATGTCTTTTGTGGTATGTTTTTCCGTCTGCAAGTTTGGCCTGTGTATATTATTGGAGTTGGTTGAGGATGAAGGAAAGTAGTATGAGAGTGAAAAAAAAAAAGAAAAAAAATGAAAAAGAAGGTGATTCACGTAAGTCAGGGAAGAAAAAGAAGAAAAAAAAATTGAAAAAGTTATTAATTTGTTTTATTTTATTCATTAAGACGGTATTAAAATAGGGAAGTTTGTGACCGTCTCACTCCTCCGTTCTTATTCATATATTTTTGAGGAAATAGTGTATATGGATGGTGAGTTGTGTGCCAAATGAAGGGCACTCGTTTTTATTTTTCAGTCAGTTGAGATTCAGACGGTCTTATATGGTCCGGATTAGGAACTATCTTGGCGTTTTTACCTCCACATTTCCATAAATTGTTTTGCCATTTCTCACCTGAACCTCACTATTCCTATACTATTTGTAAGCCCTCGGCTGTGTTGGACTTTGTTGGTTGGAATGTGTACATTAGTACTTGAATCGTCTTTCATTTTTGTTATATGCATGCTATGTAGGTTGCAGTTTAGGTGAGTATCTGTTTCTCTTTAACTCTTTTACATATAATTCACCCTTTGCGTCATGAGAGAAGAGTGACCACGTGAGAGTCCTATTTTGTTGGTCTTGCAAGGTCGATAGGCCGGCTTTATTTCTGAATAACTCATAACTCGTTTGCATATTGACTGTTGTAGATATAACTGTTGGTTTTGTTGCATTAAATTGGTTCAAGTAGACATGTTATAGCTAGCTCTGAGTTATCATTTCCGTTCCATTAGTTTGTGTTTAGGATTTAGTTTACTCGAGGACGAGTAAAGGTTCGGTTTGGGGAGATTTGATACGTGCATTTTGTATTGTCTTTTTAGCCTATTTTTGCACGTATTTCCATGTACTTTTGTACTGTTTATATTGTATTATGCCCCAAAATGGCTACTTTGGTTCGTCTTGTCTATTTCGCAGGAATGAACGTGAAAGTAGTGAAATCGTACCACTTTCGTTCTGTTTTGCATACATTTTGAGGAGACGGGATTTTCAGAGCGAGATACTGCATTGGGATGCGTGAAGGAATGGTCTTCGAAGCAGTCAGCTTCGAGTTTGGAGCTGTTTTGGATGAAGAGCACTCGATCAAAGACTTTTCTTAGTCGATGAAGTTGTTTCACAAGCTGAGGAGGTCGATCGAGCAATTTGCTGTACTCGATCGAATTGCTGAAATTCAAGGTTACTCGATCGAGTAATATTTCTACTCGGTCGATTGGTTTGCTGGCTGAAGTTCTCGATCGAGCTGTTTTAAACTGCTCGATTGAGTGGATTGAGGTTTCACGGGCCTCAATTAATCCGTGAATGTTTATTTTCGTTAATGGACTTGTTATTTCCTATTTAAGTTCGAGTAATTAGGTCATTTGGGGATCTTATTATCTCTAAATTACGTTTACTGCTACACTCTCTTCTTTTCATCTCTCCCTTAAAAACCCTTCACTGTAACTTTGCTTTCGGGGTTTTTTGCTTGGATCTTGTGTTATTTATGCCGAAATTCTCGCTATTGTAATCTCTTACTCTCCTTTAATCTTAATCTTTCATTGGTTTGCATTAATTCTCTTTTTTAGTGATGCCCGTCGTTGTGTGCACCAAAGATAAAATTTATAATTCCTATTAAAACTAACAGAAGCTAGTGGTAACAGGGTCGAACCACAGGTAGGCGATGCAATTATTAGTTGTCTAATTTTAAGTCCAAGGTAACAAAAGTGGGGGGCTGATTTGATTTGGTCTAAAGCTAATGGCAATAAAAGAAAGATAAAGTAAGTTAATAGATGAAAACAGATATTAAAAAGGGTGCTAAGATGGTCGGTTCACTAGTAGTTTCGGCGGCAGTATACTAGGTAGGTCTAAAACAAACACGTGAGACGGGAAAATAAGAGGTCCTCTCGGTCCACTCTCACGGGTAGCATCTCTCGATCTCGCTACAGTTCCCTAATATCACTAAAGCTAACTTTCGTTCTGAATAGTGACTCAAAAGGCTAAATTAACTTATCTTTCGACCTCATTAATCTAGTCGTCTTAATTAGGTAGGCTATTTTCCTTCCCTATCTTTCGATCTTTATTATGCCGGTCAAATCCTAAACATTCAACTAGTCGCGTGCACTCGATTCGTCAAACATTGAAATTAAATTCATTAAAACGAAGGTAATCTCACGAGGCCGGTCGATCGACCAGGAAGCCCAATCGATCGACCATGGCGCGCTCTAGGTCGTCCTATTCTAATGTCGCCTACGCTACAAATTCCCTACATTCTAGCACAGGGGGGTTTAGCTACTCATACTCATGATAAAAACAGCAATAAACATAACAATTAAAACATTCGAAATCATGCTTAAATTATCTAAACAAGCGATTAACATAAAGCGATAAATTGGTTTCGGGAGATCTAACCTAGCAATCCTATACTACGAATGAAAGCAATAAATTGAATAATAAAACAGAAGAATACCGTGTAAAGGAAATGTAAAGGGAAGATCATAACCGAATGCAAAACAGAAACTTTATTAAAGAACGAACTAAACTATGAATGTTGAATTGTATCTTTGAACTGAATAATAAAAACTTGATAGGAACTAGATGTCTATTCTGAATGCTAAAGCTACGTTATATAGGAATACAACGTAGTTCTTATTCCAAAACCTAATGTACCATGGGCTTCTTAATTCTCGATCTTCTTATTCACGTCAGAATTTGCGGCTTGGTCGATCGACCACACAAGGCAGTCAATCGACTGCTCTTCACTAAACAGTAGCTGTTGGAACTCGTAGGTTGGTCGATCGACTAAGGGCAGCGGTCGATCGACTGAAGTAGCTGATACTTGACTTCTAACTTCTCGTGGATTTGTTTTCGGGCATCGAAATGCGCACCAAGCTCGTTCCTTGAGTAAATACTTCACGTCAAATGCAATGCAAGATACTCGGGGACGGATTTAGCTCAATTTCTACTCATTTCCGCATAAATCTGCAATATTACATAAAAATACAAAAGTAGACGAAATGGGGCAAATAGTAGCATAAACTACACAAGTGAGCTCTGAAATGCGTATAAAATGGGGTGTAAAACATCATATATAGGACACGCATCAAACTTCCCCAAACCAAACCCTTGCTTGTCCCCAAGCAGGAACTAGACTCGATCCTAAAACCTAATGGAACGAGTTCAATCTCAGAGCGAAATGCAAACCGAATAACCTAAACCAATTTAATGCAATAACCAACAATCAACTAGCAATATGAATCATGCAAACGAGTTATGAAGTCATTAAAAACTGCTGAACCGTCAACTATAGAGACTTATCATTATGGATTCTCACGGGTTGCTCAAATCACTCAAATAAGCATAGGTGAAAATATGTAAAAGATAGAAAGAATTCATCTTGTTAGTGACACTCACCTAACTACGATCTATAAGAACATGTCTGCAATATAATATGAAAGTAATCTCTACAACCGTACATATGCATTCCAACCAAACAAATGACCATGACACATGCCGAGGTAAATATGGATATGTGAGGCTATGGGCAAGAAGGGCTAAGACGAATTTGGATAAAAACAGAGTTAAAAGCCAAGCTAGTAACTAAGGGAACCAAATTAATAAATCATCCCAAATCCTTGCTCAAAATTCAATCGAAACGGTGCTGATAGCAAGCACAAATCCCACAATCTCCATAATTAAACAACTCCCCATAAGATACAAATGAAACATGGGAGTATAAATCACCAACTCATAAAGATTCAAACCATGTGATTTTTGATTTTTTCTCTTTCTCGGGTTTCAGTCGATCGACCGGAATGGGCAGTAGATCGACCGTCCTCTACAGTACAACACTCTTTTTTTCTTTCTTTTTCGAATCATTTTTTTTTCTTCTTTTTTCTTTTTCTTTTGTTCCTTTCTTCCCTTTTTCATCTCTTCCCAATATCATCTCAAAGTGAGCATTAGCTACCAAAATGAAGTAACAATCCCAAGAACGTAAACTACTAGCTTGACAAGGGCA
Source organism: Silene latifolia (assembly GCF_048544455.1). Classification (NCBI taxonomy): domain Eukaryota; kingdom Viridiplantae; phylum Streptophyta; class Magnoliopsida; order Caryophyllales; family Caryophyllaceae; genus Silene; species Silene latifolia. Next base: position 439,973,922 of record NC_133538.1, on the reverse strand, counting down.
GGCTAAATGTTGGATGTAGTAAATGGGGCAAAAAGGCTATTTTTGGCAGTGTGGAGCTTATGGGTAAAATGAGAAAAGGGGACCTCTACCACATGTGTCAACTAACCACGAACCGAATGCATTCAGGTATTAAGTAGATCAAGTTCATATTTATGCATATTTATGTTACATGTCTCATAAGGAGTAACTATTCACAATCATAGATAAACTGGTCATAAATATCACCAGTTATAGGCTCTAAACCTCAGAAAATGATGTAGTTTGCCAAAATTTAAGTCAAGTTTCATGTTCAGCAAGATATTAACGAAAACTCGTAGATATGCATATGTGATTCTACTAATAACATGTCAATTAGCAAGGCTTAGGCAAAAACAGATGTAAATGCAGTGTCATCATTGAAATACTACCGTTCCGACTCGACCTATATGCTAAAATAAACGTGCAATTTTTTGAATTTTTTCAATTTTTCAAAATTTTTTTCAATTTTTTTTTAGAGATTATTTTTGTATATATGTGGGAAAATAAATAACAAATGCAAGACAAAAATGTAAACGTGAATGCAAGCAAATAAAATACAACGCAAAACCCTTCCCCAAATCAAATCACACAATGTCCCCATTGTGCAAAATCATGTAATGAAGAAACGACAATTTGCGAGAAAATTAAGTAAAAAGGACATGAAGTAAGAGCTCGGAAACTCACAAGACTTTAAGCGCAGCAAAAGCAAACCTCCCCAAACCAGCGTGAGCTAGGAGGTTTCAGTAGCCAGCAGTGCTACCATAGGTACATGAAAAGACAAACAATACCACGCATAAATCCGAGAAAGCAATGTGGAAGCGGTAATTATGTGCAAAAATTAAAGACGGAAGAAAACATAAATATGTCGGAAAATAAAGAGGGGGGAAGACTCCCTCAGTTCCGCAAAACGACCAAACACAGCAGGGGAAAGGTCGTGAACAGGTACAGCAGCAACAATGGTCGATCGACCATAGCAGGTAGTCGATCGACCGGAGTGAACAGGAACAGAAGCTCCTGGAAGTCGCAGCTCACGACCATAGCTAGGGGGCAGTCGATCGACTGGAGAAACTCGCTGTAACTTCTGATTTCTTCGAATTAGCTCGATAACTTGAGCTAATATGGTCTATAGACCTGCAAACACACATAATAACGCGCCCAAAATTGCGCAGAACCCAAAGCAACAGTCTAAAGTATATAAAATCCTAAGCAAACTTATTAAAATGCGAAATCTCGCGCACATAAAACAATAAAAAGAGTCTAAAAGCAATAAAATGTATAGTTTTTGAAAAAGCCTTAATCAACTATAGTTGATCAAGAATGGCCACGAAATGGCCCACTTGCTCGGCTTCTGGCTACTAGAGGTAGCCTTACAGTGCTCATCTTCTCAGCTGCACTCTTCTTAGCTCCAACATCCGCATAACTCAACGGATCAACATGTCGGACATCTTCCCACTCAATGACCTCCTCAAGCTCGTCAGAATCCAAATCGGACTCTGTCACTTTGACTGGCTCCTCATCGGGCTCCTCATTAGTGCCATAGCTAAGGCGTCCTAGACCACCTCTTTGAACGATTGGCTCCATCACAGCTGGAGCAACATGTAGCTCTTCCTTCCCCCAAGCCAGCTCCTGCAATATCCAAAACACAGAAGAATCTTCCTCCAATTTGCTCCCAGTCTGGGGCGGAGGTGTCACAACAGGAATAGGAACAGAGATAGGCATATAAGGAAGTATAAAATAAGATTTCTTCTCAGAAACCGTATTGCAAGTTATTGGCCACATGGGGTCTTTCTTCTTAGCCGTTTGGGCAAAGACAATGGAGTGTTTCCCCACTTTGAAGGTCAAAGTCCCTGAACCGACATTTATAACTGCATCAGCAGTGTGCAGAAATGGTCTACCTAGTATGATAGGTATGTGGGCGTCCTCGGGCATATCTAGTACAACGAAGTCAACAGTGAAAAAGAACTTTCCTATTTGCACACGAATGTCCTCTAAGACTTCTATAGGCTGGACCGCAGATCGGTCAGCCATCTGTACTGTCATGTTGGTAATTGCAAACCTAGTCAATTTCAGCTTTCTAGCAAGACTCAAAGGCATCACACTAATACTAGCTCCTAGGTCACACAAGGCTTTCTCAATAGGAAAGGTGTCAATATTACATGGGACGGAAAAGCTACCTGGGTCTTCTAGCTTATGAGGTGCAGTATGGGTCAAATAAGAACATGACTCCTCAGTTAGTGCGACAGTATGCACAGTTTTAAGTGACTTCTTCTTAGACAATAATTGCTTCATAAATTTTATGTAAACATGCACTTGATTAACTAATTCAAGAAAAGGAACTTGTACGTTTAAGCTACGAACAACATTTTCAAATTTATTAAACGATACCTGTTCCTTTGTCGGCACCAATCACTCCGGATAGGGGGCTGAAAGTAGCAACTTAACCCTCTCCTCTAAATCTCTCATGCCGGCATCGGTGGATTTAGGGTAAAAATCCACGACCTTCTCTTTGTTGAAGCTCGAACCCTCTTCAGACCGTCTAAAAAATGAGCCATTAACCGTCATCGGCTCGTACTTTGGAACCGGAACTGACCCATCAGCATTTGGGTCTTGACTCAATATTTTCGGAGTAGTCGTACCCCGAAACAAGTGATCCCTCAAGTTATTAGGCATTGGAGGACGAAAAGATTCACTATCAGCAGCGCTGTCAGTCGATCGACCAGGTTGGTCAGTCGATCGACTGACTTCTCTGAGACGAAGCGGATCGCTTGTTGTCGCGGATCGGTCGATCGACTGGTATATCGTCGATCGACCGATATACCTGGTAATCGTCTTTTTCTTTCCCTTTGTTCAAATTTTCTTTCTTCGACTCGGTTCCGCCTCATCTTTTTCAGCAATGTCTTCGACCATAGTGGGCCCATCAAGGGTAGATCCACTCCTCAAAGTAATGGCATTAAGGGTCTCCTTTTGATCCGTCTGAGTCGGTAAATGTCCCGGAGCTCGGGTTGTATTCTTGCTTGCCAATTGAGCAATTTGGCTCTCTAACATCTTCATCCCGGCCACTCTAGCCTGAGACTCTTTCAGCAACAAATTCTTCAATTCGGCAAATTCGGAACCTTGGGACTGCTGCTGCTGCTGAGGGACATATGGAGGCTTTTGGAAATGTTGTTGCTTATTAGGGGGCACATAATTCTGCTGCTGCTGCTGCTGTGGAGGTTGAGTCGGATTCAAGACATTTTGGCTACTCCACCTCAAGTTCGGATGGACATTCGGCTCGTAATAAGTGTTTGTCTGCCTATAATGTTGAAAGGAAGCACAAGACTCAAAGGGATTAGGACAATTATCTGAAACATGTCCCTCAGCTCCACATCTTTTGCAGATGAAAGGACCGTCTGAAACAACATTCACATGATAGATCCCTCCTTTTGAAGCTCCTCCCAACTCGTACTTATCAAACCTCGCCGTGAGAGCCTCTAGTGCAGCTACAGAAGGGGATTCAGCACTCCTCCTTTGATTTCCTCTGGAATTCCCATACTCAGATTTATGGGTGGCCAAATCATCAATAATTTTCCACCCCTTAGTCTCTCCAACATTCTCCTGGAACCTACCACTAGCTGCAGCATCCAGGATAGCTCTCTGATCGTCATAGAGCCCGTTATAAAACTGATTGCATAGGCTCCACTTCGCAAATCCATGGTGCGGAATGGTTCGCAACAGCTTCTTGAAACGGACCCACGCCTCATGAAAATTCTCATCCGGACCCTGTTTAAAGTTCATGATCTGAGATCTAATGGCATTCGTCTTCGAGGTAAAAAAATATTTCTTGTTGGATGCTGGGGCCAAGGAATTCCAGTCAGTGATCCCATTAGCAGCTCGATCCAGGTCTCTGTACCACTCCCTTGCAACATCACGGAGAGAGAATATAAACATAGTTTCTTTCACCTGGTCCTGGGTCATGCCGGTTGGTGGAGGTATGGAACAACAATAATCAATGAATGTCTCCATATGCTTGGCTGCATCTTCATTTGCAGCTCCCCTGAATTGGTTTCTCTCAACCAAGTTAATGTAAGAAGGCTTCGGCTCGAATTTTCTGTCTTCCCCTGGTCATGCGAATCCTTTATAAAGATTCGCAGTTGTCGGCTCCGAGTGACTGGCTATACTTGCTTCTTCAGCCATGACTGGAAAATCTGGAGATGTGACGATCTCAGCTGAAGAAGTGGAAACAGGAGATGAATGTGGATCCTCCTCAAATAGCTCGTTTTCGTAGTAACTAGACAGAGTACCCAGCTCTTCCTCTATCGGCAATACTCTAGCTGATCGTCTCAACTCACGCAAAGTCTTCTCAATCTCAGGATTGAACTGTAGTAATTCACCACCCTGTGACCTGCGCATAAGAAGAAACTACAAATAGAATATGAGAATATTTTAAGGAACAGATGTCCCTTAAACTAAGAAAAAGACTAAAAATAAAATAGCTAAAAATTTTTGACAATTACCTCCCCGGCAACGGCGCCAAAATTTGATGCCCGTCGTTGTGTGCACGAAAGATAAAATTTATAATTCCTATTAAAACTAAAAGAAGCTAGTGGTAACAGGGTCGAACCACAGGGAGGCGATGCAATTATTAGTTGTCTAATTTTAAGTCCAAGGTAACAAAAGTGGGGGGTTGATTTGATTTGGTCTAAAGCTAATGGCAATAAAAGAAAGATAAACTAAGCTAATAGATGAAAACAGATATTAAAAAGGGTGCTAAGATGGTCGGTTCACTTGTAGTTTCGGCGGCAGTATACTAGCTAGGTCTAAAACAAACACGTGAGACGGGAAAATAAGAGGTCCTCTCGGTCCACTCTCACGGGTAGCATCTCTCGATCTCGCTACAGGTCCCTAATATCACTAAATCTAACTTTCGTTCTGAATAGTGACTCAAAAGGCAAAATTAACTTATCTTTCGACCTCATTAATCTAGTCGTCTTTATTAGGTAGGCTATAAACGTTCCCTATCTTTCGATCTTTATTGGGTCGGTCAAATCCTAAACATTCAACTAGTCGCATGCACTCGATTCGTCAAATATAGAAATTAAATTCATTAAAACGAAGGTAATCTCACGAGGCCAGTCGATCGACTAGGAAGCCCAGTCGATCGACCATAGCGCGCTCTAGGTCGTCCTATTCTAATGCCGCCTACGCTACAGATTCCCTACATCCTAGCACAGGGGGGTTTAGCTACTCATACTCATGATAAAAACAACAATAAACTTAACAATTAAAACATTCGAAATCATGCTTAAATTATCTAAACAAGCGATTAACATAAAGCGATAAATTGGTTTCGGGAGATCTAACCTAGCAATCCTATACTACGAATGAAAGCAACAAATTGAATAATAAAACAGAAGAATACCGTGTAAAGGAATTGTAAAGGGAAGATCAGAACCGAATGCAAAACAGAAACTTTATTAAAGAACGAACTAAACTATGAATGTTGAATTGTATCTTTGAACTGAATAATAAAAACTTGATAGGAACTAGATGATTATTCTGAATGCTAAAGCTACGTTATATAGGAATACAACGTAGTTCTTATTCCAAAACATAATGTACCATGGGCTTCTTAATTCTCGATCTTCTTATTCACGTCAGAATTTGCGGCTTGGTCGATCGGCCACACAAGGCAGTCGATCGACTGCTCTTCACTAAATAGTAGGTGTTGGAACTCGTGGGTTGGTCGATCGACTAAGGGCAGTGGTCGAACGACTGAAGTAGCTGATACTTGACTTGTAACTTCTCGTGGATTTGTTGTCGGGCCTCGAAATGCGCACCAAGCTCGTTACTTGAGTAAATACTTCACGTCAAATGCAATGCAAGATACTCGGGAACGGATTTAGCTCAATTTCTACTCATTTCCGCATAAGTCTGCAATATTACATAATAATACGAAAGTAGACGAAATGGGGCAAATAGTAGCATGAACTACACAAATGAGCTCTGAAATGCGTGTAAAATGGGGTGTAAAACATCATATATAGGACACGCATCATTTAGTTCTCTTAATTTCTGCCCTAGCATTATTTATGCGATTTAATTATTATTTCAATAATAGTCAGTGGAATGGAGCAATAATAGTCAGTAAACTTCTCCATATGTTTGGCAGGATCTTCATTAGCATCTCCCCCAAACAAGTTTCGTTCCACCAGATTGATGTAAGATGGAGGAATATCAAAAGTGCCCGTGTCCGTAGTAGGAACCTTGAATCCCTTAAGGATAGAAGCCAAAGTAGGCTCGGAATGACTAGCAAGAGTAGGCATCATTATTGAATCTGTAGCATAAATTGGCTTGTCCTATTCTATGGACTGATCTTCTGCAAATGTAAAAACCTCGTAATATTTGTCAAGTGTACTCAAGTCTTCAACCTGACTAATTTCTCTCTGAAAATTCCGGCTGTACCGAAAATTCCTCTCTACTTCGGGATCAAAAGATATAATCTCCGACCTGTTAGACCTTGGCATACACAGAACTAACAAAAAAAATATAAAACTATCTCAAGGAACTGATTCTCCCTCAGACAAAAGACAAAAATAAACAAAAACAAACATAAAAATTGTCGCCTCTACGGTAATGGCGCCAAATTTGATAAGGTTAAAGTCGTATCACCTATATCAAAATAAATCTAAATTACTATTATCTAATAGCTAGCGGTAAGAAGGTTCAAATCCATAGGGAGGCGATATAATTGTTCTAGTTTGTTGATATTTAATTCCGTCTTAAAGTAACCGTTTCTTGAAGGGTTGTTTGATTGATTTCTATAAACTAATTGGAATAAAGTAAATAAGGTGAATTTAATAATATTACATAGTCTAGGGATGAGGTTCACTAGGTAGTTATCCGGGGGTGTAACTTAACTGGTTGATAGAGCAATTTATGTTGTTTAAGGTCATATGATCGGCTGATTCTAATATGTCCTTTAGGACTAAACTTAACATGCGATCGCAATCATTAAGTCAGCCTATTCAATTGTCCTAACCTATATTAATCTTAATCCGGTCGGTAATAATCCTAATTCGTAATGGTAGTTAACTAATCATGGCGAGTAATTAATAAATTAGGTTTAAGATAACAATTGAACAACAACCAAAAGCAATTTGACTATCAATTCATTATATAATCCCCTTATAACAACCTAGATCCTTATTCACCCTAGATAAGGAATTTAGCTTCTCATGATAAGAGAATTAACAACAATAATAACAATGCAAGACATAGTTGAAAGCATGTAAATATGAATAACAAGAAATTGAATGAATTAAAACTTTGAATTAATAATAACTAAGGAAAGATCAACAATACCGTAATTAAAGAATGCTTAGATCCGAAATAATAGCAATTAAACTAAACTAAAGTGTTTTGAGAGGTTTTATTGTAATTTGGCGTAACTAGGTAAAATAAGACGTAAAAATATAATAGGGCATGATTTGGGTATTTATACTAAACATAAACCGATTTAGGAAACTTGTGTGAAAAGTCATCAGATCAGTGTATACATGGCATATAAAAAATGTATCAAAAGTAAATAGCGGAAGTACAACATTCTAATATAAATGGCATATAAAAAATGTAATTTGGCACGAAAACTGTATCAAAAGTAACTAAGGGAAGGCATAAATGTATATATTATTATAAATCATCAATAAAAGGGCGTGCTCTGTGGTGTTTTCCACTAAGATGTCGACGTGCAGTAAGGGGAAGTCGTGCTTTGGACTTACCGTGTTTCGGTCTCTTAAATCAACGCAAACTCGGATTCTCCAATCCTTTTTCGGTACGGGGACTATGTTGGCCACCTAGTCAGCCTACACGGAAACTTTGATGAATCCTGATTTAAATTGTTTGTCTACTTCTTCTTTGATTTTTAATACCAACTCGGGGCGCATGCGACGCAGCTTTTGCTTAACGGGTTTCCCTCCGAGCTTAATGGCTATCCTGTGTTCTGCAATCTCCCTACCAATCCCAGGCATGTCTTTTTAGGACCATGCGAATACGTCCTTGTATTCGAGCAAGAGGTTGATGAATTGTTGTCTTTCCAAGGGATCAAGGGTTGTCCGTATCTTAAGTTCTTTAGGTGCTTGGTCACTCACTACGTTAATAGTTTCAGTCTCCTAAATGATGAGTGTTCAAAGTTTGCGTTTATCGATTTCTTTGGCTAAATCAGGCGAGTAGTCACTCAAGTCAAAATCCTCACATTCGTTCAGAATTGTATTGCAGCTATAATGAGACGAGTCGTAAGCGAACTTGGCATTCATTAAGTCAATCTGAGGGAAGAGCTCAGACAGGACATACATCTCATGGGGAGTCAGAGGCGACGCTGCAGAGCAGGTGGCCCTTGGTATAAGCTCCAGGTTGCTACCTTCCGTGGGAGTAGGGGTGACAATAGATAACTCATCCCCTGTGACAGCCTCGAGATTGTGATAAAATAGTGGGAAGAGACTTTGACACGGGTGTTGGGAATGTTAGGACCCAAGACAGACACTAACTCGGACTTATCATCACACTGGGACTCAGACTCATCTTCACTTCCTTCCTTGAACATAGGACCCTCTCTGGTTGTGATCTTGAGAATGCGGCCTTGGCGATCAGTCCATTTAAAAGTATTCCTCTGGCCTAGAACAATTTTCTTTGGGTTAGGATTAGAGATCAAGGCTGTAGGGTTGAATTGGTTGTCCTTGAGGGCAATAGCTATGATCTCCTCATGGTTGAGGTTCTTGATGTTGTTTTCTTCGAAAAGGAGGCTTCCAGCCTGTCCATCTAGGCAAAGGGCTCAACTCAGATTTGATTGGTGTACCACTGGTGTCGTTTTCAGGGATAAAGTAGCAATCTTGAAAGACTTCTATACCCGAATGTTTGACCTTTGATATGGGGTCGTAGATTGGCTCGGGAAAGCCATTGTAGAATTCAGATTCTGCTTTGAAGACGAAATATACGTTGAGGGTCAAGTGATATGGGCGGAGGATGACTCGTTTCTTCTTGCGCTTCTTCACGAGGGGGCCCATCTCCTGGATGTCTTCATTAGTTGGTTCGTAATCAAGCTCGAAAGGGATATTGGGGTCATTGACCTGTTTCATGGGAGGCAAAGCGTCTCTCAGCGGGGGGAGGGACATGCCCAAGAAGTACCCCGAGCGCATCAAGATTCGGTTGCTTGTGAGGTTTGAGAACGGGTCACAATCGGAAGGTGCTGGGTCGTTGGTTAGCGCATTCACGGCTTGGAACTCCCACATTTCTTTGTTAATTTCCTCATTGACCTGTGCAGCTATCCCCTTTGTCATGACAGCTTTGATCAGGGATATGACAATGGTGATTGCGTTTGCGCTAAAGGGGACCTTAATCTTCTGGTAAAGGGTAAAAGTGATAGCCTTGTTAGCGTGAATCCAAGGGCGTCCTAGGTGCATGTTGAAAGATGCGTGAATGTCGACTACTGGGAAACTAGCTTGTATCTCCAAGGGGCCTATTGAGATGGTTAAGGTGATGAGACATGCAACCTTGTGACAAGTGCTGTCGGAGGCGCAAACTCCTTGATTGGGATGAGGTCAGCCTCCTTGATCCCTAGTTTTTTAGTAGTTTTAAGAGGAATGCTATTCACAGCAGATCCGTCATCCACCAAGACCATAAGCATGTTATTCTTTAGGCATTGCACGGTGATGTGGGCTGCCACTTCTTCAGGTGAGGAGGTGGAAGACACTATTAATTTTCCCTAGGCTTGAAGCAAAGCATGTCGATGTTCAAAGGATGTGGTGATTAGCTGTCAGATGGATATTTCAGCCTTAGCTTTTTGGAGTTGCTTGAGGATTGAATTCTCCGGAACCCTCGGTTGGCTATCCATGTCTGGGATGATTTGGTCGCCGATTGTTGGCGTGTTGGGTGTTTTAGGATTTGGGTTTTTGTAGGGGCGCCCGGACCGGGTGAGGTGATCATGATCAACTTCCTTGGTTTGCTTTCCCTTTCCGTGGATGATGTCGACGTCGTCCACATCATATCTCCATATGCCGTTGATTTCCGGGTTGCGAATGAACTTGGGGAGAGTGTTCCTCGGAGGGTAGTTTTTGTGCGGGTAACGTTTGTAAGGTTGATTATTGTGAAGGTGAATGTTGTGAGTTATGTTGGAGTGTACAGGCCAGAATGGTGGCGGAGGTGTTGGAATATGTGTCCTCCGAAAATAATGCGATCACAACTGTCGATCATGATGATCACATGTTTAAATCTCATTTTAAAGAATACATGTGGGAAGTAATTGTAATACCCCGTAATTTAATAATAATTAATGAGAATAGTTTATGTAATTTAAATAATTAATTAATGAGATTTCTAATAGTACTTGCGAGAAAGACGTTAATTAAATAATAAATAAATAAGCAAGTCGGGAATTGGGTTTAGCTAGTAATAAGCCTTGGGCCGTGTGTTGTGAATAATGGGCTGATTATATTAGGCCTAGCAAGAGTAGTAGTCGGGATTTAAAGCGGAATTTAATAATATAATAATAAATATAATAATAATTGGTAATTCTTAATAATAATTAGAAAAGGCAAAAGTTTCCTAATCGGTCTCATATACTCCCTAAACCTAGCCTATAAATACTTAATAAATCTGAAAAGTAATTCATAAAAGAAGAGGAGGCACGTAGAAGTAATTAAGACTGAATCTACATAGCTAATTAACTTGAGGTGACGGTTTTGAAGTGGAATATTTCTAAGTACCTTATTGAATTGCTATTTGGAAGTATTTGCCGAAGAGGTAGGATAACGATTCTACTGGACCTACTAATTGTGTATCTTCTCATTTAATTGGATGTTGTGTTAATTGAATTGAACTGTTTGGATAATTGGATTATACATATCTTGTATATTGTGATTGGAAGGGGTTTTATTGGATGTTCTTGAGACGGTGTGGTAGGTAGCCATTATTGTTGCTACAGTTGGTTTGATAATGAGTTGGATATCAGGTTTAGCCTGGCTGAGGTAGACATCATGGTAAGAGCCTTCGGGTGATGTTATATAAACTTACTGGCTGAGGTAGAGATCATGGTAAGAGCCTTCGGGTGATGTATTATAAACTTACTGGCAGACACCGTTTAATACCTTCGTGGTGGTGTATTGGGAGAAAAGTTGATTTGGCGTTGGTGTTCGAATCTTTGTACTATTTATATTATCTGTCTTGAGATTGTTATCCTACTCAACCTCGTGGTTGACAGTGTATTCGTGAACACCTGTGATGAACCATAATGGGGAGCAGATTTGACAGGTACTAAAGATTAGCTGACTTGGGAGCTATGGGACGCGTGAGGACTTGGCCAATCTACCTAGAAGTATAGACCACATAGAAGATTTTATCACTTTATTTATTTTCCGCTGCGAGTTGTATTTATTTTATATTAAGTTTAGTTGGTTAATTTGTAATAAATATATAATCATTAAAGTTTTATTTAAAGTACTTTGGTGAGTTGGACTTTGTTATCTACTACCTCGGGAAACCGAGATGGTAAATGATCCTATTTATTTGGGAATGTCTAGCTAAAGGCTCCTGAATAAATGGGGGTGTTACAAAGTGGTATCAGAGCAAAACGATCCTCAGGCCTAACTAATGAATAATAAATGAACATAGGATATATCTAATAAAATGAACCCGGGTAGAAACTGTTAGGAGCCCCTTTTGGCTTAGGATGAGAAGGTACCCTCACTCTGAACCCCGGCCCTTCCAGTTTTGAACCGGTTACCTTGAGAGATATTGAAGAGTGGGGTAAATTAAAATGAATTTTGTTTATTTCCTTAGGAGTAATTGTTGGCTTGGATGTGCATTATTTTCGTTGATGACCAAGGTCACGGGACGTAACCTTGATTTTTTTTTTTTTGGAGAGTAGGATGGATGATATAAGGATTTGATGTTGAATTGTCTTTATCATGAGCATAAAAGTAATTGTCGAATTGGTATTAATTATTTGATTGGATGATTGTAGTAGTATCATGTCTAACGATATGCGGTTATGTGAATCCCGAAACCATGTTATTTACAAATTATGAAATAATTAAACTTATGAAGAATAGATGCTAGTTGTGTGTGAAGTAGGATGACTAAGTTGTGTTACTACAAGTATAGGAGGATATTAATAAGGATTTATGATCTAGTAAAAAGCAATGTAGAAGCTGGGCCTTATTGGTCAGATTTTACCCCTATTTGATTTAGTTTCCATTTCACCTCTGTTTATCATACAAGGTTGATATTTTTATGAGTGATAACCCAGTGAGTTAGCTTACCAATGCCGTTGGTCTCATGCTTAAACGTTTTATGGGTTGGGAGAAATAAATATTTTAGTGGACAGTGGTCGGAATATTCCTGTACAGTTAAGTTTTCGACAAACGATTTTGTAAAATCTCTCATTTACTTTGTACTTAAGATTTTTGCCTAATTCCAACTCCACTGTTTAAAAGATTCAAATATGTTTTCAAATTGATAAGCCACGTTATAAGGTGAATTTTTAACAATTAATAGTGATTTTTATAAGTTGACCTAAAATTTTTAACTTTTTGCTGATCGGTTTTGTTCCGACCCACTGAATTGTAAAAATCTTTATAAATTGATTATTCGAGATTTGGACTTGATTCTTTTTCTCATGCTTTAAAAACTCTTTATATTCTCTGGAAAATATGAAAATTCAACATGGAATGTAATGGTTAATTAATGGTGAATTTTGAAAGTTACCGCTTGACCTTAATTTCCGAAAACGCAAGTTTCAAAAAAAAAAAAAAAAAAAAATTTAGTGTAAATGTTTTGTCAAATCTTAACCTATGTTAGTTGAGCGATATGAGTGGAAATGAGGGACCTAACGGATAGAATTGACCACACCTTATCTTTGTAAGTATAGAATATTTAAAATGTTAAGCCATCTTTACTCGGGTAGAAACTTATGTTGTCTTGTTTTACTTTTATAGAACCATGCCTCCAAAGAGATCTACACCTAGACCCTCTACCATGTCCCAAGAGGAGATTGACCGTTTGATATCTATGAATGAGGCTTTGACTGCGCTCAAGGCTAAAGGGTCGAGTTCAGGATCCAGCAAAGATGAGTGCTAATATTGCAAGACATAACCCGACGAAATATGACGGATTAGGTGAACCATCTTTACTTGGGGATTGGCATAGGGAGTTTGACAACCTTTTTGAGTTGCTAGGATGTACTGCGGAGTTGCTAGTAGATCAAGCTGCTTACTATTTGAGAGGAAAAGCGGGTTTGTGGTGGAATCGTTGTAAGGAAGTCTTAAGGGAAGCTTGGAGGGAGAGTGATGAACCTTTTATTACTTGGAAAGGTTTTAAGGAGACTATGAGAGCTGTATTTGTGCCAGAACATATTAGGAGTAAGATGAGAGCTGAATTTGATTCTTTTAGGATGACTGATGAGATGACAGTAGAGACTTATTATAACAGGTTTATGGAATTATCAGAATATGTAGCTGACTTGAATTTTAGTGATGAGATGTTGGCACTCAGATTTGAAAAGGGGTTAACAACTACTATTAAGAAGAGGCTTGCAGCCGGTCAGCCAAGTACCATGGATGATGTTTATCAACGAGCTGGGCACGCAGAGAGGATTGCCGATATGTTAAAGGAAGAGAAGAGGGAGAAGGAGGAAAAGAAGGGGAAGGGCGAGAAGGGGAAGGTAGAAATTACAACTGAGAGTCTAGGAGGTAGTAAGAAACAGAGTGTGGGTCAAACTCAATCATATTTTTCGAGTGGAGGGTTGTCTAGTGGAGCTAGTAATGTGAATTGTTTCGGGTGTGGGAAGCCGGGACATAGGAGGTTTGAGTGTAGAGTAAATTTGGAGAGGCAGGGGAGTGGTGTTGGAAATGGGAATCAGAATGGGGGTTACTATACTCCTAAGTCAGGTTATGGGAGTAATCAGAAGACTGAGGGTCGGAGCAATCAGGTGAATTTTAATAATACCTACAATCAGAGCTACACTAATAGGCAAGGCAAAGGAGTTGACCAGAGTAATGGTGGAAAGACATTTGGAACAGCTAGCACCGTACAAGGGAGTGGGGAGAAGAGTAACTAGGGTTTATTAGGAGGAGTGGAGTCTTATCATTTATAAGTATTTAAGTTGTTAGTTGTTTTAATAAGGTAGTAGTAGTTCCGAAACTTCGGGACGAAGTTTATTTTTAAGGGGGTAGAATGTGACACCTCATGTTTTAAGTTTATTTTGTGATACATTTTCATGTTTTGAATTAGTTTGTGATACATTTTGATAAGTATGATATGATTTTATAAGGATTAAGTAAGTTAATTATGTTGCAATGATTATAAGTTGGAATGAGTTGTGTGAATGTTTATAAATGTTGTTTTAGTAGTTATGGGCGAACTTCGGGACGAAGTTCATTTTAAGTGGGGAAGACTGTAATACCCCGTAATTTAATAATAATTAATGAGAATAGTTTATGTAATTTAAATAATTAATTAATGAGATTTCTAATAGTAGTTGCGAGAAAGACGTTAATTAAATAATAAATAAATAAGCAAGTCGGGAATTGGGTTTAGCTAGTAATAAGGCTTGGGCCGTGTGTTGTGAATAATGGGCTGATTATATTAGGCCTAGCAAGAGTAGTAGTCGGGATTTAAAGCGGAATTTAATAATATAATAATAAATATAATAATAATTAGTAATTCTTAATAATAATTAGAAAAGGCAAAAGTTTCCTAATCGGTCTCATATACTCCCTAAACCTAGCCTATAAATACTTAATAAATCTGAAAAGTAATTCATAAAAGAAGAGGAGGCACGTAGAAGGAATTAAGACGGAATCTACATAGCTAATTAACTCGAGGTGACGGTTTTGAAGTGGAATATTTCTAAGTACCTTATTGAATTGCTATTTGGAAGTATTTGCCGAAGAGGTAGGATAACGATTCTACTGGACCTATTAATTGTGTATCTTCTCATTTAATTGGATGTTGTGTTAATTGAATTGAACTGTTTGGATAATTGGATTATACATATCTTGTATATTGTGATTGGAAGGGGTTTTATTGGATGTTCTTGAGACGGTGTGGTAGGTAGCCATTATTGTTGCTATAGTTGGTTTGATAATGAGTTGGATATCATGTTTAGCCTGGCTGAGGTAGACATCATGGTAAGAGTCTTCGGGTGATGTTATATAAACTTACTGGCTGAGGTAGACATCATGGTAAGAGCCTACGGGTGATGTATTATAAACTTACTGGCAGACACCGTTTAATACCTTCGTGGTGGTGTATTGGGAGAAAAGTTGATTTGGCGTTGGTGTTCGAATCTTTGTACTATTTATATTATCTGTCTTGAGATTGTTATCCTACTCAACCTCGTGGTTGACAGTGTATTCGTGAACACTTGTGATGAACCATAATGGGAGCAGTTGTGGTACTAAAGATTAGCTGACTTGGGAGCTATGGGATGCGTGAGGACTTGGCCAATCTACCTAGAAGTATAGACCACATAGAAGATTTTATCACTTTATTTATTTTCCGCTGCGAGTTGTATTTATTTTATATTAAGTTTAGTTGGTTAATTTGTAATAAATATGTAATCATTAAAGTTTTATTTAAAGTACTTTGGTGAGTTGGACTTTGTTATCTACTACCTCGGGAAACCGAGATGGTAACAGTCCTATTTATTTGGGAATGTCTAGCTAAAGGCTCCTGAATAAATGGGGGTGTTACAGTAATATTTTACTATCAACTGGTCCACACATATCGGTAATGATTGGCTGACTAGAGTTTGACATTATTGTTGTGCGACGGTGGTGATCAGTTGATCCCCTTAGGTCATACCTAAAGGGTAACACTCTTAATTGATTATTTAATTGATCGTATGACGATACGGGTTAATTAAATTATTTAAAATTGACGGACGATTTTGGAAGTAATATTTACGTATCTCATTATAATTTGATTAAATAAGATACGGTCTAAGTGATCGAATTTATTTATTCCGGAGATCCTTGAAGACGGTGTCACTCGATAAGGCGATCCATTGAAGATGGTGTTACCTCGAGATGCGTGCCAAAACCGAAGTTCAAGGGACCAATGGAGTAGGTTTCCGAATTTGTAATAGTTTATTAGATTTACTATTTTAGGAAGGCCATACTAGGATTTAATTTATGGTTTGCATTTTATTTATATGTCGCATGCATCGCTAAATCGTCATAACTAAAACATGCATTATCATTTTTAATCGAGTTTATCGACCGTGTCAATTATATTTATCGTAGTTCACCGCTTTAGTTCACTTAAAACGTGATAGATAATAAATTGACATGACCTCTCGCTAAAAATAAACAATTGAGACATAGCCTTACCAAAAAGTAGAAACCATGAAAACCTATTTCGTAAGGGAGTGCACTCGGCCACACCGGGGTACAAACCTTGTTACGTAGGGGAAGTGGGTGATAAATGTCGATCCACCGAATTTATATTAATGAGGGGTATTCCGGCACACCGTGCCTTAAGTTGGACACATTTATTCGAAATTTCTCATAATGTCGTGGAAGGACAAATTTATTCGAAATTTGGTGATAAATGGACACATTTATTCGAAATTTGGGGTGAACTCAACGAAAGTATTCACGACGATTTACGGATGTGTTTCGGGCTAGAGATAAATATTAATGTAATTTTATCGACCAAGAGTTCTAAAAGTAGAATCGATTAAAAGGTTAATCCACCAAGTTATGTTAATAAAGGGTATTTCGGCACACTGTGCCCTAAGTTGATATGAATTTGGGTCTTGGAATCATTTATCAAGTTGGGTAGAGGTCACTAGATAAATGCAATAAAACGTGTTTAAATTAAATTTTTACGAGTGTTATTATTTTGAAAACGGCATATGTTTTATTCCTTCTATTTTGTTTTGTAGACCACTCTTATTTCTCATAACCAATGGCCGCTCCAAACACCAACGCCACACCTCTCACTAATACTTCATGGCTCCTATCCTTCATGGATCGTTGTAAACTTGAAAAGAATGGGTCAAATTTCTCCGATTGGGATGCCCAACTCAAATTAGCCGCCCAAGGTGACGACAAGCTTCGTTACCTCACCGAGGCCTCTCCACCCGAACCTAATGCTAGGTCGAGTGCCGCTTCAAGGGAAGCATATGAGGCTTACCACAAGGAGTCCGCCGCAATGAAAAATGTGTTGATCTTTGCGATGGAGGCGGATCTCCAAAGGAGAGCCTTTAAAATGGGCACCGCCAAATAAATCTATTCCAAGCTTGTGACAATGTTTTCACAAACTCCGAGGATCGTCCAATATGAGGCGGCCGCGGCATTCTTTGATCTCGACTTTAAAGAGGGCCAAAAGGTTAGCCCTCACGTGCTCAAATTAATGGAGCTAGTCGAGACTTTGAAGATTCAAAAGGTTGAAATCCCCAAAGAGCTCATTGTAGATAGGATTCTACACTCATCCAAAGTCAAGACATATGTTCAATTCCGGGTGAATTTTAACATGCAAGACAAGGACGTGTCTCTTGAAGAGTTGCACACGTTACTTGTGCAAGCCGAAAGAGACATGGGGTTAAATGTTAACCCACCTAAGGATGTGCTTAACATAAGAACCAAGAGCAAGGGGAAATTCAAGAAGAATGGGAAGAAGGGTAAGAAGCAAGCTCCCACTTTCACCAAGGCTAAGACTTTTGAATCTAGCACTTCCAAGATCAAGAAGGGTCCTCTTGATAAATGCCATTATTGTAATGGTGTTGGACATTGGAAAAGAAATTGTTCCAAATATCTTGGTGACATCAAAGCTGGAAAGATCACTCCAGTAGGAAAATGATTATCCCTTCTTTTATGTTTCTAATTAAACTATGGTATTGTGATACAAAGTTGTGATAATGTATCCCCTTTTTATTGTAAATAGGGCCTCTACCAAGCAAGGACAAGGGAAAGGAAAAGCAAGCTTGAGAAATCATCAAGAAGCTAGGAGTAGCGTCCATGAAGCTTGACTTTTTATTGTCTTATTTTAATTTATGTTTCGGATTTTTAGAGCCTTTTGATTTCCGTGTTCGACATGGAAATGTTTGATCCTTTCTAAACAATTGTTGTATTTTGGATTATGGTGGCTTGGTTTGCAACCTAAGTCACCCGTTTTATCGTATTTTTCCGTGTTGTAAAAATTCGTCTTAATATACTTGCTCATAGAAACATATGATCATCCACTTAAAGTTATCTAATAGACAACTATAATGATGGGATTCATTATATGTCCACAAGCTTAAGGCTTGTGTATGATCAATTAAAAAGTGATGATTGAGTTGATGAACTCTCTTAAGGGAATGTCAATCACAAAGTACACTTATCAAATCTAAAACTATTAGTCAAGCTATGAGATAGTCCTCCTTATACTTCAAAATCATCATTTGTGTCTCATAAGCTATCTTTGAATCTCTAGTGTATTTATTCTAAAGATAGAGTGGGAGAAAAATGAAGACACAAAGAACACAAAGCAAATTAGTATACTTGTGTAAATGAGATCTACGCAAGAAAGAATGATTTGTATACCTATATAGATAGTATACAAGAATAGATGAGATCTATGGTCTCGAATAGATGAAATCTACATGACAAAAGAGACCAAGTGAAGTAATCAAAAGAATATGTTCTCAAAATAACTACACGAGGAGACCAAAAGAAAATTTTGGAAGAAGAATGACTAATGTAAAGTCTTAACAAGAGATTTGGCTAGTTTATGAGCGACTTTTGACCAATAGTTTCAATATTGATATTTATTTAAGAGCCTAAATGAAACAAAGTTGCATCCTCAAAAATAAATGTGATTTATGACTAAAAGTTGCAAAGAAAGATATGGCATTATCTACAAAAGCTAAATTAATTGTTAACCACGCTAGTCTCATTACTTAACCTCATTATGAAAATGAAATGGTTAAACCTCCTTCCAGAAAAGGTTATTTGGGAAAGACGTATATTAAATGAAATTCACAATTAAATAATGACATTGCTACGCATCATTATAAAATGAATGAGTTAGAGATTAAAATCTCTTTCCATAAGTTTAATATTGAAACCTTTTCTAAATAGGTATTTTGAAAGGATATGCTGGGAACATATATGGTTTTATCTTAATAACTTGGCAAAGCAAAATATATTTCAATTTTTGAAATGTTTCGATTGAGTAGTCAATTGCGAAACATGTGGAATTAAGTGGGAGTTGGAAATTATCATGTGAAGACATGGAATTTAGTGGGAGCAATCATTTTGTTAAAATTTATAACTCATTACTCATTGAGAATGACGAGCTAATACTATCTTTCACAAAGAAGTATCTGAGTTTTCAATTCTGGATGAAAATGGACTATGTTGAATCCAATCACATCATGAGATATACACATCGAATCAACGAGAAACATAGGTTATTCATGTCAATGAAAATGGAATAGCCATTAGCAGTCATGGTCGTTCATTGAACCTAAGAATGTTTGAACACATGATTATTAGTTACTAATATTTCCGCCATTAGAATAATCATGCACATGTCCAATAATGAATCATATGCATAAGAGCATGATGAATCATTGGCAAGCCATAGAAGAATCGTCATGAATTCTCGAGGAGAACTAATGAGCGATTCCAGTGATGGATAGAACACTCTATTATGTGCTAGGAGGTTGCACATATTCAAGTTCAATCACACGTAAGGATTTATGAAAATCCTAAGCTATTCAAGCTAAAAGGAGAAATAATAAGCTTTGAAAAATACTTAGTTGAAGTAAGAAGTTACTCAAAAATGATATTTTCTAATATGCTAGGACTTATGAGAAGTGCTAGGCTAATCATCTTGACAATTGTTGCAAGACCCTGCAAAACGTATACCTAGTGCATTGCGAAATGGTAGAACACTTGATCAGTGCAAGTTATATCATCCACCACAAATTCGTTGGTTATGTGATAAACAACAAGAAAGTTCTTTCAAGATAAATAACCCAAACCAAGGTTGGGAACCTATATGTGTACTTGGTAAGGTTCATGCTATGAGAGATAACATGAATATAAAGAATAATGCAATTAAAGAAGTTTGAACACATGGACACATGGTATGTTAAACTTCTATTGCAATCGACTAGTGTTTACACACTTACGATATACATCACAAGGTTGTAATATGGTATTGACTACCCAGGTGTGATGTCGACATTTGTCGTTTGAGTTATTATTAACTCATCTTATACTTTGTTACATCCAAATGGGTTTTAGAGGCAATTGAACCCCGTTAAAGTGAACACGTATTAGCATTGTATTCGCCCATAGTTACTTACACGAGGTGACATCTCGAAGTAACTAGAATGTGATGCAATTGATGGCAAGTTCAAGTGCCATGGAGTCATGTGTGATGACTAGTCGATCACATAGGCAGACTGTTAGGAACATCTTGTCGGGCCTTATGACCGCTTATAGAGTTCTGGCAAATTTATATAGCCTGGTCGTGGCGAGAGCTACTATAGTATTCTAATGAGTCGATTCTATTTACTAAAGACTGTTCGCCTAAGATGGCACAGTTTCAGATTAACTTTGATTTATGTTACTACGACCTTCGTAAATGGGGTCAAATGGGCATATTTTGGGTTATGATGGCTGTGGCTAGTCGAAGGGAATAAGTGCGATAGGAATTGTCCACCCCTAGTCAGGGTTATAAAAATATCTCAGGGCCACTCGAGGAGTAATGAACTGGAAATGCGTGGCCACGCTCGGAAGATATCCATGGTGGATAATTCCGGTCAATCAGTTATTCTCCAGATCGAGAAAACCACTCTCGATATGATCACTTGCAAGTACAACCTGAAAGACACCTTGCATTGAGTGGCAAATAGTAATAGGACAAGAGAATTGGTGACGCACACTTGTCGAGGAAAAGTGGGAGATTGTTGGAATATGTGTCCTCCGACAGTAATGCGATCACAACTGTCGATTATGATGATCACATGTTTAAATATCATTTTAAAGAATACATGTGGGAAGTAATATTTTACTGTCAACTGGTCCACACATATCGGTAATGATTGGCTGACTAGAGTTTGACATTACTGTCGTGCGACGGTGGTGATCAGTTGATCACCATAGGTCATACCTAAAGGGTAACACTCTTAATTGATTATTTAATTGATCGTATGATGATACGGGTTAATTAAATTACTTAAAATTGACGGACGATTTTGGAAGTAATATTTACGTATCTCATTATAATTTGATTAAATAAGATACGGTCTAAGTGATCGAATTGTTTTATTACTTAGATGAAATTATTGTTTAAGGAAACAATTGCATTTGAATGAATAATTTATTATAAATACAAGATGTTGTGATTTATAATTGGTAAATTATTTTGGTACAAGTAATTATGAATTACTTAGTCGATTTTGTACATGACGTATTTTTATTAATGCGTTGATTTTTAATATGTTAAAAAGGCGTAACAATTTTACATGACTTGTGACATGTGACAAATTGATAAAGGTAAAATGGAATCCATTTTATCTTAAATGGACCAAAATAGAGGGTGTATTAGGATAAATATTGTGTTGATTAATTAGGTGGAAAACATAATCATTTAACCTAATACATAGCCATGCAAACCTAGTTGTTTTTGTGAAGAGCACCTTGATCATGCATTAGCCAACACCACTCCACCCTACCCGGTTTTCCTAGTGAAAAAGGCCAAGGGTCTTTTTCTCATTTTACCTAATACACTACATCAAAAGATTAGTATATTATTCATTCATTCTATCATATAAAATATAGAGTTTTAGAGAGATAAAAATTACTTTTTCTTCTCCCTTTTCTTAACCGAAGTTAAGAGACCAAAATCAATATTTTTGGGTCAATTTTATTTAGATTAATATTGTTCTAATATTAATAATATTAATCTTATTAAGAGGTTATCTTGGGTATTATATTCCTTGGGAGAGATTCTACTCTTGAATCTTTGTTCATCCATTTTAGGAGAGCTCAAGAACAAGTGAGTAGGAGAACTCATTTGTGCCCAATAATCCGAAATTTCCAATGTAAGAATGATGATTTCTTCTCTATATTTACTTATGTTTGCATGCATAAGATCTAATTAATTTTATGACTAAATTAAATTGAAACATATATGAATATGTTGAGTATAATGAGATATAGATTTCTAACAGGAGGTGGTGCACCTTGGAATTGGGAATGTTGGGTTCTTGGTGGCCCTCCCTTGGACATGACATGGGTGTTGGTGGGTTAAAGATCTGTTGATAATAAACATCTTTAAGCCGGGTGCTTCTTTCAGAGAGACTAGCAGCATTTCTCTCGATCTGCTGAAACATGGCGAGCATGGAGGTGGTGTTGAACATGAAGATGCCGTTCGGGGTGTCATTTCCCAAAACATTGATCGTCTTCATCAGGCAAGATAAGGTGTGAGCAATCCAGACTTGGTTCATCATCTGAAATGGCCTGTGTACCCAAGGGGTTGGTTTTTTTGTTTCTCTTTGATGGTGAAGGTAGGGGTAGCTCTCCCTTCTTGATCATCTCCTGGATGGCGTTCTTTAGCTTCAAGCAAGTTTAGGTGTCATGGCCTTTGCCATGGTGATATTGGCAATAGGCATTCACGTTCCAAAAATGAGTTTTCTTCGCTTCAGGTGGGTCCTAATGGGCCCGATTGGTTGCAATTTTCCTTGTTCCATGACCCTCTTCAGGGCGCTAGCATATGTCGACCCTAAATTGGTGAATGTCCTTTGGGGACGTTCGACTTTATTTGTAGTTGGTTCGAGGGGTTGACCTCGTCGATTTGTTGGTATGACCATAGGGACGGGATCCAGTTAACGTGGACCCTTGATAGCCTCTTCTCGTGGTTTTGGCAAGGACGCCCTTGTGTAGGTCATCTTGAATACGGGTCCCAAGGATTTGCAGATCTAAGAAGGTTTTGATGTTTTAGTACCTTAGAAGATTGGCATATACCAGATGGAGGTTGTTGATAAATTTCTCCACCAGGGTTGACCCACTCGGTTTACTTACCAATTGGGTGCTCACCCTTCTCCAGCGTGTTAGGAGTTCGGTGAACCCTTCCTTGTCATTTTGGGTTAGCACCTAAAGGGTGCGGGTATTGGCTTGAATTTCGACATTGTCGGCATATATCTTAGCAATCTCAACTGCAACTTCTTCCCAAACGGTGATGCTCTTTGGGTCAAGGGAACAGTCCCATTGACGAAGAATCGGTTCCGGAGATGATGGGAAAATCATGGTAGAGAGTTCTTGTTCGACTTCCATGAATTGACATATAATCCTTAAAGGCACGGATTTAGTTGAGTGGGTCCTCCACTTCTTTGAACTTCGGTACATCAGTTAAGGTGAAGTTATCAGGTAGTTGATCCCCGACGAGGTCAAACCTTTGGTTGTTTTCCAGGTGGATGTTGTTCCCACGGGCTAGAAGATGCTCTTCCAAGAGCTTAAGACTTTTCTGAGTTTCGGTTAAGGGTGGAGTGCTATGTTCTCCGGACTCCTTGCTCTCCAGAGTGTCGATACGGGTCTCGACACGGTCTAGGGTGACTTTGAGGGCTTTGAGCAGACTGGCTTGCTGAGAATTTGTGAGATCTCTGTTATTATCATCATCGTTGTTGGACGAAGCTGAAGACGAAGCTATTGTCTGAGGCGGAAAACGGCTCATGTTACAACTCAATCCGACACGAGTTAACAACCAAACGCAGGTATCATACGAGCGGGGAAAAAAAGTTGGACTTAAAGAAATGAGGGCGACTATGTGTGGCGCCTCGGTCCTAACTCATTTGATGGTGTGACGGTTTTGACTAGACCTTGACTCGAGTTCAACATGTTGGCGTGATGTCGTTGAACAGGTCTCGGTGGTGAGACGAATTATAAGTAAAGAACCATAAGTTAGTTTGCTTTGACTCGGTAGACACGTGGCTGAATCGGAGCGGTAGACTGAAATTTTGAAAAATAGGAATTTTCAAAAATACATTTGTTGTTTCAGAGACGGTTTCCAAAAATAGAGATCTTCGAAAACTGGCTAGTTAGGATTGAAAATGTCGTCTTAGGTTTATTTTCAAAAGACAGTTTGAAATAGAGTTGTGACGGCTTTGAAAATGATGGGTCGATTCCGAAGACAGGTCTTTGACATTAAAAAGATGACAGTTTTAAAAATCGAGGTCTAAAAAGTTTGAATGTTGTTGTCTCAAAAACGGTGCGTTGTTTTTGGAATTTAAAAAGGCCATTATGTTGGCGCAAATGTCAATTATGTCGGCGCAAATGTGTTTTTGAAATGGTTATGAAAAACCGGGTTTTGAAATTGTCTTTACTACGGCTTGAAAATGTGCTCTTTGCAAATGGTTATGACAAACCGTGTTTTGAAATCGTCATTACGACGGCACAAAAAGTTGTTTTTGCAAATGGTCGTAAAAAACTATGTTTTGAAATCGTCATTACTATGGCATAAAAGGTTGTTTTTGCAACGATCGGCAAAAGACCGATGTTTGTAATGGCCATTATAACGCCGCGAAAAGGGTTATTGTAAAGTTTAGAAATAACACGGAAGGACTTATGATCATATAGAATATAAGCACTCACAGTTCATTATATTATGCATAGTGCTGACACGGGATTATGCATAATAAAGGTGGTTACACATCAAGCGATCAATTTCCGAATTTCGAGACGGATACCAATCGAAACAAAATGTGTGAGGTTGGTGCCCTAGCCTCGTTCACGAAGGAAGTCAATTCTCTTTGATGAAACAGAAATATGTGACGTCAATGGTATGCCTGGCGCAATCGGGATTGGAAACGAGGGGATGAGAAAACTCCCGCTGACCAGACGAGCCAATTTGTCGATAACGGTTAGGTTGTGGGCCCGGACAAGGAACCCGACTTATGACCGTAATATCAAATGATGCACTTTAACCAAGACCTCGTTCCAGTTTCACCATCTATGGATTACATGGGCCGCCTACGCGCCAGTTTGCGGGCTTCGCACCGGTCTCGAAAGCCACGTTCGGTGACGTAGAAATGCTCTCGACCGGATCGATTTAGATCGGTTATTTTAATCTTGATAATGGTCTCGAACACGATGTAACGATGTTCGGAGCCGCCACCAAGAAATTATATCTTGGTCAAACGAAGCACAAAGCAGTGCTTGACATAGGTACTAAAGATAAGGAGTCGTTCCTGTTTTAGCATCCTATCGCTTGAATGACTCTCGTATCCCTTGGATAAGGCCATCCACTTTCTAAAGGTTTTGTGTAAGAGGTGAGGGTACATATCGGGAAGCTCTTTAATCGAACACCCAATCTCGCGCACGGTAGCGGCCTCTACTGATCGATCTTGGTTGGTTAAGTGCAAGAGTTGATAAAACGGGTTTAATGCATGAATGTGTATCCACAAGTTTAAACCTAACATGTGATATTTTCTATGTCGGTTGTTTATCCATATATCACGTAATTGATTTCGAGTTGGATTTAAAAGTTGATTCGCATGCAAAGACGGAAATTAAACATCCATTTACAAAGTTATGTTTAGGTGCTTAACACAATCCATTCGTCTTATAAAAGTTATCGTAAATGATAAAATATAAAGCGTAAGCTCGTCAATCTGATCCGTCATGTATTCGGATTAACGGAAATCAGGATCGTCGTAAATGAGTGCTAGAATCGAAACAGGAGCATTGTAAGACAACCCTTAAGGCACGAGCCTATTGACGATGCAAGGGGGCTCCCCTGGTTTTGCAAAAGGTGAAAAACAGAAGGGCATTGGGGCGTGTGTTAGACGGGAGCCCAAGTGAGCCTTCTGGGTTTGCAAAAGGTTTGTTAAAACCAGTTTAAAGGTTGTTAAACCGCTTTTTTTTAAAGGTCGTTAAGACCACTTTTATGGCAAAGTGTAGAATATGAGTCGGAATATTCCTCATTATGTTGATGATACTCGTTCTCGGATTTGAACTTGCAAGTTAGACATGAATAGTTTTGTAAATAAACATGTAAAATGTATTTGATCAACCGTTTCATTTCCGTACTCGAAATAAATCGACTTGGCTATTATGTTAGCCAAGGGTGACATCCGATATGATCAAGATAAAGAGGATAAATAAGATGAAATAAAATGAAAAGTGTTTCATGTGAACTAGTTATGTTACGTTCATTGTGTAACACACCTATACACCAAGATGTCTTACCAAGACCACCTAATGCATGAGAATGCTACCATCTCGGTTACCCGAGGCATAGTAATCAAAAATAACCATCATGAAACGTACTTTATGTAAATAAATTTAAAGTGTATACATCAAATCCAAAACTGAGAAGTACAATACAACTGTTCCAAAACCAAACCAACTTAAATAAATAAAATGTGTCATGACACAACAGCGGAAGACTACTAGCTGACTCGTGGTGACTCATCTCTATCTAACTCGCTCACATCCAAGCCATACCTGCTAAATAACTACTCACTATCCCCGAATGGATCACCACAGTTTTCAGAACATTTAAACAGGGTTAGTTACTGCATGAACAATATTAGATAAAACACCAAGCAATTACACAATTACAATCTTCAACATCATCACATCACCAATTATCTGACTACACACTAAAGTGTGTGGCCCTGCCCGAATATCCATCGCAACGGATATTCCACACCGCAAGAGGGAGACCGCAGCCGTTACCACCTAAGCCTGCTCATCTCCATCGAGCGAATAACCCATGTTCCTTAATGTGAACATCCCCTTGTGACAGGAACCACAAGGGGCGAATCAAGGGTAGGAAGCCATTCCCGTAAGTGACTCAACTCAGCCGAGGGCGCAGCTCGCGAACCACAGACAATCAACAGCAACCAATTACAATAGCAACAATACCAAAACCAAGTACAATATAATCACGTGCCAATCAACCAACAACCATCTTATACAATTTACACAATAACTGATTAGATAAACCCTACATGGAATGCAATCACCAAAATTAACACAAGCAGCGGATCAAAAGCGTTCCTCTATGAAATCACCTCCTATTATCACATAATCATACAATTACAATCTATAATCAACAATAGTCCCAATAATCCCCAATTCACCCAAATAGGGTTTAAGCAAACTAATGAATTGACATAAAAACAGTACAAAGACCTTACCCACAATACGACGATCTGAACGGTACCAAGAACTACGAAATCCGACAACTCTAGCACTTGGATTTGATAGCAAATGCGAAAAGAGAACTTATGTTGTTTTGTCTTCTTTTGTAAAAAGGTTTAGAGTAAAGTAAAAAAGGTAAAAGAAACTGACGATTTCACTTTACATAACTTTCACACGTTGCTATCAAAACCCGGCCTAAAACCCGTATAACCCGACTTACTCGATCGAGTACCGGCTACTCGATCGAGTTGCCCTCACTCGATCGAGTATTCTTCAGCAAAACACACTCCAGAATGCAAAACTAACTTACAGTCTTCCCTCCTTAAAAATGAACTTCGTCCTCAAATTTCAAACCCATACCGAAAAACTAACTTACTAACTCAACTATGACACAACAACACAATGAAAACTCCAAAAACAAAACTCAAACACAACTCATTATGACTCAAAACATATGCTAACTTTAACAAAACTGACATCAAATCAAATCAAAAACTTTTGTGATCATCTCCTACCCCCCCTAAAAGAAATATGGTTACGTCCGCTAACCACACATACCTGATCAAAAAGAGACGGATAGCGTTCCTTCATAGTTTCCTCAGCCTCTCAAGTTTCTTCTTGAACGTTGTGATTCGACCATAAAACCTTTAGCAACACTGTTTCCCCAGTTCTAGTCTTGCAAACCTTGCGATCTAGGATCTCTTTTGGCACTTCAAGGTAAGACGAGGATTCATCCAACTCAATGTTCTCAACCTCTAGCACGTGAGAAGGGTCACTCATATACTTCCGTAATTGATACACATGAAACACATTATGTAACCGATCCAAAGCTGGTGGTAAAGCTAACTGATAAACAACCTCTCCTACACGATCCAAAATCTCATAAGGGCAAATGAACTTTTGGCTTAGCTTCCATTTCTTTCCATATCGCATCACCCCACGCATAGGTGACACCTTCAAATGAACCTTGTCTCAAACATGGAACTCAATGTCCCGACGATATAAGCCCGCATAACTCTTTTGTCAATCTTGGGCTGCTTTTATCTTCTGTCGAATCAACTTCAAATGTTCAACCATATCCTGTATCATCTGTAGACCTAAAACCACTACCTCGGCAGTATCTTCACAGAAAATTGGATTCCTGCATCTCCTCCCATATAAAGCCTCAAACGGGGCCATTCTAATAATAGTATGGTAGTTGCTGTTGTAAGAAAACTCTATCAGATCCAACCTGTCTTCCCAGCTACCACCAAACTCCATCATACAAGCCCTCAACATGTCTTACATGGCCTTGATTATCCTCTCTGTTTGCCCATCTGTTTCAAAATGAAATGTAGTGCTCTTCTTCAAGGTAGTCCCCATCAATTCTTGCAACTCTTTCCAAAACGGAGAAATGAACCTTACATCTCGATCTGACGCAATGTCCTTTGGCACTCCATGTAACCTCACTACACTCTTCCTGTAGCCATTTGCCAACTGCACCTTACTCCTCGTACCTTTCAAGGGTATAAAATGAGCTGACTTGGTTAAACGGTTAACGGTCACCCATATCATGTTATTACCTTGCTGGCTCCTTGGTAAACCCACGATGATATCCATGGAGATGGATTCCCATATCCACTCAGGTACCTCAAGCGACTGAATCTTACCTTGCCGTCTTCGTTGTTCCCCTTTGAATCTCTGGCAAGTCAAACATCTAGCCATAAACTCAGCTGTCTCCCTCTTCATCCCATGCCACCAAAACGTGTTCTTAATATCTCTATAAACCTTATCACCACCTGGATGTACTGAATACGGTGTGCAATGAGCCTCTGTCATGATTATATTTTTCAACTCCTTATCCTTAGGTTCACACCATCTCCCATCAAATCAAACACTCCCATCAGAATGAATAGAGAACCCTGACACCGTTCCTTTCTCCACTCCAGCTCGCCACCCCCGAATCTTGGGATCAAGAGCCTTTTTCTTCCGAATATCATAATAAAGATCCGGCTGAACTGTCAAATCACCTCTAGCATCCCCTTTCTTGATCACATGTATCCCCATCTTGGTCACTTAATCCTTCAGCCTTCCCTTCATGGTATATAATATCCATGTCATAGTCTCCTATAAGCTCCATCCACCTCCTCTGTCTCATGTTCAACTCCTTTTGAGTAAAGACGTACTTGAGACTCTTGTGATCAGAAAACACCTTAAAGGTCGCCCCATAAAGATCATGTGTCGCGTAGTTCTCCTCACAAGACTTCAATTACCTAGAAGGATAGACAATGACTTTTCCGTTTTGCATTAACATACAACCCAACCCATTCTTTGAAGCAACCGTAAACACCTTGAAGTTCTCACTCCCTTCAGGTAACGCTAAGACTGGAGATGTGGTCAAACGCTCCTTTAACGTTTGGAACACCGTCTCACAACTTTCATCCCAAAACACCTATTCTCTTACCTCATCAACGCCGTCATAGGTCTGGCGATCTTGGAAAAGTCTTTCACAAACCGTCGATAGTACCCTGTCAAACCCAAGAAACTCATGATCTCGGCCACATTATTTCGTGCCTCCCAGTTAGACACCGCCTCAATCTTGAAAGGATCCGTAACTACACCGTCTTTAGAGATCGCATGGCCCAGAAAAACCACTTTCTCTAACCAGAACTCACACTTAGAGAACTTAGCATACAATAGGTTGTCACGGAGAGTTTGCAACACCAATCGTAAATGCTCCTCATACTCCTCCTTAGTCTTGGAATAGACTAAGATATCATCTATAAACACCAACACAAACTGATCCAAGTATTGGCTGAAAACCCTGTTCATTAGATCCATAAACACTGTAGGTGCATTAGTCAACCCAAACGGCATCACCACATACTCATAGTGACCATACCTCGATCGAAAAGTGTTATTTGGTATGTCTTCATCCCGAACCCTCACCTGATTGTACCCCGACCTTAGATCAATCTTCGAAAAGACACCTACCCCACTCAACTAGTCAAAAAGATCATCTATCATCGGTAAAGGATATATGTTCTTCACTGTGACACAGTTCAGCTCCCTAGAGTCTATACACAAGCTCAAGCTCCCATCTTTCTTCTTCACGAAAAAGACTGGTGCACCCTAAGGCAATACACTTAGTCAAATGTATCCCTTGTCCACCAAATCATTCAACCGTTTCTTCAGCTCCTCTAACCCCTTAGGACCCATATGGTACGGGGCCTTCAAGATTGATCCCATCCCTGGTTTCAACTCTACACTAAAGTCTCTCTCTCTCTCTCTTTGGTGGTAAACACAGTATCTCATCTGGAAAAACATCTGGAAACTCCCCCACCACTTGTATCTCGGCTGATGTCGGTTCCACCACACTTGTATCTTTCACATGGTATAGGATCAACGGACACCCATTCCTGAAGTAAGACTTTAAGGTCACCGCTGCAATCACTTTGACTTTGGATTTCACAACAAACTAATGATAAGACACACTAACCCCCTTAGGACCTCTCAAAGAAACTTTCTTTTGGTGACAGTCTATCCTAACCTTATACTTATCCAACCAGTCCATCCCGACTGTGATCTCAAAACCATCCATAGTAAACTCCAACAAGTCAACTGGAAGATCAACTTATCTAATAACCATGGAAACCCCTCTATACAACCTCCCACAAGACACCAACTCACATGACGGTATAAAAACCTCATCTTTTACAGACTCAATCTCTCTCAAACCCAAAGACTTAGCATGACTCGATGATACAAACGAGTGTGACGCCCCCGAATCAAACAAAACAAAGGTAGAAACGTTTTTAACAAGAAAAGTACTGGTGATCACGTGTGCATCATCCTCTGTAACTTGCTTGTCCATTATAAACAGCTTGCCACTACTTTTTTGTCCACCCTCTTGCACTGTGCTGGAAGATGTAGAAGGCTTGGCAGTTGACCCCTGATTGTTTTTAGCTGCCGGTTTCTGATAAAAATTACGACCATTGCGGTTGAACCCACCGTTGTTGTTACTCTGCCCTCCTTGGCTGTTCCATGACCCAGCTCATCGGTTTCTAGCATAGCTCTGTGTCGGTCTGTGAAAAAAGCTCCCCTATGACGGTCCCTAAAAACCTCTCCCCACTGCACTAGTACACTCATGACTCTTGTGACCCATACCACCACAGTTGAAATACGATATACCCCAGCTGCTGCTACTACCACGGCCATGCCCATAGGAAGATCCTCTACTAAAGCCCGATACCGAAGAATAAGCCCTTGCCTAGTTGTGGTTACCCCTCTCGTAGCTAGATTGGGCACCACCATCGCTCTCAACCTTTCTCTTTTCAGAACCCTTCTCTTTGTGTTCCTTGGCCATCTCGACCAACATCTTTGCCCATCCAGCCATGTCATAAGCCTCCTTCACATCAGTAAGAGTCCCCGCCAGTAGCTTCTCCATGATCTGATATGTCAACCCCTTCTCGAAGCGAAGTGCTAAATTCTCCTTATTTAGCGCCATATCCTCAGCATATCTGGCCTTTTTGTTGATCTTATAATTATACTCGGTCACCATCATATCCTCGGTCATCTTGAAGAAACCAAACTCATCACGGAGTTTGCTGCGAACATGCTCCAACAGGAACTCCTGCCTCATAGCCCTCTTGAACTCAGACCACGGGATTGCAGTCTTACCCTAATTCCTATAGATGTCAAAGGCGCTATCCTTTACCTTGACCCACCATTACCCAGCTGAATCTCTCAGGTAGAACACAACATGTTCCACCTTAAACTCTTCCGGACAGTGTACCACTCCCAAGATATTCTCCATCTGCCGGTGCCAGTTGTCGAGCAAAATCGGCGCACCTGTGCCCACATAGATACTGGAGTTGAAACAAGATATCGTAATGCTCATATTAGTAAAGTCTACCCTGGCCTCCTTATCTTTCCCCATCTTCTTGAGGGTTTCAGTAAGCGCGTCCTGATGCTCAAGCATCATGATCTCCTCAACACTCATCTCCTGAGCCTTAACGTACAACGCTGATCTCTTTAGCAGTATATCTTTAAGCTATAAAAGGGAGATAAACGTAAGCACGTAGGGTACCGCTCAAAGCAAATATGACCCGCACAAAACTTACTCGATCGAGTAACCACACCAACTCAATCGAGTAGGGGTCACTCGATCGAGTAAGACACAAACTCGATCGAGTTCCATAACTCTAGAACCTTACCAGAACTGTCATAAAACGTACTCGATCGAGTCTCATTTGTACTCGGTCGAGTATCCTACACTCGATCTAGTACTCCCCAAAGTCGATCGAGTAGCATAAACAACTAGCTACTACCCATCATATATATATACCCACTCGATCGAGTTTTCATACAACATGCTTAACCATAATTCATATTATCATGCAACAATTATTCATCTTTTTCCACCAATTCATCCATCATACCGCATATTCATCCAACATATTCATATGAAAAATAGTAAAGAGCTAGTGATCCCATGACACCCCATAGTGACCGGTTCAAAGTTGTAGGGCGAGTTCACTACTTTAGGACGTCTCCCAAGCCATTGCATTAGCTCCTAAAAACTCCTACCCGGGTTCATTTTAGCTTGACTCTTTAAGTTCATTAGGTTCATTAGTTACAGGTTCCAAAATCATCGCTCTGATACCACTTTATAACACACCCATACACCAAGGTGCCTTACCAAGACCACCTAACGCATCAGAATGCTACCATCTCGGTTACCCGAGGCATAGTAATCAAAAGTGACCATCAAGAAACGTACTTTAAGTAACTAAATTTAAAGTGTTTACATCAAATCCAAAACTGAGAAGTACAATATAACTGTTCCAAAACCAAACCAACCAAAATAAAAAAAAATGTCATGACATAATAGCGCAAGACTACTAGCTGACTCGTGGTGACTCATCCCCGGCTAACCCGCGATCTTCCGAGCAATACTGGCTAAAAAACTGCCCACCATCTCCGAATAGATCACAACTGTTTTCAAAACATTTAAACGGGGTGAGTTAATGCATAAACAATATAAGATAAAACAACAAGAAATTACACAATCACAATCTTTAACACCGTCACATCACCAATCATCTGACTACACACTAAAGTGTCTAACCATGCCTGAATATCCATCGTAACAGATATTCCACAGTGCCTATGATGGACCGTAGTCGTTCCTATCTAAGCCCCGTTTATCTCCATCGAAATAACCCATGTTCCTTAATATTCACATGCCCCTTGTGACGGGAACCACAAGGGGCAAATCAAGGCCGTGAAGCCACTCCCGCAAGTGACTCCACTCAGCTGAGGGTGCAGCTCGGGAACCACAGACAATCAACAACAACCAATTGCAATATTAATAATACCAAAACCAAATACGATATAATCACATGCCAATCAACCAAAAAGCATATTATGCAATTTAAACAATAACTGAGTAGGAAAACCCTACCTCGAATGCAATCACCAAAATCAACACAAGCATCGGATCAATAGCGTTCCTCTACGAAATCACCTCTTATAATCACATAAACATACAATTACAATCTATAATCAACAATACTCCCAATAATCCCGAATTCACCAAATTAGGGTTTAAATTAAACTAATGAATTGACATAAAAACAGTACAAAGACCTTACCCACAATACGACGATCTCAACGGTACCAAAAACTCCGAAATCCGACAACTCTAGCCCTTGGATTTGATAGCAAATGCGAGAAGAGAACCTTGTTTTGTTTTCTTTTGTAAAAAGGTTTAGAGTAAAGTAAAAAGGTAAAAGAAACTTACGATTTCACTTTATATAACTTTCACGGGTTGCTATCAAAACCCGGCCAAAAACCCGTATAACCCGACTTATTCGATCGAGTATCCGAGGTATTCGTTTGAGTACCGCCTACTCGATCGAGTTGCCCTCACTAGATCGAGTATCCATCAGGCATAACACACTCCAGAATGTAAAACTAACTTACTCGACAGAGTAAACCCTCCTCGATAGAGTACCCAACATCTCACAAATCTGTGGTATTACACATTGCGTTTTAATTAGTTGATATTTATCATCGTACTCGGAATTAAACCGACATCATATATGTATACCAAGGATGATTATGAAAATGACTAAAATGCTTGCAAATATGAATAAATGAAAAAAGATAGAAATAGGAGATGAAAATATTCAAATCTCCGTAAATTTGTTATTCACCAACGATATCATCGTTATATGGGATGAAATCTTCATGGTATAAATAACCAAGGATGATTTCGGTAATGGTAAAAAATGTTTTATCATAAAGGTGATTTAAAATGGTAAAAACCGTTTCAAGAAAAGAAATAAAATAAAATAAAACATATGGAATGAGGAACTCAAACATGTTGAGTTCTAACCAGAGAAGCCATATGAGGCGCGAGCATCAAGGTGAGGCAACCAGCCTCAGTTTTGGCCCGATCTTTCCAAGTTTTGAATAGTGTTATGCATATTTTATGATGTTAAAGTCATGAAAATGGTAAAAATTACATGAAAT
Organism: Silene latifolia; assembly: GCF_048544455.1. Taxonomy (NCBI): domain Eukaryota; kingdom Viridiplantae; phylum Streptophyta; class Magnoliopsida; order Caryophyllales; family Caryophyllaceae; genus Silene; species Silene latifolia. The sequence continues at coordinate 439,939,210 of NC_133538.1, read as the reverse complement.
AAGAGGATTAATTACACCCTTATACTTACATGCTCGGTTGCTTGACGAGAAATCGACATTGTCAAACTTGTCGTTCGGAAAGCTCAATTTGAAAATCCGTTTTGTAAATATAGAGTGTTGCTTGGCATTAGTGTAGGTGAAGTTGGTCGAAGTGGTAAGTCAAGTATTTTTAATGCACGATGATGGTACCAAACAACGTGTAAGGCTCGTGTTTTCAATCGGTAGGTCGAAAACATGTGTTGGTTTTTGACTTTAGAAGTCGAGTTCTAGAATTTTTTGAAAGAAAGAAGGGGCGGACTCTCGCGTGGTTGTAAATGTTTGTAATTGAGGGGTAATTATATAGGAATGTGTCGTGTTGTGCATTTTGGACGACATGGCCATATAGGCCACCTATTGAGGCGCGAGTATGTGGGCGACACAAGGGGCTGTCCTGTTCTTTTCGAAAATTTGAAATTTGTGTTTTGTTATATCATAGGTTTTGTTAGGATGTCTTTTGTGGTTGATTGTATTTGCTTAGCTGTGTAAGCTTGAGTTTAGATGTTGTTTAGGGTGGGTACTTTGTGTTTGACTCGGGTTTGAATTAGTGCATTGCGACCTCGTCGGCATGCATAAAACACATCAGGTATTTTTGAAATGTTTTAACATGTTTTTCATTTTCGAAACCGTTTTATGAGCTTTCCGACACACAGTTGTATAAACCGTCGATCAAACGTAGCGATTTCCGAAACATGTTGTAATCCGATAATCATTGGGTATGTTTGGGGGATTCCACAAATACCGGGTATCTAAACTTATCTGAGTTATGATATTGTTGTTATTCTTTATGGATAATGTTGTGTTAAGCCTGTGTTCATGAAACTCGATAGAGTACGATGGAAGCTGATGTGGCTGTTGTGTTTCGCACTGCAATGCAATTATTAGTGACGATGTTAACCGTCACCGGTTGGGGAGGAGGAGACGGAATGGTTGTGTTCATTCTATTATTGTCATATGAATTGATATTGCGTTTTCAGTCCTATTGTTCGCTTTCTTGTGATTTCCTGCTTACGGATAAAAGGGTAAAATATACATAATAGATGGGAAATTTTAACTATAATTATTGTGTCGATATATTATCATAGATATTTATTAGTAAGGCATAATCGTTGTAGCGCTTACGAGTTTGACTTCGATGAAACATTCATAGACTTGTAGTGACAAGTAGTTAGCGGAATATGTGTTGTTTTGAGCTAGAAGCTACTTGTGGTCCATAGTCTTTGTTGGAGTAGTAAGGGGTTACAGTATTGGGGATAAGTGTTATGTTAATGTATGAGCAAGTCTAGTAGTGATAAAAAGAACTTTGGAGGATCTCATTTGTGCACAAGAATCTTGGGTCGTGCGTTATGTGTTCGTGGTAAGTGCGTGAGTCGCGGAGGTTGTGGTTGAGTGATAATGGGAAATTTGGTTGGCAAATAACTGAGATTAGAATTGTGGGAAGATCAGGAAATGGTTGAGGTATCAAAGAGTTGATTGGGAGTGATAATATGAGTTGTTAACAGTTGTTTAAAAATATAAAATTGGATTCAAGGAATTGATATGAACAAAATAGATGGCAATGAGAGTTTGTGTGGAAGGAAGATGAGAGAGAGTACTAGAACGAATTGTGAGCTAGAAGTCATTTAAGGTTTGTGAAAAGATATCTAATAAGAAATTTTGGGAATGAAATGATAAAGTTGAGGTTACCAAATATATGGAGTAGGGGCAATTCTATGTAATAGGCGGTAGAAGATATCTAGGAAAGTTCTAGTAAAGTTTGGCGGCGAAACGACTAAAGAGTAATTATATATGGGCGATGTGATGAACGATGGTCATATTATTGTACCAAAGTCGGTTTTCGGGGAGTGTTATTTTGTGAGATAGAGGAACGAGGTTTTTCCATTAAGAGTTGGTTATGTATTTGGGAATTTGAGATTTCAATGAAATTTGATACGAGTTTAGGCTGAGCTCTTGTAGGGAGATTTTGCTATCGACCGTGAGGTAATATGGATGGGTTTTAGTTATAATAATTGGGATATATTATTGTGGATTTAGTACTACCAAGTTGGTCTTCGCGGTTATGAGATTGAGAATGTGATATGTAATGCATATGAGTCCAATTATGTTATTTGAGGTTTTTTTATCACTTATGTTATATATAGAATAACCGTCTAATTGGAGAATGTAAATATAAAGCGTGAAAATTATTGTGTAAAAATCATCCCCCGTGAGTGGTAATATGGATGTTGTTTGTAATGTTGCACTCGTAGGAAAAACCCCTATCGTGACGCATTTATCGTGGCAGTTCTAATATAGAAACGCCGCAAAAAGGCTAAAAAATTGGCGGTAGCGAAATTTTTGTGTTATAAGAGGTCTATTATGGCGGTTTAAATTAAGAGCCGACGTAATAATAGAAGCTTTTTATGGCGATTCAAAATAGAAAACGCCACCATAAGTCAATTGTGACGGTTATATTAACAACCGACGTTAAAAATGACGCTAGAAATTAATAATAACGGATAAGTTTTTTTGCTAAAAAACCGTCATAATAGGTTTTTGTGTCAGTTTTTATTAACAACCGAATTTAATAAACCCTTTAGAATTCTCTAATACACGGTTATTACTTCGTGTTCTCTAATACACAATTACAAAATTACTCCGTCGTCTTCTTTAATACATAATTACTCCTTCGTCTTCTTGATCTCCAAACCGCCACCACAACGGCCCTCACTCTCTCTACTCGATTTGCTTTTAATCCTCTCACTGGTTCCTCTTAACCTAAAAACATCACAACGACCCTTACTTCCATCTCTCAGGCTTGCCGACAAGAACATGTTCGTTAACCATCTCCACTGTCGTTCATAGTGTTGTTCGACTTTAAACCTTACTTCTGGTCATTAATTTTATCACTTTTCGATTCAACTTTGTAATTTACGGGTGTTGATTTTAATCTAATTTCTAGTATGTTAATATTTTTTAAGTTTTATATTGATATACTAATTTGCAGGTGTCGTCAGTTATGAACTTGATTCGGCTTTTGTATTAGGTGAGTTAAATTTTGATTATTGTGATGGGAAACCTTTTGTATACAATATAATGGTTTTAAAGCTCCCTATCCGGAATCTTTGTGTTTTCACATGGACTCATTGAATGAAATGAACTGAGTTCTAACCATTCGTGTTGTCACGTGGAAGGTAGGTGAGAAATTTGTTCAACTATGACACGTCCTTTTTTTTCCTGGATTGTACGAGCTTTGATAATCTCCTGAATTCTATCTAGATGCAGTTCAGGGTTTTTAAGGTCTTAGTGAACATAATTCTAAGAGCACATCACCCGGTTGATTAACCTAAGTATCAATCTATATATCACATCGCTAAGTGAGACAAAACCAGCGCAAGTAAGAAGTTATTACTTATTAGTTTATTCATCTGATTCATTGAAATGATGTTATAATGTTTTCTCCTCTTCTAATTTGGGTTGTACAGTCCCTCTATGGATTCTCCGCATAGCCATCTCAACCCTGCTATTTCTCCTTCTTTCTCTTATACCTGTTACATCTACTTATCTGGTAGCATCAGACATCTTTTTACCTCTTATCTCAGAAATTCCTCAGCTTAGATTAAACAAAAAAGGTTCGCATAACGCAAAATTGGACATTTTTTTACTTTTCTCTTTTCTCCTTCTCTTAACCTGGGAACTGATAGGTGTAACTTTTCACATCTCAGGTGTTTTATCAATGATGAGAAAGTACCATATTCGAATGTTTCAAATTACTATAATGTAATCAATTTGCACATGTGTTCTCTCCATTCTCAAATTCTTAATAATGTAGATAAAAGTTCTGGTCTTGTTTGGTTTAGAGCCTTTTGTATGGGTTCTGAATATCAGATAAATTGAGTTCAGATTTTAACTTTAAAGGGGAAAAAAGATGGTCAGAAGGAAAGGTTGAGCTGTTCAAGATAGTTAATATTTTTTGGGTAACTTATTTGTTCTCTTGTTTGTTTTCTTTAAATCAAGCCTAATTTGAAGCTCGTTGTATAAAGATAAAGTGTTTCCTCTTAAGTTCTAGTCAAGTCATGGAATGTGCTGTGCTTATTGTAGAGCTTTTATTTAGGCAAAACTATTGTGTATACTGGTTAATGGTGATCATGCTGGATCCCCTTTTTCTGATAATGACTGAAACAATACATGCTATCTGGCATATTATGCTGATGTATATAATCAATCGTTGGTGTTGTCTTTCTAATTGTAGGTTACACATATTGGTCAAGCTTCTTATATTTGGTGACCGCAAGTTTCACAAGGATTGGTGGAATGCAAGAACATTTGAAGAGGTGTACATTTATCTCAAGCTTCAGCGAATGCCCATATAAAAACATGAGTTACTAATGTTTTTTTGTGAACTCTAGTTTGTTACATGTGCATGCTACTTTGATAACTTTGCATCAGTATTGGAGACTGTGGAATATAGTTTATATCCTTACTGTGTCACTGTCTGTTTAAGTATTTATGAGCTTTCCAGGACTTGTATTTCTATCACATTGCCCACAATATTAGGTAGTTATGTTAAGGCTTCATACAATGATAAAGCAAGTTTACTATGTCCGCTCTGTTAAATTTTGGTTTTAGAATGGATGGAAGAGAACTGAGAAAATATTCTAAGGTAGGTTAAAATATGCCCGGAATGGACAAGTAACTGACAAAATAATAGGCAATCTTTTTCATATTTTTTTCTGTCATTGTGCTGAATTTTCAAAATTCATTCCAAAACAAGTAAAATGACAAGAATAATTAGCTGGTAAATCTCTCAATTATTAGTTAGATTGCATATATTGCAGCTTTATTGAGTGTAGATAGACAATTCCAAACGCAAGTACTTAAAAAAACCGAGTTTTCTTGAGTTTTTTTTTTCTTTTTTTAATTAACTATTAAACCCATTTTTATTTACAAGCTTTTCTTTCTTGTTTATCAAAGTTCACATTTTTTTGTTTCTCCATTTTCATCTTTTTGCATTGTTTCACTCTCTATATCACGGACGTTTAATTGTTAGGCAGAGTCTTATTTATATCTAGGGGAAAGTGGATTTGTTAAACCTTCCGCACTAATTGTCAACTTCATCACTTGTATATCTACGGAGTACTTCAAGTTGTTGTCGTAATCCTTTTTGTTGATTGGCCACTTTTTGACTATTGTAACTTACTGAATTCTAATAGGAACGTAACGAGGGTACCATAGATTGTGACTCGGGAACAATTTTCTCACCATCATTTCACAACTCCAACATTGAACAAGATTTCGTTAATGCAGGTTAGTGTAATTGTTTTTCAGATGTCAAACATGCATTTTGGAGCTGTTATTTTCTTAATGCATATTTGATACTCAAATTGACACCCTTTTTAGTAATTATTCTGACAGCCTAAAGCGTAAAACGTGAAATTCGCATTGAACTTGGGTAACATTTTCTTTGAGTTGTGGTCGGCTTGAAACTTGAGATAATTGAACTTTATATTGGACGTGTTTTAGCTTAGACTTCACTCCCCCCCCCCCCTCCCTCTTTTTCTTCCATATCCAAGATTTTTTTTCCAACATCAGTCATTTTGTCAAGAGCATTCATCATTTATCTAGTCTCTTAACAACTCCTAATCCTCAAAATTATTCTTATTGATGTTGAATTGTTTTTTCATAATGATATTAATTGTCAGTCAAAGGCATGTATGTGCAAAGTTGCAAACTACATCACAATATCATGTGTTTCTGATGTAATTTGGCGCTTATGTTAGATTATGTGGATACATTTCAGCTAATGCTGCTTCCTAAAGAAACACAAAGATGCCCACCAAATACTCTTGTCTTAGACTTGGACGGTATGTATGTGCAAACTACAAAGATGAGATAATTAGTCCTTGATTTAATTCTCCTATGAGACGTCACATCGTAAAATTATCACGAGATTGCTCAATTGCTAATGTAATATTGTGAGACGTGAATTATTTATGCACTTGGATGTATAATTTTGAACATCAACATTGTTGTTCTCTCGGATGATATGCATGTTCGTTGGTAGGAATTATTTTGTATGTATTGTTTCTTTATTTCCCTATTTGGCTTGTCAAATTAATAGGACATTGCTGTCGAAATTTTGGTAGTATTTATCTATGGTGGCGGTTCTTAAGTATGAAACGCCACTATTAGTTCACTTTTAGGGGCGGTTCTTTGCTAACAACCGACGTCATAATTATCTTTAGTGGTGGTTCTTTAATAACAACCGACGTTATCGAGAACATTTGGCGTGTTGTGCGAGAAAGTTATTATTGGAATACCTATAGCGGCGGTTTTAAAAAATAACCGCCACTATAGATGAATTATAGTGGCGGTTCTTGTCTAACAACCGTCGTTTTATTTAAGTCTATAATGGCGGTTTCTATAACAAGCGCCATAGTAGGAGAGCTATTGTGGCGGTTGTACAACCGCCGCAAATTATAAACAACCCCGTGATATACGACGCACCCAAAATATGTAAAAACCGCCACAAAAAGGTCATTAATGACCGCCACTATAGGGGTTTTTTCTACTAGTGTTGTCTTTTAATTATTTTATGAAGTATCCATATTATACATTGTGATTTAGTTGTCAATTACTTATCTTACTTGTGATATTGTTGTTGTTCTTTGTAAATAATGTTGTGTTGAGCCCGTGTTCATGAGACTAGATAGAGTGCGATGGAGGTCGATGTGAGAATTGTGTTTCGCACTACAGTGCGGTTGTTAGTGACGGTGTTTACCGTCACAGGTTGTGGCGTAGGAGACAGAATGGTTATGTTCATTCTATTATTGTCATATGAATTGATATTGCGTTTTCAAGGCTATTGTTTGCTTCCTGTGATTTCCTGCTTACGGATAAAAGGGTTAATATACATAATGGTTAGGAAATTTTAACTATTTTTATTGTGTCGATATATTTTCATAGATATTTGTTAGTAAGGCACAGTCATTGGAGTGCTTACGAGTTTAACTTTGATGAATCATTCATAGACTTGTAGTGACAAGTAGTTAGCCGAATATCGGTTGTTTTGAGCTAGAAGCTACTTGTGGTCCATAAGCTTTGTTGGAGTAGTAAGGGGTTAGAGTATTGGGGATAAGTGTCATGTTAATGAATGAGCAAGCCTAGTAGTGATTAAAATTAAAGAACTTTGTAGGATCTCATTTATGTGTAAGAATCTTGGGTCGTGCGTTATGTTGTCGGGGTAAGTGCGTGAGTCGCGGAGGATGTGGTTAAGTGATAATGGTTAATTTTGTTGGCAAATAATTGATATTAGACTTGTGGGATGATTAGGAAATAGTTGAGATATCAAAGAGTTGAGTGGGAGTGATAATATGAGTTGTTAAAGGTTGTTTGAATGTATAAAATTGGATTTAAGGAAATGATATAAACCGAATAGATGGCAATGAGAATTTGCGTAGAAGGAAGATGAGAAAGTACTAGAATGAATTGTGAGCTAAAAGTCATTTAAGATTTGTTATACGTTATCTAATAAGGAATTATCGGAATGAAATGATGAAGTTGAGGTGACCAATTATATAGATTAGGGGCAATTTTAAATAATAAGCGGTGGAAGGTATCTAGGAATGTTCTAGTAAAGTTTGGTAGTAAAACTACGAAGATTGATTGTGTACGCGTGATGTGATCAACAGTGGTCATATACCGATGTTGGTTTTCGAGGAGTGTTATTTTTAGAGATAGAGAAATGAGGTTTGTCCATTGAGATTTGGTTATGTATTTGGGAATTTGAGGTATCAATGAAATTTGACACGAGTTTGGGGTGAGCTCTTGTAGGGAGATTTTACTATCGGTCGTGAGGTTATATGGATGGGTTTTAGTTATACTAATTGGGATATATAAGTGTGGATTTAGTACTACCAAGTTGGTCATCGTAGTTACGAGATTGAGAATGTAAAATGTAATGCATATGGGTCCAATTATGTTATTTGAAGTGTTTTGATCACTTGTATTATATGTAATACCCGCCCCGCTAGGTACCCATTGACTAGCCCTTGACCCACCTTAAACACTTGGTAACCCCTTGAGAACCTTTCATACAAACGGACATAGTACTTGATGACCTTTAGACGTGGGGAACTCGTTCTAGCGTAGGCTACTCGATCGAATATTCTTGGGACTCGATCGAGTAGAGGACACTCGATCAAGTAAGTGCCATATTTGATCGAGTATGGCGGTTCCACCGGTAAGTTATAAATGGTGTAGTCCTAAACCCCAAATCATTTTTCTTTTCATTTTCTTCCTAAACCTAATCGACGACACTTCTCTCCTTCACCAACGTTCAACCCTTGAGATTCCTTTTCACTTGGAGACACGTGGGGATGGATACTTGAGTCGGGTATTGGTATTGCCGTTGGAATGCCGAGTCTAGGTGTTAATGGTGGTTGCTTTGTCTTCTTTCGGATGTATGCGGTGTTGATGCTGATTGCTAAAGGTAGGTTTTCTTACTTAGTAATGTTCATGGTTGTCATGTGTGGTTATTTTATTGTTTATTGTGTGATAGTAATGTTGTGTTTGTGTACGGGGTGCATCTGTGGCTGAGTGGAGTCATCTCAAGAATGGCTTCACGCCCTTGATTCGCCCCTTGTGGTTCCCGCCACAAGAGGGAGGTGCACATTAATGGACATGGGTTATTCGCTCGATGGAGATGAGCGGGGCTTAGGTGGGAAAGGTTGCCGTCCCCCACTGGCGGTGTGGAATATATGTTACAATGGATATTCTGGAAAGACTTTACCTTCGGGTTAGTCAGATGATCGATGGTTGATTGGAGTTGGAGATGGATGTGTGTATGTTGTATTTTAGTTTGTCTATTGTTCTTCAGTTGCTGACCTTGTGTGGTGTTGTTTTTCTTTTTTTCTTGTTATGTGTCTTCCGTGATCCTTTATGGAAAGCAGTCAGTCTTAGCAGGTATTGATGTGTGGAAGCTTAGCTAGGTGCGTTGGAGGGACGAGTATTTTTTCGAGTTCTGACACGGAGTAGTATCACCGTAATTGATAGTTGTTTGTTGTCAGTTGTACCTTTCCTTTTTATTGAGTAAACTTGTAATAAACTTAAATTGTTCTTTTATTGATGTTATGATATTTACTATTCCTCGGGCAACCGAGTTGGTAATGCCCCTATCTGTTAGGGATGGTCTTGTTAAGGCTCCTTGGTAGATGAGGGTGTTACAAAGTGGTATCAGAGCGACGATTTTAGAACCTGTAACCAATGAACCTAATGAACGTAGTAAGTTTAATAAAATGAACCTGGTATATGTGTGTTTGGAGCCCCTTGAATTGCTCGATTTTGGGTGGGAAGGCGCTCTCAATCTAAAATCTCGGCCCAATATGCTTCAGCCAATCACTTCGTATGGGAAATAAAGTCGGGAATTTGTGTGTGCCTGTGCGGTAATATACGCTATATATGTTTAGAGATAGTGTCTTGTGTGTGAAGGATGGCATGCGTGTGATGCATAATTGTTCTCACAATTATGTGGAAGTATATAGTTAGGAAATGTATAATGTAATGCAAGTATACGTAAGGTTATGTGGTGACATGTAAGTGATAATTTATTTATAGGTTTGTAATGTCTGATAAAATTGGATGAACATGTTGTGTGGTAGAATTTGATATGCATAGGTACGAGTAGAATATTGTTATTGTTATGAGTAGATATGTGAACTAAAGTACGTAATAGAAAAATTGAATCATATGTTGTTTGAAATGTAGTAGAATAAAAGTGTAATGTTTTGATCATGTTAATTGTGTTATATGTTAAGTAATGATAACGATGGTACCCTGACCTTAGATCTATCTTTGAAAAGACACATACCCCACTAAACTGGTAAAAAAGATCATCTATCCTCGGTAAAGGATATATGTTCTTCACTATCACACGGTTCAGCCCCCTAGTGCCTATACACAAGCTCAAGCTCCCATATTTCCTCTTCACGAACAAGACTGGTGCACCCTAAGGCAATACACTTGGTCTAATGTATCCCTTGTCCACCAAATCATTCAACTGTTTCTTCAGCTCCTCTAACTCCTTAGGACCCATACGGTACGGGGCCTTAAAGATTGTCTCAACCCTGGTTTCAACTCCACACTAAAGTCTATCTCTCTCATTGGTGGTAAACCCGGTATATCATCTGGAAAAAAATCAGGAAACTCCCCCACCACTGGTATCTCGGCTGCTGTCGGTTCCACCACACTTGTATCTTTCACATGGTATAGGATCAACGGACACCCATTCCTCAAGTAAGACTTTAAGGTCACCGTTACAATTACTTTAACTTTGGGTTTCACAACAAACCCACGATAAGACACACTAACCCCTTTAGGACCTCTCAAAGAAACTTTCTTTTGGTGACAGTCTATCCTAACCTTATACTTATCCAACCCGTCCATCCCGACTATTATCTCAAAACCGTCCATAGTAAACTCCAACAAGTCAATTAGAAGATCAACTTGTCCAATAACCATGGACACCCCTTTATACAACTTCCCACAAGACACTGATTCACCCGACGGTATAAAAACCCTATCTTTTACAGACTCAAACTCTCTCAAACCCAAAGACTTAGCATGACTCGATGATACGAACGAGTGTGACGCCCACGGATCAAATAAAACAAAGGTAGAAACATTGTTAACAAGAAAAGTAACGGTGATCACGTGTGCATCATCCTCCGCAGCTTGCTTGTCCATCATAAATAGCTTGCCACTAGTCTTTCGTCCACCCCTTGCACTGTGCTGGCAGATGTAGAAGGCTTGGCAGCTAACCCCTAATTGTTGTTAGCTGCCAGTTTCTGATTACAATTACCGCCATTAAGGATGAACCTACCGTTGTTGTTAATCTGCCCTCTTTGGCTGTTCCATGACCCAGCTGGTCGCTTGCTAGCATACCTCTGTGTCGGTCCGTGTAAAAAGCTCCCCTGTGACGGTCTCTGAAAATCTCTCCCCACTAAACTAGTACACTCATGTCTCTTGTGACCCATACCGCTACAGTTGAAACACGATATACGCCAGCTGCTGCTACTACCACGGCCACGCCCATAGGAAGATCCTCTACTAAAGCCCGATCCCGAAGAATAAGCCCTTTCCTGGTTGTGGTTACCCCTCTTGTAGCTAGATTGGGCACCACCATCGCTCTCAACCTTTCTCTCTTCAGAACCCTTCTCTTTGTGTTCCTTGGCCATCTCAACCAACCTCTTTGCCCGTCCAGCCATCTCATAAGCCTCCTTCACATCGGTAAGAGTCCCCGCCGGTAGCTTCTCCATGATTTGATAAGGCAACCCCTTCTCGAAGCGATGTGCTAAATTCTCCTTATTTAGCACCATATCCTCAGCATATATGGCCTTTTCGTTGATCTTATAATTGTACTCAGTCACCATCATTACCCCGGTCATCTTGAAGAAATCAAACTCATCACGGAGTATGCTGCGAACATGCTCTGGTGAATTCCAAGACACTAGTAGGATTATCAGTCTTAGGGATCAAGGTAATAGATGTAGTGTTCACCTGCTTGAGAAGCTTCCCAGTCTGAAAAAAGTCTTTAATTGCAGCAACAACATTACCCTCCACAATCTCCCAAGAGTCTTTGAAAAACTGGCTAGAATAGCCATCAGGCCCAGGGGATTTGGTAGCAGCTATAGAGAAAAGACATTGTTTGATCTCAGAGTCACTTACAGGGGAAAGAAGAATAGAACAGTGTTCAGGAGTGACCAGATTACCTTTCCTAACTGTAGGAACATGAACCTTAGAAGTATGCTTAGAAGTCCCAAGGAGCCCCATGTAATAGTCCTAGAAAGCTCTCTCAATCTCAGCACATGAGTTATGAAGTACCCCATTAGCACCTTGAATAGAGAGAACCCTATTATGCACCTGTCCTGCTCTAATCTGGCTATGGAAAAAACGAGTATTATCATCTCCAAACTGAAGCCACTCCACCTTGGCTTTTTGACTTAAAAAACTGTGCTGAATGTTTTAAAGTAACCTGTAAGATACATCAGTTTCCTGTTCAGCACTGAACAAAGTAAGATCAGTGGGATTAGCATGCATTTGACACTGAATTTCCTCCAAGAGAGCTTTAGCCACACCCACAGATTTCTCAGAATCAGAAAACCCATTCCTATTCAACAGCTTTAGAGGATTTTTTAAATTCCTTAGTTTAGTCACCAGCCTATACATCAGAGTTCCAGAAATAGAAGTACTCCAGGAGGCTTGCACAATGATTTTGAAAGAAGGGTAAAGACTCCACATATTATAATATCTAAAATGTGATTTCCTCTTCTCCCCACTAATTCTCCTGTAACAAACACAAGGATTGTGATCAAATAATCCCTCAGGTAGGAAGTGACTATAGGCATCAGGATATAACACCATCCAGTCATCATTCACCATAAATCTATCAATCCTTGAGAAACCTCTAGATGCAGGGACTTGTTTATTGTTCCAAGTAAAAAAAGCTCCTTTGTAACACCCCGTAATTTTGAAGACCTTTATTATATTTTAAAAGTAATATTTTAATCTATTTTAATTTAATATTAATTTATTTGAAATAAAATTTATTTGATAAAATATAATCTTATTTTATTTTGAAGAAATGTAATTATTTTTGATAGTTTAGAAATGTTTAAAAGTGATTTAAACTATATTTAAACCTTTTCCTTTAATAAAATAGATTTCGGATAAAAGTCGTAAAATTGGGATTTTCCCCATTTCTTACGGTCGTTGGGTAAACGAGTTTGGATATTGGGCATATGAGTACTTAATCTTTTAGTAAAATCGTGTTTAAGAACTTTAATTTTCTCGGAAATCACGTTCGACGAATATTTCTAATTTCCGTCGAAACGAACCAAAACGTAAACAATTGAAACTCACCCAAACACCCTACCCCAAACCATGCACCCTCCATCCTACATGGGTCTCCTCTTCATCTTTCATTTCCTCAATTCTCATTCTCTCTCTTCCTTTCATCAAACACCAAATTCATCTCAAAAATCCTCCTTACAATCCCTAAATCCACCATAAATCCTTCATTTCTCCACCAAATCTCATAAAAATTATATATTTGGAATCCTCTCTTCAATCCTCATCTACTAGTAAGCTTTATTTTCATTTCCCCCAATTTTGTTTTAAGGCTCATCTTTTAGGGTTTTCGAATTTAAGCTTAATAATTGTGTTTTTGTTGTTCTTATAGGTGAAGAATTTGAAGATGAGTTAGGTGACTCATATATTGTAGAAGATGATGCATAATTTTGGGTTTTAAAAGCTTTCTCAAATTATTACTTGTCTCTTTGCTAGCTTAAGGTAACTATTCCGAGTTACTCGACGAATTAATGTCACATTAGTAGTTGTATTTGTTGTTTGTCGTTGTTTGTTGTCGTTGTCGTTGTTGTTGTTGTTGTTGTTGTTGTTGTTATTGTTGTTTGTTGTTGTTTGAGACGATCTTATTGATATATGAATGAATGGAGTAAGATGAGTATGCTTATGTTTAATTTATGTTACCCATTTGTATATTATTGTTTGGAACAAATTTGGATGAGGAATTATGTGTTGTGACAAGTCCGCGTGTTGGCTGGAATGCGTCAGTACCAGACCGAGACGTTTTCCAATGTTTCCAAAAATATGACAGATTGAACGGGATCGAAAAATTAGGTGGTTTAGCCACTTGAATCACTCAATTCGGAGTCCGTATGAGTAAATGGCGTCGTTTTATCGATTAAAATTTATAGAAAAGTTTACCTTTGTGTGAGACGGTTATTTATGCTATTTTATTATGCGAGAATTTTGTGGAATTAGTTATTTTCTAAGTTGGAATGTTTTCTTTATGTTGATAGTGTTCACATGATAGAAATTGGAAATAGCATGAGAATGATATTGTGATGAATTTTGTGATTTGGGCCAAAGTAGGCCAAGACTCTGAGCTGGGCCAGAGTGATCGAATGAGTTTGGTCAAACTAGGTTTAAACCGGTCAGCCTCGATTTGACCGATGACCCGTCGCGGGACTCAGGTCGAGGGTTTGTCTTTGAGGTGAGATTGGTTGTTATTAGATGTTTTATGTTATGCCTTGATGTTTGTAATTATCATTTCAGATGTTGGTTGTTGGATGCTTTGGATGCCTTATGCTTGAGTCTTGTTGCCTCTCTGCCATTTTAGCCTGTTCTTATGGATTATGGTACTGTTGGTTAGCTGGAATTTGGATTATTATTGATATTGGAGATATTGTTGGATTGTTGATGTGACCATAATTAGCGCATATTTAGCCCCTGAATTAGCCTTGTTCCCATGCTTTTTAGTGCATATTTGGGTCATTTATTGTCTTTAGTTCTTTGTTTTGCATATTCTTTGAGATTTTAATCCCTTGTTAGGAAAGGAGTGCAAATCTTGCATTTTCATGGCAAAACGAGACTAAATTGATCTAATTCAATGACCAAGCATCAAGGAGAGACAAGATTAGAATGGCTTTGTACATATAATAGTAGATGAGCAATGTTGAGAAAGGATCTTTGAGTCCACCGCCAGAATCCGCCCGTCCCGACTCCAAAACGCACGGATTCCTATACAGCGCAATTTCGTCTTCTCCAAGCTACAAAGAAAGAAGCCCTTCCTTCGAAAAATACCGGCTCCTCCCTGCTCAATCTAAAAAGTGTAATTCTAGTTTAGCCCTTAGTTAACCCTAATGCATCCCCCTAATTTCCACTATAAATACCCCATTAGTCTAATTAGAAGAGCATGTTCTTCTTATCAATAATTAGAGTAGTTAATATTAATCAAATCTCTCTTTAGTATTGTAATCAACAATTAATCAAGTTCTAATAGAAGTTTTATTTCCTTAATCTCTCTTTTGTTTATCCTTTATTTTGGGTAATTGAAGATTATTTGAGTTATTATTGGGAGATTGACAACCTCTCAATCAAGCATCAAGTACTTCTTTTATCTTTGCTTTATTATTGGAATCATTAGTAGGTATAATTCTCTTAATCCCTCTTTAATTATTGTTAATTACTTTCATTTATTCATCATGTTTCCTCTTGTTGGTATGATTAACAACCTTGCTAGCATGATCAACATGACAATGACTGAGTAGTCTCTTAGCTAGGGTTAATGAGTGATTAGGGGAAACCAACATGGGGAATGATTCATGCTTAAATTAATATGCTTTCATGGTTTATTTGCTTGCTTGTTTTGATCTCAACTCATGCACATGTTATGTTTGATGAAATGCTAAGCCTATGAATCCTTGCATTTACTACCATCTCCTATCTTTTCAATGAGACTTGTAAGACATAAACCAACTCGAGTCTCATTAGACCATGCATGTTGTTGAGTAGGGAAGACTAAGTTGACTTGTTGGTGTTGTACAATCTAATCGATTCGGCTCCGGGACCCAAACTTTTCTAGGATTGTAAGATATAACCCAAATCAATCCATCACAACAATAATTGCTTGCTTATAATTTGAGAACATGTTTGTATGATCAATTCCCATGAATCCCCTATGACCCCATGACACCCTAGTGCTTTTTATCAATTGTTTACAACCATTTTTAATTCATCTTGCTTGTTTATTTCCATTGCTATTTAGTTTAGTGACCTTCTACATCAACCCAAATTGTGACACCCCTAAGACACCACTAGTTTCAATAGAAATCTCATCTCAATTCCCGTCCCTTGGGATCCGACCTTTACTTGCCTCTTTACTAATTGTAGAGTTGTTTGTGAAGCTATAAATTGTGTTTTGATTCGGACGTGACCCAATGACCACATCTATTTAATTGTGAACACGAAACGGACCGATCAAAAATGGCGCCGTTGCCGGGGACGGTGTTTACTTGATTTAGATTTTCTCTTATTGTTATTAGTTGTGCCTTTCTTCGCCTTGGGGAAGTAAAACTCCTCAAGGTGTGTTCTAATTATATTCGAGTTGTTTGATATTTTGCATGTCTAGAAGGTCAAAAGGTGATTTGTTACCTTTTGACCGTGAAATTGAAAGAACCTTGACAAACAATAGGATATTTGCTAGGAGGAATTTGAGAGGTATTAGTGAGGTTGTTCAACCAACTATTGAGTTCATAAACCCTTTTGCAAGAGAAGGTGAGGAGAACCCATTACAAAATACCCCACAAAATCAACCTACAATGCCTAAGTATTCGTCACATTCCATACCCACCGAGGAGAACCTACCCAATGGTACTCCCACACCACAACATCTAACCGGAAATTTTATTGCCAAATCCGCCTTTAACCAATTAGTCGAAAGGAGCCAATTTGGGGGGATGCCTAGTAAAGACCGTCATTCTCATATGGAAACCTTTTGTGACTATTGTGATGCGATTTCTCAAACCGGTGTGACTCAAGACCAAATTCGATGGGTCTTATTTCCTTTTTCTCTAATCGGCACCGCGAAACAATGGTTGAAGGGCCTTGACAAGGCCACTCTCGGAATAGATTCTTGGAAGAAGTTGGCTCTAGCTTTCTACAAAAAGTTCTACCCACCGGAAAAGACTAACATGCTAAGAGCTCAAATTACGGGTTTTAAGCAAAGGGATGAAGAATATTTGTATGAAGTTTGGGAGCGGTTCAAGGGAATTTGTCGCTCATGTCCTAACCATGGACTTAGCGAATGGTTCTTGGTACAACAATTTTGGAACGGTTTATATGAAGATTCAAGGAACATTCTCAACATGGGATCAAATGGAATGTTCACCGAAGTTGATGACAATCAAATATGGAACAAGATTGAGAAAATGGCGGTCCATAACTCACAATATAATAGACCTCGCAAGGCTACTAGAGGAGGAAGGCATGAAGTGGACTCCGTTACTCAATTGGGTGCTCAACTTAGTGCTCACATTGACACAATCAGTTTGAAGTTTGAACAAGCTATGGCTAAACTTGAAGAAGCCTCAAAATCACCAAAGCATCATGTTAATGCCATGACGGCATCCTCATCAATCCCAAGTGGGATATGTGAGAATTGTGGAACTTTGGGACATGACCAAAGTGAATGTAGGGCAACAAATGAACAAGTAAATACTTTCCAAGCATACAAGAGTGTACCCCTTATTCCAACTATTACAATGAAAACACCAAGTTTCACCCAAATCTCTCATACAAAAGCCAAAATGTTCAAAATCCTCAAACAACTTACACTCCACCTCCCATGAGAAACCAAAATCAAAGACCCTTTTATAACCAAAACCAAGGTTACCAAAATCAAAATCCATACAATCACCAAAATGACCAAGGTTTTGATGTTCAAAAAGCGGTCCTCCAAATGGAAAGGAATCAACAAGAGTTTTTCAATTAAATGCAAAAAGATAGTCAAGCAAAGGAAACCACCATCAACAACATTCTAGCTCACACCAAGATGTTGGAAACACAATTGACTCAACTAGCATCTTCAAGCTCACAAAGACAAAAGGGGCAATTACCACCTCAAAGTAATCCCCCAAGACATGAAACGGTTAGTGCCATTCACTTGAGAAGTGGTACAAGGTATGAAGCACCGAAGAAGCAAGTTGAGGATGAAGTTGTGGAAGCTAGTGATAAGGAAGAAATTGTGCAAAACTCCAAAGATGGAGAATCATCAAAAGAAGAAATTTCAAAGAGAAATGAAGACAAGGTCAAGGAGAAGGAGCCCATTGTGATTAGACTTCCTTTTCCAAGTCGTCAAGCCAAGCCCAAATTTGATGACCAACTTGGAAAGTTTATGGAAATTGTGAAGAATTTGGAAGTCTCAATTCCCTTCACGGAATTAATCAATCACGTGCCGGCCTATGCGAAATACATGAAAGACATCCTCACAAAGAAGAAGTCGATCCGGAAACTTGAGACTATCGCCTTCACTAAGGTGAGTAGTGCAATACTTCAAGGGAGTTCACCTCCAAAACTAAAGGATCCGGGAAGCTTCTCAATACCGTGTACCATTGGCGACACCACGATCAAAAAAGCCTTATGTGATCTAGGGGCTAGTGTGAGTGTTATGCCATACTCGGTAAGTAAAAGGTTGGGGATGGGAGAGCTTAAATGCACCAATATCACACTCCAAATGGCCGATAGATCGACGAAGACACCATTAGGGATATGGGAAGATGTCCCCATGCGAATTGGGAAGTTTTTCATCCCGGTGGACTTTGTCATTGTTGATATGGAGGAAGACTCCAACATTCCAATCATTCTTGGAAGACCCTTCTTACACACCGCGGGTGCGGTGATTGATGTAAAACATGGTGAGCTCACTCTAGAAGTGGGATATGAGAGTATAACTTTTAATCTTGACAAGACTATTAGAGCTCCCCGTTTACATGAACCGTGTTTTATGATCGATCATTATAGTCGGAAGGATGAAAGGAAGAAGTCAGAACTCCAATGGAAGAAGAAAATTGAAGATGCTCCATTCAAAGAGCAAGTGAATTGTGACAAGCAGAGCTTGCAAAGCTCACCAAAATCAAACAAAGAAGAAGAAGATGGCCTCATTGGCCAAGAAAAAGAAATGGGAAAGTTGTCACCATCAAATCAAGAGATTTTCAATGATCAACTTAATGAAGTTTGTGGTCTTTGGGAAGACGAATTTGAAGGATTTTTAATCCCTACATTGGTAATGCCATCGATCAAGACCGACAACAAGGGCCAAGGTCTATTGAAAACCTCTACCATGATAATGAACAAGCTTTTGATTACTTTTTCAAGGTGTTGAGCAACATCAACAACACCTTGGACATGCCCCCTTGACATCTCATCAAGAATGAGAGTTTGGTGGAGTCCTCCCTAAACCACCATTTGTAAATATTTCTAACTCCCTAACTTGCATTTCAATTCTTGTATTGCATTTTTGTTATTTTTGGATTTTTATACTTTGATCAAGATAATTATCATGTTTGAGAGAAGTGAGGGACGGATTAATAATTTCAATTAATGTGTAGTGCTTTAGCTTAGTGTGGGGATGACAATTGCCTAGGCTATCCATGCCTTAGTAGTGCCCCCCACAATGAAGAACACAAGATATGAAGAAGAATGGACAAATGACAAGGGATACGCATTGTACACGGATGGAACTGAATCCGGGTACAAAGGGGTCGAATCCGAGCGGATTCAGGAGAATCCGCCCGTTTTCAAGAAATACGAGCGTGTTGGGTAGAAGACGCACGTCCTGAAATGAGCTGAAGTTTTGAAATTTTTGACTGTCAGAGAATCTGGGCGTCCTACATTCAAATCCGCCCGTCTTCAAAAAGCCGCCCGTCCTGAAAGGAAGACGCCCGTCTTCTTGGCTGAGGAAAACAAGAAAAATCCCTGGACTGAAATCCGCCCATCTCCTGTATAATCCGCCCGTCCCGTGTCTGTGAATCCGAGCGTCTTCCCTTAAAGACGCTCGTCTTTAGGCGAGTTTTTCCCAACCCAGAAAAGGCAGAATCCGCCCGTCCCGAGCAGAAACCGCACGGATTGCCCCTGCAGTTCGAATTTTTCGGGCTTTATAAAACCCCTCCCACATTCATTTCTTCATTCCTTCATTCATAACACTACTCAAAACCCGCAAAACCCTCATCCTCTCCATCACAAAAACAAAATTCCTCAACTACATTCACCAAAATCAAATCAAAACATCCTTTTAATAACAAATCAATCACTCCTTTTTCAATTAAAATTAAAACCAAGCACAAAATCTTCAACCTTTGAGTCGATTTTTGAATTTATAAAGACAAAGCCTTTCATCTTTAAATCGATTTGGGTGCACTAGAAATTGAAGATTTTTCACTCTTTCTTGGTTAATTCATCAATGGCAAGGACTAAGGGAGCAACAAAGGCAACCAAGGCAAAGGCACCAAAGGCAAAGACACTTTCACAAAGGCAAAAGACTCTTCAAGCAACGAAAGCATTGGCTATGGTGGTAGCAAACCAAAACTTGGAAGTGCAACAACAACAACAACCTCCCATGGGTGCAACAACATCTACTACTCCGGAAATTGATCAACTTGCAAACTATCCGGAGGTAACTTTTATTTCCAAAACCCATAGGGACACTTTTGCTAAGTTTGCTAGAAAATCATTTCAATCCACCAAGTTTATATGTGAAGATACCTTAGAAAAGTTGGGTGTCCTTGAGCAAACTAGAGCCTTTTTCAAAACCATGGGGTTGGAGAAATTGTTTGAATCAAAAGAATTGACATACCCCTCCCTTACCTTAGAATTTTTGAGTTCTTTGAAAGTTAACAAGGTTGAGACTATGGAGAACCTCGAGTTTCATCTAGCTAATGTTAGTAGACGCATCTCCTTTAAGGAATTGGGTAGAGCTTTGGGTCTTAGTGATGAACCGAGTTATTTTAAAAATGTTGGAAAATATGACCCCGACCCTCTTTGGGAGGCAATTTCCGGAAGGAAATTTGAGGACTTTCATGCGAGTCGTGCTCTTTTAGTCCACCATCCGGGCATAAGAGTATGGCACAAGGTCGTAGGGAGCACCATCAATGCAAGAAAAGACACCAACCATTTCACCAAACTCGATTTTGTTCTCCTTGAGTCGGCTTTGAACATTGGATGAGTACACACCAAGCCTTTCAACTTTCTAAGGCTATTGGTGGATAGATTGCTCAACATTGATTGTGGGAAGAAAGGCACTACCGTTATTGTGAATGGAGGCCTAGTCACTATCCTAGCTAAATACTTTGATCCTAACATCAACAGAGATAACAAGTATGAGGCGAAAGAAGGTGGTCATCTCGTTGATTTGCATACTATGATACACAAGTACAAGTGGGTTACCCATAACCCTCTTGACACCAAGTATGGATGGCTCACTAGTGAGGCTAGTTCTTTCACATTGCCTTCAAAGATTTGTGGATTGAGTGTCCACCGGACCAATTATCTACTTCCCCTTTCAAAAGAGGCCGAGTATATTATCCAACAACAAAAGGGTGAACTTGAAATACCCTCCTCTTCCATTGTCACACCACCTTACCCTTTTGAGTACCAAGAGTTCAAGCCGGAGGGTGTTGAAGCAAGAATTGATTATTTGAGTCTTCTTATGCAAGCGATGCACAAGCAAGCCTTTGAGGATCGGAAAAATGCTTACTTAGCTCAATATCCGCCCCTCTTACACTTATCTAGGCAAGGACTACTTGACCCATCATGTCCTTTGCCTAGTTGGGCGGATAAGGAAGTCCTATTTCCGAGTGCATCTAGGGTTGTTCCGGGTGACAATGAGGTTGTTGGTAATGAAGAAGTTGATGATAACATTGATGAAGAAGCTAGTGAAGAAGAAGAAGAGGATGATGATCAAGGTGAAGAAGAAAGTGAAGAAGCAAGTGCAGAGGGAAGTGGCAATGAGACCACTTCTAATGAGGAAGATGATGATAGTGATTATATGATTGAAGATTAGCAAGCTTTGGAGGCTCCTACCCTCCCAAGGTTTGTCTATTTCTCTCTTTGTTCTATTTATTTATTTTTCTTGATCATTGTTGGAGTAGTCCTAGCACCATTGAGGACTCACACCTCGGTACTTTTTGAGGTGTTCTCATTTTATTGTTCCCACTTTCAAAATCCAAAATGACAAATTAGTTTCATGCATTGCATAGTTTGTGCATAAACTACACCCATCCTTGGACATTAGCAATAGTGTCTAGATCGGTTTGGGGAAGTTAATGCATACACAACGAGAGGTAATCTAAATTATCCTCTCCGTCATAAACAAAAACCATGCATCATGTAGTGTAGACTAGTGTAGATTGCATTTAGTGTAGAAATCATGCATTATGTTTGCATAATTTCCCATCATTTTGGCCATTGAGGACAATGCCCATATTAGTGTGGGGATGGGGAATTCTAACTTAACTTTTATTCAAAAATCCAAAAAAATTGAAAAATTTCGAAAATACATAAAAATTTGAAAAAATTGAAAAACCCAAAAACATGTTTATTCCTTTTGTAGCATAGTTATATTGTATATATTGTATATATTGTGTTTGTTCTATCCTTGTTCACATTGATTGACTACGCCACATCCGAGACATGAGGATCATGAAGACCGCATAGTATGATCTTTCCAATCTCCTTTTTCCTCTTTATGTTAATGACTATATGAATTTATTTTTATTGATGCGGTATAACAATGTGAATTTAGGACTTGTATTTAGTTTATATGTCATATTAGTTGATAGAATCACTTGCATTAGGATGTAAATATTAGTTGCATCATTGCATGTAGTTGCATTTAGATAAAATATTTTGAAAAGTGCCTAATTGAGAACTTTGACAAGAGCAACTAAGCCATTACAAATACTTTTTCAACTTAAGACTTTGCCTACTAGAATGGTTGTAAAACACCCTAGATAGTGTCTTACTAGTGTCTTTTGACCCATGACCCAAAGCCTAGTCAAGGGTTTGCATGTGAGTCACCTATCCAACCCAGTGATGCGATGTGGACTTGGTTAACTTGTCTAGGTGACCTTGATTAACCTTGTGGTAAGGCAACCCAAAAATATTTTCTATCAATAAGCTTGAAGTGCTCATTTCAAAGAATTTTGTCATGTGGAAGTAATTTAATGCCAAGGAAACCTCAAAAGTTATGAATTATTGAATGTTGAGAAATTTAATTGTTTTGATGGAGGCGTACCACTTCGATGTGCTTTGGAGCGGGATCCATTGAATTGGGCCCCCACACGGTTGTGAATTCGGCCGCCCAGAGACAGAGTGACTATCACCCCGAAAAGCTATTGTCTAGGGGTTAACCGGTTGCCTAATAAGCGATTGGCGAAAGCAAAGGACACTAGCCCGGAAGGGACAAACCCCATCTTAAATTTTTGAAATGTGAAAGTTAAATGAGGACAATTTTGAATACTAGTCATATCCACCCTTGTTTATAAAGATTTGAGCATTTCATTCCCAAAAAGCCTTTTTGTCAAGCCACTTTGTCGAGCTTGGGACGATCCATGACCTTTACTTTTGTAGAGAATTCGAGACTTGTCATGTAATATGCTAGTAGCATCATAGGAATCATCATTCCACCACCATCCGATCGCTCTTGACGAAAGCATTTGGAAATTGAGGACGAAAGTAGTCTAGTTTATCACCATTTGGAGGTGATTTAGTGCCATCCTCTTAGCCTTAGTAATTTGTTGAACTAGTATTTGTAAAGGATTACATGCTCTTAAATTTGTTCTCTTTTAGTTGCCTCCGCCACTTGATGAGGAAGTGGCTATTCCTTTTGTAGATGCATCCATTATTTGATTTTGTGTGCTTAATGTTTGGATGTGTCGCCATTTTGGCAAGACCCACCTTGCCTTGCAAGATGGCATCCTACATTCCTACCTCATGGTTGTCTTGTTGTGAATTAAAGGGACGGAGTGAGACCCGCTAATTGTCTCATATCGGCTATGTTATTAGGTTAGTTTAAATAATGGTCCTAGTCTTTGTCACCTCTTTACTCGGGACGAGCAAAGGTTCGGTTTGGGGATATTTGATGTGACCATAATTAGCGCATATTTAGCCCCCAAATTAGCCTTGTTCCCATGCTTTTTAGTGCATATTTGGGTCATTTATTGTCTTTAGTTCTTTGTTTTGCATATTCTTTGAGATTTTGATCCCTTGGTAGGAAAGGAGTGCAAATCTTGTATTTTCATGGCAAAACGAGACTAAATTGATCGAATTCAATGACCAAGCATCAAGGAGATACAAGATTAGAAGGCCTTTGTACATATTATAGTAGATGAGCAATGTTGAGAAAGGATATTTGAGTCCCCGAGGAAATCTCCAAGGAATTTATGAA
Organism: Silene latifolia; assembly: GCF_048544455.1. Taxonomy (NCBI): domain Eukaryota; kingdom Viridiplantae; phylum Streptophyta; class Magnoliopsida; order Caryophyllales; family Caryophyllaceae; genus Silene; species Silene latifolia. The sequence continues at coordinate 439,915,395 of NC_133538.1, read as the reverse complement.
GAAAAGAAAAAAAAAAAAGAAATGTTGCTGAGGCCCAATCCGTGCGGTTCTCCACAATCCATCCGTCCTCCTCAAGCACAATCCGTGCGTTTTCTCCCTAAGACGCTCGGGTTTGCAGCCACCAGAATCCGCCCGGATTCACCTGAAGACGCCCGTGTTCCACCGCCAGAATCCGCCCGTCCCGACTCTAAAACGCACTAATTCCTGTACAGCGCAATTTCGTCTTCTCCAAGCTACAAAGAAAGAAGCCCTTCCTTCGAAAAATACCGTCTCCTCCCTGCTCAATCTAAAAAGTGTAATTACTAGTTTAGCCCTTAGTTAACCCTAATGCATCCCCCTAATTTCCACTATAAATACCCCATTAGTCTAATTAGAAGAGCATGTTCTTCTTATCAATAGTTAGAGTAGTTAATATCAATCAAATCTCTCTTTAGTATTGTAATCAACAATTAATCAAGTTCTAATACAAGTTTTATTTCCTTAATCTCTCTTTTGTTCATCCTTTATTTTGGGTAATTGAAGATTATTTGGGTTATTATTGGGAGATTGACAACCTCTCAATCAAGCATCAAGTACTTCTTTTATCTTTGCTTTATTATTGGAATCATTAGTAGGTATAATTCTCTTAATCCCTCTTTAATTATTGTTAAGTACATTCATTTATTCATCATGTTTCCTCTTGTTGGTATGATTGACAACCTTGCTAGCATGATCAACATGAGAATGTGTGAGTAGTCTCTTAGCTAGAGTTAATGGGTGATTAGCGGAAACCAACATGAGGAATGATTCATGGTTAAATTAATATGCTTTCATGGTTTATTTCCTTGCTTGTTTTGATCTCAACTCATGCACAAGTTATGTTTGATGAAATGCTAAGCCTATGAATCCTTGCATTTACTACCATCTCCTATCTTTTCAATGAGACTTGTAAGACATAAACCAACTCGAGTCTCATTAGACCATGCATGTTGTTGTGTAGGGAACACTAAGTCGAGTTGTAGGTGTTGTACAATCTAATCGATTCGGCTCCGGGACCCAAACTTTCCTAGGATTGTAAGATATAACCCAACTCAATCCATCACAACAATAATTGCTTGCTTATAATTTGAGAACATGTTTGTATGATCAATTCCCATGAATCCCCTATGACCCCATGACACCCAAGTGCTTTTTATCAACTGTTTACAACCATTTTTAATTCATCTTGCTTGTTTATTTCCATTGCTATTTAGTTTCGTGACCTTCTACATCAACCCAAATTGTGACACCCCTAAGACACCACTAAATTCAATAGAAATCTCATCTCAATTCCCGTCCCTTGGGATCCGACCTTTAGTTGACTCTTTACTAAATGTAGAGTTGTTTGTGAAGCTATAAATTGTGTTTTGATTCGGACGTGACCCAACGACCACATCTATTTAATTGTGAACACGAAATGGACCGATCAATTGTCAGCTGAATATGCTCTTGCGTAGTCTTTCATATGCTAGGGTGTTTATGATCATTTGTGTGTGTGCAAGTTTGGACTCTTTGCCCCTCTTATGGTTAATTGGGTGTCCTACTTGTCTTGTGTGGTGTGGGCTAAAGTATTCAAGCTGGGACTAGGTCCTAGGTGAGTATTTCGGCCTTCATCATAGATAGGCCCTTATAGTCTTTGACGAGTGTATGTTCACAGCTTAATAGCCTTTGTGTCTTAGCTTGGTGGGCTTATATCCAAGTTAGGGTATGACCTTCTGACGTACTCTTAGAAGTATGTGGTCAGCTTAAGTACTATCCAACCCTTTGGTGGACTCCTTAGGGGTACTCATGTGTGTGATCATGGGTCTTGGATGCGGTATTTTCCGCATGTCGCTAGGTCTGTGCAGGTTTAGGACTAGGGTGTTTACCTTACCTCGTGGTATAGACTCGAGTTACAGAGTGACTATTGACTGTCCTAAGAACTTATGCCTGTCTCTAGATATATTGTCCTTTCTTGTTTGATGATTCTATGAATCATAGAAGGTGAGATGCAAGCCGGCTATGGTTGATAGAGTTTGGATTCCTGGATGTTATGTGATTCACATGATAGTGTAGTGTGAGTCAGTCTAGTATTCACATGCTAGGACTATGTGTTGTTATATTGTTGATCACATGATAAGCACGATTGTCTAGCACCTATATGCTAAGGGTATGTGTTATCCATATTCATACTCTTATGTTTACATGTTATATTAATTATGACATTTCGTGGCTGGGAGAACTCGGAGTTACTCCCCACTGACTGTGGCTTTCGTATTTGTATAAAATGCGATTGACAGGTAGGTGATGCATATATGGGGTACATGGACGAGCTAGCGAGCAAAGTAACCTTGGGACCTAGATTGGCTTTATTTTATTGTGACCCTTAAACACTTTTTATGTCATATGCTTTTTAGGGGCATATGTCTCCCTTTTTCATATTTGGGTTGTATAACTTTGTTTCGCGACTTTAGCGATGTTTTATTCATGAGATTTATTTTAGACCTTGCATGTTTGACACCTTCCCATTTGGATATTTTTATAACAGGTTCAGGTTTTTAAAATTTATAGGTTTTTACCCAAATGAACCTATTACAAACATATCCATGTAGTTTTTATCTAGAATTATGTGTTTATTTTTCCGCAATAAATGAGGGTGTCACAGTTGGTATCAGAGCATATTTGCTCCTGACGCACGTTTGTGCACCCCCAATATAAATGACTTGACCTTAAAATAATAAACTTGAGAGATGGGTAGGATGGGTAGACTTAGGACCTTATGTTGTAGCCTCTTTGTGATTGCTACTTGTTAGGTGCTAACCAATATTCTTTTTTTTTTTGCAAGATGGCCCCTTCAAGAAACGTAGATAATGCAATCTTACAAGCTAGGTTTGTTAATTGTTAGTTATTAATTTTCGTGCCGTTGAAGCTATGACCGTGATCTTACTCGTTGGTGACCAAGATTGAGTGGCCGTTGCCGAATGTTGAAGATTGGTTATGCCAAATGAAGAATGCTTTCACTTTCTCGATATTTCTTTTCGTATTCAGTGTACCTTACCTTAATCTTTCAATCTCGTTGTTTATTCGTCTTTCTAATTCCTCTTCTCTCGCCTTGGTATCTACTCTTCTATTCTTTCTCCCGTCTCTTCTTATAATAAGAGTCCTTGTGGACACCTTCCTTTTATTCCGCGGGATAGCCCCCTTGTTCAAGAGAACCCGGTTTTGAGAGAATGTTTTTAACTGAGCCTCGTACCTTGGGGTGAGTGGATGTATCATTGGAGGGCGTGAACGAGTTGAGAAATTGATTGTTTAAGGTTTGAGTTGTATATGAGAATATGACTTGGGATCCTTTGGTTAGTTTTGTTAGTTGTGCTTGATGTGAGAGCCTAGTGAGTTGAGAAACACCTTGGGATTTATGTCTATTGAGAGCTTGTTTGTTATAGGTGATTGAGCATGGGTACTACCTTAGCACATAAGTTGGAATGAACCTAAGCTACTTCATTTGAGAGTCTCGATGTTTCTTGTGGAGAATTAAAGGAATGATAGTTAGCCCCAATCTTTGTAGGCCTTGAAAGGAATACAATAGGACATTGACGTTGCTTAATGGATTGGTATCATACTTTGGAATTAGTTAGTTTGTTAAACCTTTTGAGTTGACCAAATCTAGTATAGAGTAGCCCTTGTTGACCTTTTGAAATTTGAGAACACGTGGTTGACCTTATTAATCATATCTGAATTTGGGAATTTTGGTGGAAAATTATTCGATGTAGTTCGTGAGTTCAAAGATGCGATTCTAATTTATGGTATCGAAGACTAGAAGTACGAAATGGTGAGATGATAGTGTAAACAAGCCATGGTACTTGGGGATGACATAGCATGTGAAGTTCGATGACGAGAATTGTAAAGGAGATACTTTGGGACTTGGATGGTAACAAATGAATTTGTGTGGTGAATTGATTTTGGCTCTTGGAACCAATTGAGTTGAGGAATACCTACCATTGTGGAGTCCTTGTTAGTCCTATGATTTGGTAGACTTTTGAGGCTTTGTTGAGCACCTTAGTGATGTAACCTTATCATAGCGATCATAAGCTTTGAGGAGTGTTTGTTTAAGTGGTAACCCTTTCATTATGCCGCTTCTGTTCTCCTCTCCTTCTCTTTAGCGTTCGTTGAACCCTGTTTTTATGCCGAAGTTTACGTATCTTCTTCTTGCCCGATATATCTTCTTAACTCGAGTACCTCTTATTTCTGTCAACCGTTATCTTTACGGTCCGACTCCTTAGTTTCCTAACTTGTCATGCTCATGCACCCTTCGAAAATATTTTACCGTTTCTCTATCCCGTTATCACTTCTTATCTCCTTAGTATAGTTGGTACCTTGTTGACCATGTTTACAGAGTTAGTGGGATGTGATTTGAGGATTTTTGTATTTTGATTTTTGTCGGGAATTGGTGTAGGAGTTTGTGTCTGTATTTGACCATGTGATATGAGATTTAGAGTTTTGATGGAATTCTTATGATGGCAATGTTGTAGTCTCCTTGCGATTTGAGGTTCGCGTGATCTGGTGGTATAAGACTCACTTTGGTTTCGATTTGATGATGAGACTAATGGGCTTAGTTTACCTTGGTGGAGTATTTCTATGGTTATTTTGGATTTGTTTTGGGCATTGTTCGTTCGGGGATTGTTCATTTGTCATTTGAGCCTTACTTTACGGTATTGGGGATTGATAGCTAAGTTTATGGAATGTTATTGTAAGTTTGGACCTTATATTTAATCCTTCGAGGAATCTTTCTATTGGAATTGGAATATTGTTGGGAAGTAGGATAGTGAATCTTGAGTAAACCGATGAGATGATTTGTGTGATGAACCCATTTATCTTATAGTTAGTGCTAATTATGGATTGGATAGTGCAACTTGTTGCTTGTGGTTTGGTTTCAAGCATGAATGCGTTTGGGAATATTGAATCTTGGTAAGGGTATAATATTGTTACTAGTTTCGACTTTAGATTTCGATTTTGTTCGGTGGAGGATATTGGTGGAAACATTTTGATTGGGAAATTGTTAAGTTATATTGTAGAGGATAGGATTGTCTCAAGGATTAGCTTATAAGTAGACTTGTCGATGAGTGGTTCAGATGGCTCTTTGGATTAGTGTGGCCTCTGGTTGTTGCCCTGTTGATGTTCGGAGGACCTAGTAGGATGACTCTGTGGTTGGAAAATTGAGTGAGTAACCTTTCTTGATATACCGATCTTCCTAATTCCGATCTCCGACAATTGTCATTCTTGCTATTCTGGCTTGTTCCGTTGAGTTCGCCTTTTTGGAAGTCATTTGACCTTTTGAGTAAAGCTTCTTGTTCGTTGACATCTTTATTGACTTCATCTCAAAATTCCACCTTTAGGAGTTCAATTCTTTCTTGTCTGTTGGGTGTGAGTTCCCTATCGCGACTTGCACTTCTCGTTTCCCGAGTTGTTTTCCATCTTGCATAGATTCTATCTAGTTTGAGTAAACTTTTGGTTCATTATTTTAAATTTGGAGTTAAATCTACAAATTGACCTCTTTCTATAACATTTGAAAATGATTTCTCACTCTCTTTCAACCTTGGTGTTCGTTTTGATACCTAAGCTATTTCTCGTTTTGTGTAATTTCGGACAACCGTGAGTTAACTTTTCGATTCATTGTTAAAATTTGTATTATATTTGGAAAACATGACTTCTGGTAAGGTTTGAAAAATGATTTTAACATTTTTCTATAACAATTGCATTTGACTTTTCGCTTTCATTTTGTTTTGGCGTTGATTCGTTGTCAGGATTCGTTATTAGAGACGTCTGATAGCTAGTTCTGCACTTATCGGCGAATGATTTCGTATTTTGATTTGTCCTTGATTCGGAATGATAGCGCGCTTGCATGCATCAAGAGTTCTCTCATTCCCTTGATATGGACATCGTGCTTTTGAAAGTTTTCTTAAGCCCTTTTTGAAGGATCATCTTTTGAAATTCCAATTTGTTTTGAATGTTTTGATTTTCGCCCTTGGAAAGTTGAGTTCGTCCTTATTATATTTTTGTTTTTTGCAAGTTTCGAGGGCAAAACTTCTTAAAAGGAGGGATGATTGTAACACCTCGTAATTTTGAAGACCTTTATTATATTTTAAAAGTAATTTTTTAATCTATTTTAATTTAATATTAATTTATTTGAAATAAAATTTATTTGATAAAATATAATCTTATTTTATTTTGAAGAAATGTAATTATTTTTGATAGTTTAGAAATGTTTAAAAGTGATTTAAACTATATTTAAAACTTTTCCTTTAATAAAATAGATTTCGGATAAAAGTCGTAAAATTGGGATTTTCCCATTTCCTTACGGTCGTTCGGTAAACGAGTTTGGATATTGGGCATATGAGTACTTAATCTTTTAGTAAAATCGTGTTTAAGAACTTTAATTTTCTCGGAAATCGCGTTCGACGAATATTTCTAATTTCCGTCGAAACGAACCAAAACGTAAACAATTGAAACTCACCCAAACACCCTACTCCAAACCATGCACCCTCCATCCTCCATGGGTCTCCTCTTCATCTTTCATTTCCTCAATTCTCATTCTCTCTCTTCCTTTCATCAAACACCAAATTCATCTCAAAAATCCTCCTTACAATCTCTAAATCCACCATAAATCCTTCATTTCTCCACCAAATCTCATAAAAATTATATATTTGGAATCCTCTCTTCAATCCTCATCTACTAGTAAGCTTTATTTTCCTTTCCCCCAATTTTGTTTTAAGGCTCAACTTTTAGGGTTTTCGAATTTAAGCTTAATAATTGTGTTTTTGTTGTTCTTATAGGTGAAGAATTTGAATATGAGTTAGGTGACTCATATATTGTAGAAGATGATGCATAATTTTGGGTTTTAGAAGCTTTCTCAAATTATTACTTGTCTCTTTGCTAGCTTAAGGTAACTATTCCGAGTTACTCGACGAATTAATGTCACATTAGTAGTTGTATTTGTTGTTTGTCGTTGTTTGTTGTCGTTGTTGTTGTTGTTGTTGTTGTTGTTGTTGTTGTTGTTGTTTGTTATTGTTTGAGACGATCTTGTTGATAAATGAATGAATGGAGTAAGATGAGTATGCTTATGTTTAATTTATGTTACCCATTTGTATATTATTGTTTGGAACAAATTTGGATGAGGAATTATGTGTTGTGACAAGTCCGCGTGTTGGCTGGAACGCGTTAGTACAAAGACCGAGACGTTTTCCAATGTTTCCAAAAATATGACAGATTGAACGGCATCGAAAAATTAGGTGGTTTAGCCACTTGAATCACTCAATTCGGAGTCCGTATGAGTAAATGGCGTCGTTTTATCGATTAAAATTTATAGAAAAGTTTACCCTTGTGTGAGACGGTTATTTATGCTATTTTATTATGCGAGAATTTTGTGGAATTAGTTATTTTGTAAGTTGGAATGTTTTATTTATGTTGATAGTGTTCACATGATAGAAATTGGAAATAGCATGAGAATGATATTGGGATGAATTTTGTGATTTGGGCCAAAGTAGGCCAAGACTCTGAGCTGGGCCAGAGTGACCGAACGAGTTTGGTCAAACTAGGTTTAAACCGGTCAGCCTCGATTTGACCGATGACCCGTCGCGGGACTCAGGTCGAGGGTTTGTCTTTGAGGTGAGATTGGTTGTTATTAGATGTTTTATGTTATGCCTTGATGTTTGTAATTATAATTTCACATGTTGGTTGTTGGATGCTTTGGATGCCTTATGCTTGAGTCTTGTTGCCTCCTTGCCATTTTAGCTTGTTCTCATGGATTATAGTACTTTTGGTTAGCTGGAATTTGGATTATTATTGATATTGGAGATATTATTGGATTGTCAGCTGAATATGCTCTTGCGTAGTCTTTCATATGCTAGGGTGTGTATGATCATTTGTGTGTGTGCAAGTTTGGACTCTTTGCCCCTCTTATGGTTAATTGGGTGTCCTACTTGTCTTGTGTGGTGTGGGCTAAAGTATTCAAGCTGGGACTAGGTCCTAGGTGAGTATTTCGGCCTTCGTCATAGATAGGCCCTTATAGTCTTTGACGAGTGTATGTTCACAGCTTAATAGCCTTTGTGTCTTAGCTTGGTGGGCTTATATCCAAGTTAGGGTATGACCTCTTGACGTACTCTTAGAAGTATGTGGTCAGCTTAAGTACTAGCCAACCCTTTGGTGGACTCCTTAGGGGTACTCATGTGTGTGATCATGGGTCTTGGATGCGGTATTTTCCGCATGTCGCTAGGTCTGCGCAGGTTTAGGACTAGGGTGTTTACCTTACCTCGTGGTATAGACTTGAGTTACAGAGTGACTATTGACTGTCCTAAGAACTTATGCCTGTCTCTATATATATTGTCCTTTCTTGTTTGATGATTCTATGAATCATAGAAGGTGAGATGCAAGCCTGCTATGATTGATAGAGTTTGGATTCCTGGATGTTATGTGATTCACATGATAGTGTAGTGTGAGTCGGTCTAGTATTCACATGCTAGGACTATGTGTTGTTATATTGTTGATCACATGATAAGCACGATTGTCTAGCACCAATATGCTAAGGCTATGTGTTATCCATATTCATACTCTTATGTTTACATGTTATATTAATTATAACATTTCGTGGCTGGGAGAACTAGGAGTTACTCCCCACTGACTGTGGCTTTCGTATTTGTATAAAATGAGATTGACAGGTAGGTGATGCATATATGGGGTACATGGACGAGCTAGCGAGCAAAGTAACCTTGGGACCTAGATTGGCTTTATTTTATTGTGACCCTTAAACACTTTTTATGTCATATGCTTTTTAGGGGCATATGTCTCCCTTTTTCATATTTGGGTTGTATAACTTTGTTTCGCGACTTTAGCGACGTTTTATTCATGAGATTTATTTTAGACCTTGCATGTTTGACACCTTCCCATTTGAATATTTTTATAACAGGTTCAGGTTTTTAAAATTTACAGGTTTTTACCCAAATGAACCTATTACAAACATATCCATGTAGTTTTTATCTAGAATTATGTGTTTATTTTTCCGCAATAAATGAGGGTTTCACATCCTTGGCCCTTAATATCCATAAGACCACAAAAATCCACACAAGCCCTGAACTCAGCAATGTCAGCCCAGACTACCTCCCTTCCAATTCTTTCATTATAGTGAAGAACATTATTGAAATCTCCACAGACTCCCCATGGTCCATGATAATTACTTTTCATATCCTTCAAATGATTCCAGAGCTCCATTCTCTCCCCATCATCATTGGACCCATAAACTACAGAGAACATAAACTTGTCACCCGAGTTAACTTTAGTAACCTGAACAGTAATGACCTGAGCATTCTTAGCAATGAGGACAATTCTAAAAATCTGAACATGTTTACTTTAGTAGAGTAGAATTGTATATACTGCTATGCTTTTGTTCTTTTCTCACATAGGGACTACACCACATTCGAGACATCCTTAAGGGATTAATGAATAACCGCATGGTATGATCTTTCCAATCTCTTTTCCCTACTCTATATGTTAATGACAATGTGGTGAATTTTTGACATTGTGGTTTCGTTTCTATGTGATGTTAGGAGTATGAATTTAGGTTTATAAGGCATTTAGTTGGATAGTTGAATATGCATTAGACTTGTATATATGTTAGTTGCATCATGGCATTTAGTTGAAATTAGGAGAAAATTTTGTAATGCCGAATTGGGAAGCATGACAAGTGTATATAGGCCCTTGTAGATAATTTTTCTCCTTAAGACTTTGTTCACTAGAATAGTTTTAAGACACCCGTTTTAGTGTCATACTAGTATCTTTTGACCCATGAGCTAAGGCCTATTCAAGGGTTTTCATGTGAGTCCCCCAACTAACCCTATGGTGTGATATGGACTTGATTAAATTGTCTAGATGACCTTGATTAACTTGGTGATTTGGCAACCTAAAAATACTTTTCATGAATAAGTTTAAAGTGCTTATTTCAAAGATTTTGTGTGTGGAATTGTTTTATTTGCCAAAAAAACCTCAAGTGTTTTGAAATGTTGAAACTTTCGAGATTTAGTCGTTTCGATGGAGACATACCACTTCGATGTTCTTTGGAGAGGGATCCATTGAGTTGGGCCCCCACATGGTTTTGAATTCGACCACCCAAAGACAGAGTGACTATCACCCCGAAAATCAATTTTCTAGAGATTAATCGGTTGCCTAATAAGCGATTGGCGAAAGCAAAGGACACTAGCAAGCGAGGGACAAACCCCATCTCAATGTTTTGAAATGTGAAATGCGAAATTTGTGAAAGTTAAATGAGTTCAAATTTTGAATGCTAGTCTTGTTCACTTTTGTATATTAACTTGAGCACTTCATTCCCAAAAACCTTTTTATTATGTCACCTTGTTGAGCTTGGGACGATCCATGACCTTTACACTTATGAATAATTTGAGACTTGTCATGTCATATGCCACTAACACCATAGGGATCATCATTCCACCCCATCCGATCTCCCTTGATGAAAGCATTTAGCGATTATGGATAAAAGTAGCCTAGTTTGACATTCCTAGGAGGTGACTTGTTTCTATCCTCTTGGACTTAGTGTTTTGTAGAACTAGTATCTATGATGGAGTGTGTACCCTTAAATTGTTTCCCTTTTAGTTGATTTCTGCCACTTAGATGAGGAAAGTGACCATTCTTTTTGTAGTTGGATCCTTTGATATGCTTGTGTGCTTAATGTTGGATGCATTGCCATTTAGGCAAGCCCCACCTTGCCTTGTAAGAAGGCATTCTACCTCATGGATGTCTTGTTATGTGTTGAAGAGGCAGAGTTAGACCCGCTAATTGTCTCACATCGGATATGTATTAGGATTAGTTTAAATAAAGGTCTTGTTTCTAGTCACCTCCTTCCTCAGGACAAGTAAAGATTTGGTTTGGAGATATTTGATTCGGTCATGAAAAGCGCACTTTTAACCCCTTATTGAACCCCGTTTTGCATGCTTTTTGAGGCATTTTAGTGTCATTTCGGCGTCTTTAGCTTCCTATTTGATTTTCTATACGATTTAAGCCCATTTGTGGTAAAGGAAGCAAATTAGGCGAAAATCATGCAATTGGGGAGCATTTATGAGCTAAATTGATGATACTAATGACCATTCATCAAGAGGAGACGGAAACTAGAAGGCCGTAGTTCAACAAAGCAAGATTTTACTGCTAATAGAGTCAGCCCCCACAGACCCAGGGCCATCTCCACGGATTTTGGGGCAGCATTTGAAGATGGAAGAAGATAGTAGAGGAGCCCGGGCAGACAGAGCCACAACCCGGGCGGGTTGACAAGCAACCTAGGCGAGCACCACCAGAGCCCAGGCGGGACACTGCTTTCCTCGCCTTCGGACTTAAGTATATTTACTTAATTAGCCTTGTAATCTTGTGATTAGTATAAATACCCCTAATTCCATTAGAGTTTATATACTCTTTTAGAGGGATAATTAGGAACAACTACTTTAATTAGCATCTTAATCTTTCAATTTAGCATAATCTTTCCACAATAATTCTTTGATCTAGTGTTGTTCTTGAAGAATTCACGGGTTATAATTGGAGAAGGTGACATTTCTTAATCAATCAAAGGGTTTCTTCTTATTTCATTCATCATTATTGTTCAATCTCCTTAAGTTGGGTATAATTCCTTAATCTCGACTTTATTTTTTGTTAATCCTTGTTATTTAGTTACTTTGTTAATCATGTTTACTATTTCTTTGATTATTGACACCATTATTTGCATGATCAACATGATAATGAGTGGGTAATCTTCTAGCTAGGGTTAGGTCCCGTTCTTTTGGACTTAAAGTCACTTAATTTAAGTTCACTTCAGATCCTATAAGTTCAGTTCAGTTCAGCTTAGATCCTATAAGTTCAGTTCAGATCTTATAAGTTCAGTTCATTTCAGATCCTATAAATTCAGTCCAGCTCAGATCCTATAAGTTCAGTTCAGTTCAGATCCTATAAGTCCAGTTCAAATCATATAAGTTCAGATCCCATAAATTAAGTTCAAAAAAGTTATATATGGAGTATTATTTTTAAAAACCGATACAAAACATTTGACATTAATTATTTGACACATATATATACATTACTATTTTTAAAACAAAATTATCACTCTTCTCATTATTTTTTTATCGTAACGTAATCGTAGTATAATGTATGAATAAACAAATGTATATAAAGCTTGAAAATGTTATTATCTTGCCTTGTGTTTTAGACTATATTTTCTTATCAATATTCTCTTTTGGATGCCCACTAATTTCTTGTAAATTTTTTGTTTAATATTAATTAATGTTTCGTTTTTTATAACAACAACAACAACAACATCAACAATAACAACAACAACAACAACAACAACAACAATAATAATAATAATAATAATAATAATAATAATAATAATAATAATAATAATAATAATAATAATAATAATAATAATAATAATAATAATAATAATAATAATAATAATAATAATAATAATAATAATAATTTAATGAAAGCTTTTGTTTTTCATTTAATGAAAGCTGCGCACATAATAATAATTAAAACAAAAAAAACAAAAAAAACAAAAAAACAAAATAATAATAATAATAATTATTATTATTATAATACTCCCTCTTATTCACTAAGTTCTTTCACATTTGTTTTTAGGTGGAATTTAGTGGTATGGTGATATGTGGATGTAAATGGAAGTAAGAGAGAGAAAGTGGGGTTATGAGTTATTATAACTACAAATAATAGATAAATAAGAAAAGTGGAAGATCTTAGTGAATTTGTCATTTTAGGAAATGTCGAAGTTCTTAGAGAATAAGAGGGAGTAATAATAATAATAATAATAATAATAATAATAATAATAATAATAATAATAATAATAATAATAATAATAATAATAATAATAATAATAATAATAATAATAATAATAATAATAATAATAATAATAATAATAATAATAATAATAATAATAATAATAATAATAATAATAATAATAATAATAATAATAATAATAATAATAATAATAATAATAATAATAATAATAATAATAATAATAATTAATTTAAGTTAATTTAAATTCGGATCCTGTAAGTTTAGTTCAGATACTACACGTTCAGTTCAGTTCCTATAAGTTCAGTACAGTTCAGATCCTATAAGTTCAGTTCAGATCCTATAAGTTCAGTTCAGATCCTATAAGTTTAGTTTAGTTCAGATTAGATTCGTTTTAGTCCAAAATAACATGGCCTTAATGGGGGATTAGGAGGAATGATTAAAGGGTAGATCCATTCTTCATGAGTTAAATTTGTTGATTATATTGTTGATGTAAGTTCTAGTTTTAGTGCACATGTTATGTTTGATGAAATGCATGATTGGCGACTTTGCATGATTCTCGGCCTATTCAACAAGCCTTGTATGATATAAGCCAACTCAAGGATTATTAGACCATGCACTATGCTAGTGGGAAGATCGAGTGTATGCCGAAAGCTAACTGATAAGCTCATTATATTACTATCTAATTCGCTTATTTTACGCATAATAAGGGGCATTGGAAGCGGTTTTTGCATAACTTACTTCTCTAAATCCCAACTTCCAAATGTCGGGTTAGTAATGGAGTTTGGTCAATGATTGAAGGCAAGGACATGTCTTAATGTAACACCCCCATTTATTCGGGAGCCTTTAGCTAGACATTCCCAAGTAAATGAGAGCGTTACCATCTCGGTTTCCCGAGGTAGTGAATAACAAAGTACAACAAACCAAAGTACTTTAAATTAAAACTTTATTGAATACATGTTTATTACAAATTAACCAACTAAAACTTAATATAAAATATTACAAGTCGCAGCGGAAATAAATAAAGTGATATAATTATTCTATGTGATCTAGACTTCAACTATGGTCCAAATCGAGCTCTCATCTCAATGCTCCCGAGTCAGCTAATCTTTAGTACATGTCAAACCTGCTCCCCATAAAACGGTTCACCGCAGGTGTTCACGAATACACGGTCAACTACAAGGTTGAGTAGGAATAACCAACAACAAGTCAAAGTGAAATGACACTACAACAAATCATCACTTGCGCCACGAATTATGCCACGGGAACTCATAATTCGTGGCTAAATTTTGCTTAGCCACGGGAAAAACTTATTCATTATTTTGGAAAAAAATTTATGCCACAGGATAACTTTTCCCGTGGCAAAAAGTCACTTCCGCCACGAATTAGGCTACACCCGTGGCAAATAATCATTTTAGCCACGGCCTATGTCACACCCGTGGCGAAATTTTATTTAGTCACGAATTGTTCCGTGGCAAATATTTTTTTAGCCACGAACAAACAAACACCCGTGGCGAGTATCTCTTCCGACTTAAATCTGAATGAAATTTAATTAAATATAATAATATGAAAATACATTTGAATATAAAAATTTAGAAACACTTTGATTAATTTAATTAATATTTTTTATTGTTTTATTTACTTTAATAAGAAATTTTAAAATTTTATAAACTTATATGCAAGCAAAGAAAAGTTTATCGTCTAATTTTTTGATTTTTTACAGATCACATTTATGTTTTGTAGGTTTTTCAAAATATTGATAATTTAAAAAAATTGTTTTAATATATACTCTGTTTATTAAAGTCGTGAATTTCTTTTACTTTTTTAAATTAAACTTTATAATCTTGAATAACAATCTTAAATGATCGTATCACATTTAAAGATATAGCATATCAAATTGAATAAAAAAGTTATTTACCATCTATCTTTGAAAATCCAAAATTAATACTTATTGTTAAACTATTTCATTCAAAATTTTATTTCCAACTTTATTTGTAGGATATTTATAGAAAAATTTGAATTTGATATAAAATTTATGGAAATTTTCCATGGTACCCTCGAACTTTGCCAGATTTTGCATGGTACCCCTTATTTTAAGTTTCTACATATGTTGCCCTTGTGTTTACCTTTTTCATTCCCAGAATACTCTTTGGGGAAATTTCGTCATAACGTCGTTACTCCTATAAGTAATTTGATGAGTAATTGTGTATGTTATGTTGTTATTGTTATATTATTTAGTTACTAAATGTTAGTTTATTAGACAAAATAAGGATTTAGGTATTATTAGATGATGAATTGATAGTGTATTAGATAACAAAAAAAGGCGTCACAAGGCATATAAGTAGCGGCGTTATGACGGAAGTTTGTCAAAGGGTATTCTGAGATTGAAAAACATAAATACAGGGGTACCATATGTAAAAACTTTAAAAAAGGGTACCATATGTAATCTGTCAAAATTCGAGGGTACCGTGAAAAATTTACGTAAAATTTAACTTGTTGAGAAAAAAATTGGGAAATTTTTCTTCATTGAAAATGAGCGCATCACACGGAAAAATATATAAATTATAATAATTTAAAGTTACATGTGCAAATAATGTGAAAATTTTAAGAAAACAAACGATAAATCATAACAAAGAGAAATCAGTTTAGGAAAATAAGCGATTCTTTTGTACAATAATCTTTTTCGTGGTTTTTGGGTAAAAAAGTGACTATTTTTTGGTTAATAGTGATCACTTTGGGGAAAAAAGACCTTTAATTATAAAAAGCGGTCATTATTTTACCAAAAAATGGTCTCATTTTTCATATCGCAGGTACAACGGTTATACAATAGAATTTGCGAAGAAAAATATACGAAAAAATGAGTACATAAGAAATGAAAATAAGTATGTCGATAAACAAAAGAAATAAAAAAATGTTAGGAAAACACAATTAATTTTACTTTTTGGAGAAAATGGTTTTTCGACTTGGGCAAAAAAATGATGTCAAAATCATTAATCGGGAGGTTAATGTCGAAAATTTAATTGTTTCGGCCAAAATAATGTTTTTCCATAAAAATTGTAAAACATGTAACATTTATGTAATTAAATAGTACTAAAGGTAAGATTTGAAAGAAAAAAATAAACTTAAAAGGATTCAAAGTGCTAATTATATCAACAAAGGTAACATTCAATTTCGGTGGCACATCAAAATAACTCTACGGTTAAGCGTGCTCAGGTGAGAGTAGTGTTGGGATGGGTGACCTCCTGGGAAGCCTCTCCGATGCTAACAAATGCATGACTCGTGAAACGAAATAACGTTCAAATGAATCAAGTTAACTAGCGAAACAATTACCTAGATTGTCACGGTTCCGTATATGATAAAATACCCATTGTGAAAAATAAATAAATTATTTTACGTTTTATTTATTTAATTTTCATATATATTATTTGCCACGGGAATTATTTTTTCGCCACGGGAAATTTCTTTGGCCACGGGAGTTATTAGCCACGAGAGAATCCGTGGCCAAAAATTCAATAATAGCCACGTTCTTGTTTTTCCCATGGCTATCCCTTTGCCACGGCCACTTGCGCCACGGAAGGTATTCCCGTGGCAAAATGATTTAGCCACGGAAATTTAGTACTTGCGCCACGAATTTAGCCGTGGCCCAAGTGCTCATTTGTAGTAGTGTGATATGATATATAATGCCAAAACAACTGAGCTCATCACCCGAAACACCCATTCATCCCGCCAATCCCTGGCCCGGGGTATTCATAATTCCAACCGAAGTTGAAGTATTCACCATCCCAACTGAAGTTGAGGTATTCACCATCCCAACCGAAGTTGAGGTATCCATCATACCAACCGAATTTGAGGTATTCAATTATACACCATACCAGTTATAAAAATCATCTTAGACACCAGCTGAGGTATCCAATCCAAACGAAATTCCAATATAAATAATTAAACGATAAACATTCCAACGATATATAATTCATATCCATTAATCCATCCAATTTCACAATACTTTTATAAATTCCACAAACCAACAAAGAAAAGTGGAGTAGTTATCCTACCTCGAGAGCAAGCACTCAAATCACGCAATCCAATAAAATAGCTCCTCACAAAACCGTCACCTAAATATATAATAATATAATATAATTATCAATTATTCGATTCCTTAAGTAATTTAAGTTAATTATAGTTTAATTGCTTTAATTATATTTTCCGTATAATTACTTAATAATTAATCATTAATTACGATAATTCATTTACTACGTAAATTACCCATTAAAAACCCGTCTCAAACCATTAGTTAAATCCCGTCTTAAAACAACCCAAACTAATTATTTTATTAGTTATAAATTAATTATACAACTAATACGGAGTCATTATATTAAAAACCCGACTTCCCAAAACCCGAGTCAACGCCCATATAAAACCCGTTTTTAAAATTAAACAAGTCAACACACAACCAATACCCAAAACCCAAACCCACGTAAAACAAGTCAACACCCATACACGTTTAATGCCGTGTAAAACCCCCTTCTATAACCACCTATCACGCCACCCCGTAGCCACCGTCAGCACCACCCAACCTTCCACACGCTAGCCAGCACCACTACCAACCCCGACAACCACCCAACACCGGTTAAAACTCCCCCTGCAACCCGCACTTACACGCCCTAAACAACCGTCGAAAACCTGACACACAACAACTCAACTCAACCACCACCGCCAACAGCCCAGCCACCTTCCTCCACGGTACCTAGCACCACCAGAAACTCGACTCCTAAGTCCTACCAATACAGCCTACGACTCAACACACACAACCCGCAAACCCCTACCAAAAACCGTGATAACCAGCCCCCTTATCAACCACCCTACGCTAGCTCCGGCCACCTGAAAAGCCACCCATCACTCCCCCGACACGACACTAACCACCAGCACCAAACCCGACCCATTAACAACACCCCATCACCAACTCAACACCGGCAGCAACAACACAAGCACCCCCTCCCCTGTTTTTGCGTTTTCCGACCACTACCACCACACACCACCACCTGCAACCGCCAAAACACCCCCAACATGATCGACCCAACCATCCGATTCTATCCCCACCATACCCAGGTCAAGACAACAAGTATCCAAATGGTTCCATCGTGATTAAGCATACTCTGCCCTAGCTCGTGTTTCCGGCCACCCACCGTTCCAAACGCCAGCAACAACCACCCACAACCACCACAAAGTGGTCGACTCACACCCATGATCCCAACCCTAGTCTCAGTCAGGTCTGGTTCATACGCAACAAGGGTCAAAACCGATTCATGTGTATTATTTACCCTTACAACCACCACCACAAAACGCCGGTCAAACACCACCTCCCCGACGGTCAACGGTGGCAAAATCAAGTCAACGGTGATCCCTAGTCATCTACGGTCACAACGGTACTTATGGCCTGATCTATGGTGGTCTAGTTTACAAGCTATAACATAGCGAAGTATATACATGAGACCGTCTTAAAAGTATTACCTTGAGGCGATAAATGGATTTTGTTAAATTCCTTTTCTTTCCGTCTCTTAAATCTTCTTCTCTTTCTTTGTGAATTATTTTCAGATTATGATGTATTTATAGTCGATAATTAGAGAGCATATGTGACCAATTAGGAAACATTTGCCTTATTTCGATTATTATTAGGAATTACTATATAATTATTGTATTTATTATTTTATTATTAAATCCCGCATCAAATCCCGATCACACTCATACCAACTTAATAAGTTTCGGTCCAATAAACAATAGCACACGACCCATATTATATTAGCTAAACCCAATTCCCGTCTTGTACATACACTTAATTTATTATTTAACTAACGTCTTACTTGTATTTTTTATTAGAAATGTCATTTAATCAATTATTAAATTACATAAATTACTTTCATAAATTATTTTCAAAATACGGAGTATTTCAGTCTTCCCTCCTTAAAATGAACTTCGTCCCGAAGTTCTCCCACAAGTATTACCACATAACTTATAACATCCTCATAACTAAGCACCATCCAACACAATGATCCATTATCTAATTACAAAGTATCACAACAATAACCTAGACATTCGTAGTATTACATTCCTTCCCCCTAAAAATAAACTTCGTCCTCGAAGTTCAGAATATCAAACAATAGGAACAAACAATTCATTGTTGTAACGTCACACAATATTAAAACAGACATTGTAACCCAAGACAACTATAATTTCTAACACAACACCAATTAATGGTTAAATGAATAACAAAATCCTTGATTTACTTTCAAATAGCAAAACCACACCACATATGATATTCGAACTAATCTTTATTTAAACTTCAACTTCCTACTTAGATATTGGTGAATACATTGCCAAAATAAATAACAATCCATAACGAAAGATACGCATAACTATTTAATTAATTAATCTTTTCTTAATAATGATATCTAACTTAAACATGGATGTAATTATTGTAATCATATATATAGGCTTAAAGAACACATTCCGCATATCACTAGATATGTTAATCTACTTCACACAATTCACAATATTAAAATATCAAGAAACAAAAACTTTCATTTGTTCAAGACTAAGGAAAACTTGCTATAACTAAAAATCATAAATAATTAATAACATAATTAATTCTTAGAAACTTATACTTTTTAAAAAATAAATGGAGTTACTAAATCATGAGCGAAAGAATTAAGTCAAAAACTCATAAGGTCAATATATAATGCATTTTACAAATTGTTTGGTCGAAACAGAAATTTTACAGCAACTTGTCAGAAACTTAGGTCAACTTGTAAAAATCACTGTTAATTGTCAAAACTTTAAATTGTGACATAGCTTATCAATTTGAAAACTTACATGAGTCTATTAAACAGTGGAGTTGGAATTTTACCAAATAATTAAGTAGTTCTTAAATGATAATTTTTACAAAAATATGGCGCGAAAACATCACTGTACAGGAATACTTCGACCAATGTCCACTAAAATATTTGTTTGTCCTAAACCGTATATTATTTGAATATGAGACCAGTGGAATATGAAAGCTAACTCATAAGTGTATCCATACATAAAAATCTCGGACACGAATTTTAAACAGACAGTAAATGAGAGCCAAAACAATCAAGGGTAAAAATCTTATGAAATCAACCAAAATCGCATTTTTCACAATTCCACACAACAATTAATATTTCACATGCTTAGTCATATTCACTCCTTCCACATACATACCAACATAATTATCTCATAATCACATGTATATATTAATTCTTAAAACCATATCACATTCCCTCTCCCTAAAGGCAAGGTTACGACCCCGTAACCGCATTAATCAATGAAACAAAATTCAAACAAAGTAACCAAAACTCTGAAGGCAAATAAACGGTTTTTCATTTTAAATTATCCCACACTCTCAATTATTCTCTCAGGGTTCCTGGTTCAAAACTGAGAGGGCCATGGTACAAATTAAGAGATCCTTCTTAACCGCACTAAGAGGGGCACCTAACAGTTTCTACCCGGGGTTCATTTTATTTAGACACATCCTATATTCATTATTAAATTCATTGGTTAAGCCCGAGGATCGTTTTGCTCTGATTCCACTTTGTAACACCCCCATTTATTCGGGAGCCTTTAGCTAGACATTCCCAAGTAAATGAGAGCGTTACCATCTCGGTTTCCCGAGGTAGTGAATAACAAAGTACAACAAACACAAGTACTTTAAATTAAAACTTTATTGAATACATGTTTATTACAAATTAACCAACTAAAACTTAATATAAAATATTACAACTCGCAGCGGAAATAAATAAAGTGATATAATTATTCTATGTGATCTAGACTTCAACTATGGTGCAAGTCGAACTCTCATCCCAATGCTCCCGAGTCAGCTAATCTTTAGTACCTGTCAAATCTGCTCCCCATAAAACGGTTCACTGCAGGTGTTCACGAATACACTGTCAACCACCAGGTTGAGTAGGAATAACCAACAACAAGTCAAAGTGAAATGATATGATATATAATGCCAAAACAACTGAGCTCATCACCCGAAACACCCATTCATCCCGCCAATCCCTGGCCCGGGGTATTCATAATTCTAACCGAAGTTGAAGTATTCACCATCCCAACCGAAGTTGTGGTATTCACCATCCCAACCGAAGTTGAGGTATCCACCATCCCAACCGAATTTGAGGTATTCAATTATACACCATGCAAGTTATAAAAATCATCTCAGACACAAGCTGAGTTATCCAATCCAAACGAAATTCCAATATAAATAATTCAACGATAAACACTCCAACGATATATAATTCATATCCATTAATCCATCCAATTTCACAATACTTTTATAAATTCCACAAACCAACAAAGACAAGTTGAGTAGTTATCCTACCTCGAGAGCAAGCACTCCAATCTCGCAATCCAATAAAATAGCTCTTCACAAAACCGTCACCTAAATATATAATAATATAATATAATTATCAATTATTCGATAACTTAAGTAATTTAAGTTAATTATAGTTTAATTGCTTTAATTATATTTTTCGTATAATTACTTGATAATTAATCATTAATTACGATAATTCATTTACTACCTAAATAACCCATTAAAAACCCGTCTCAAAGCATTAGTTAAATCCCGTCTTAAAACAACCCAAACTAATTATTTTATTAGTTATAAATTAATTATACAACTAATATGGAGTCATTATATTAAAAACCCGACTTCCCAAAACCCGAGTCAACGCCCAAATAAAACTCGTTTTTAAAATTAAACAAGTCAACACACAACCAATATCCAAAACCCAATCCCACGTAAAACAAGTTAACACCCATACACATTTAATGTCGTGTACAACCCCCTCCTATAACCACCTAACACGCCACCCCGTAGCCACCGTCAGCACCACCCAACCTTCCACGCCCTAGCCAGCACCACTACCAACCCCGACAACCAGCCAACACCCGTTAAAACTCCCCCTGCAACCCGCACTTACACGCCCTAAACGTACAACCGCCGAAAACCCGACACACAACAACTCAGCTCAACCACCACCACCGACAGCCCAACCACCTTCCTCCACCGTACCTAGCACCACCAGAAACCCGACTCCTAAATCCTACCACCACAGCCTACGACTCAACACACACAACCCGCAAACCCCTACCAAAAACCGTGACAACTAGCCCCCTTATCAACCATCCTACGCTACCGCCGACCACCACGAAAGCCACCCATCACTTCCCTGACACGACACTAACCACCAACACCAAACCGGTCCCATTAACAACACCCCATCACCAACTCAACACCGACAGCAACAACACAAGCACCCCCTCCCATGTTTTCGCGTTTTCCGACCACTACTACCACAAACCACCACCTGCAACCGCAAAAACAGCCCCAACATGGTCGACCCAACCATCCGGTTCTATCCCCACCATACCCAGGTTAAGACAAAAATTATCCAAACGGTTCCATCGTGATTAAGCATACTCTGCCCTAGCTCGTGTTTCAGGCCACCCACCGTTTCAAACGCCAGCAACAACCACCCACAACCACCACAAAGTGGTCGACTCACACCCCTGATCCCAACCCTAGTCTCAGTCAGGTCTGGGTCATATGCAACAAGGGTCAAAACTGATTCATGTGTATTATTTACCCTTACAACCACCACCACAAAACGCCGGTCAAACACCCCTTCCCTGACGGTCAACGGTGGTAAAATCAAGTCAACGGTGATCCTTGGTCATTTACGGTCACAACGGTACTTACGGCCTGATCTATGGTGGTCTAGTTTACAAGTTGTAACATAGCAAAGTATATACATGAGACCGTCTTAAAAGTATTACCTTTGAGGCGATAAATTGATTTCGCTAAATTCCTCTTCTTTCCGTCTCTTAAATCTTCTTCTCTTTCTTTGTGAATTATTTTAAGATTATGATGTATTTATAGTCTATAATTAGAGAGCATATGTGACAAATTAGGAAACCTTTGCCTTATTTCGATTATTATTAGGAATTAATATATAATTAATATATTTATTATTTTATTATTAAATCCCTCATCAAATCCATATCACACTCATACCAACTTAATAAGTTTCGGTCCAATAAACAATAGCACACGGCCCATATTATATTATCTAAACCCAATTCCCGACTTCTACATACACTTAATTTATTATTTAATTAACGTCTTACTTGTATTTATTATTAGAAATGTCATTTAATCAATTATTAAATTACATAAATTACTTTCATAAACTATTATCAAAATACGGAGTATTACACTTAAAGTCTACCATGGTGCAAAACATCTACAAGCAAGAGAAAGGATCAAAGAAAAGAGGGAAAACAACCCAAAAGGCTCACCGTGAGCCCTCTGGCTCTGTAAAAAGCTCACGGTGAGCCTTTTCCTCTTCCTCTTCCGTTTTGTTACGGACCATGCACATAATCCAAGGCCCATTACTCTCATTTAGTTCTAGGCTATAAAAGGATATAGACATTAGGTTTTCATCTCATCTCATTTAGTGGAGGCTTATCCAGAATCAAAGTTGTAATCTTGGGGATAATTATTGTGTTTTTAGATGTAGAATGGTCAACTAATCCATTTTCTTAATCTAACTCAAAAGGTGTAATCTTTTGTTATAAGACACTCTAATCTTCCCTTAATTATTATTATTGTTAATCTCTTGTGTTTACTTGCTTAATTATGGAGATCTAATTTGATTAAAGTAATTAAGTGTGATTTCTTTATTACTTAATCAAATCATGTTCCTTAATTTACATGTTGTTGGAATCATTAAGTATGTTTTCCTTGTGATTTCATTCTTGCAACCCCTTGTTATTAGGCTAATAAATGTGATTTCTTATTGGCCTAATCATCAAGTAAGAGATAAATTTGTAATTACTCATTAGTTGTGCTCATTGTGTTTAATCACCCCTATTAGATACCATTGCTTAATCTTCTTGTTTGTTACTATATGTATGTGATTTCTACTAGATGGATTAACAAGTTGGGTCATTGGCTAAGTGTGATTTCCTTGCTATTGACTTCTGTTAAGAGGATTAAGGGATTTATCTCAATAATAGGGCAATAATATATGATTAAGGGATTGATTGTGTCAATGATCAACTAAATTGTCTCACCAATTGAGTTGGGTTAAGTTCTTCCCAAAATTTGACAATTTCCATCAATTAATTGCTTGCTTTCCTTCTATTGCCTTTGATTTCATTTTGTTTGTCATTTGAACCAAACCACCCCCCCTCCCTTTTACATACTTGTTTTGTTAATTAATTGCAATTGTTCTAATTACATAATTGAAAACCGAATACAAAACTCTCCTTCCTTTTGGTTCGACCCTTGCTTACTATTCTAGTTTAGTTTAATTAGTAGGTATTTATTAAGCTATAAATTTTTAATTTGGCCGCTTTTAATTGCGACGTTTTAGGCTAGTCAAATTTTGGCGCCGTTGCGGGGGAAGGTAATGGTTTTGTTAGTGTTTTTATTTATGTTTTTTTAGAGTTGTTGTGTGTTTTTGTGTGCTTTTTTGTGTAACTAGTTTTTGTAAATATTAGGATTAGTTTAAGTAGTTTATATTGCTCTTTTGTTTGATTTAATGTCTTCTCTTAATCTTCCTCAATTTAAGGATGAACCATTTTACAAGTACTTTGATAGGTTGGATGAGTATGTCTCTAAATGTCCTTACCATTATCGAACTTGGGAGCTTTGTCATGTCGTGCTTAATGGTTTGAATGATGAAACTATGTTACAAGTTTATCATTTAAGCGAGGGGAAGTTCAAAGATATGCTTAGCTATGAAGAGAAGTGGGAATTTTTTCGTTACTTGGCTAATGAAACTTATCAATGGGAGTTTCAAAACTCTCACCAACCCCCATCTAAACCTGAAATGTCCTTTGAAGACATGATCACTTCTCTCGCTAAAAACCTAGTTACTATGCAAAGGGATAACCAAGCGTTGTAAGCCACCACAAAGGAGTTTTAAACTACCATGCTCCAATATGATCTACTCACCGATTCTAGAATTTGAAATCTTGAAACTTAAGTGGGCCAAATCCTCACACTCTCACAAAGCAACCCACCCTATGAGGGAAGCTTCCTTTTCATACTATGCCTCTTCCTATGGAGCAAGTACAAGCAGATTCTTTGAGGAATGGTAGAGAGTTGGTGGAAGCACCAAAGGTTCCTAAGAAATCTAAGCCTCCTCAAATTGTTCATAAGATTGAGGAGGTAATTGAAGATGTAATTGAAGTGAGAGTAGAAGATGGGGAAACATCTACACCTAAGCAAGTGATGAGCAAGGAACCACTCCCTTTGCCGGTATATGAGCCCAAGGCCCCCGTTCCAAGTGCCCTTAATGACACAAGAATAATGGATAAGAAGACTTCAAGACTTTAAGATATCTTTTGTAAAGTGGAGGTAAACATCTCAATCCTTGATCTTCTTAGTAGTGTACCAAAGCATGCAAAGTTTTTGAAAGAATTGTGCACTACTAAGAGGATCAACAAAGTTAAGAGTATCAAGAAAGTGAGGGCTAGTGAACTTGTCTCGGCTATCTTTCAAAAGCGTTTACCACAAAAGTGTGGTGATCCGGACATGTTCACCATCCCTTGCAAGATTGGTGAATTGGAGTGCCAAAGAGCCAAGCTTGATTTGGGTGCTTCTATCAATGTTTTGCCTCATTATCTTTATTAATCTCTTAAGTTAGGGCCTTTAAAACCGACCCATGTAGTCATTTCCTTGGCCGATAGATCCAACATTTACCCCAAAGGTATCATTGAGGATGTATTGGCCAAGGTGGGGGACATTATTTTCCCCGCCGATTTCTTTGTGATCGAGATGGACCCCGAAAAAGTTTCCACTCCAATCTTGTTGGGAAGACATTTCATAAAAACTTCAAACACTAAGATAGATGTGTCTAGTGGATGTCTTACCATGGAATTTGAAGGTCAAAAGATTAAATACAACATTTATAAGGCAATGAACTACCCCACCGAGGCCTCTTCTCGATGTTTTCTAGAGATTTTTGAACCTATCATTCAAACCGTTTATGAGTTGTGTAAAAGTGATCCTTTGGATGTTTCTTTGACTAATGGGATGGTTGGAGAAGAGTTGGGGTATCTTTTGTCTTGTGATTTGGAGGGAACCCTACAAGAATTGGAGAAAAACCCAACCATAGAGGAATTGGAAGAAAACGAGAAAGTTGTGGTTCTTGAAGATGTTGATTGTGACCCTCCTTCGGCTAAGAAATTAGTAAATATGAAGTTTGAGGATAATGTAAATGAGGGAGCTACAACTGTGATTGTTGAGGTTTAGCCACACAAAGAGGAACCACCATTAGTTTATATGAAAGAGCCACCCATGCCAGTTCATAAAGAACCTTTTGTGTCCCCTCACTCCTACTTGGTTTTTACCAAATCCAACCCTTCTTTTAAGGATACTTATCGTGACATTAATTTGTTTTTCGAACATGAAAGATCAATGAATCACTTGTCATATGCATATGTTTTCATTGTGCATGCTTGGTATGTCTTGACTTTCTACTGTTGTCATTTCTCTTGTTTGTGGGCCAACATGTTTGATAGGTTACTAAGGGCATTGAATTTTTTTGCTCTTGACCATTGATAGAAGAATATGAAAGGATTCAATAACCCTCTAATTAAACTCTTTAATTATATATCTAAATTACTCTTTTAATTAGATGTTGATCTAGTACATGCATAACACTAATGAATCAAAGATTAAGAAGAATGCTCCTTACATTGCGGAAATTGGATTAGGGCACTAGTAAGAACACCTTTATATACTTGTTCTTGAGCTCAACGTAAATGGATGATCCCCTTAGTCTCAATAGTGTGAGAACCTCCTTCAATTGCACCAAGACTACCCCTTAAAACTACTAAATAACTAACTAGATTATCTTAGTAGTTAACCTTAAAATATAATCTACTATTATCAATCTTACTACCTTAGAAAACTTATAAAAGTATTAGATCTAGAACATTTTTATTCTAAAACTTATTTTAGAGAGTTTTTCCTTCAGAGAGAATATAGAGAATATTAGAGAGAGACTAAAGAAAAAAATAAAAATGAGAAGTTCTCATAATGGAGGGAGTGGTCGGGTAACATGCTCCAAAGGAGCCAATGCATCGCCTTCTCACTTTTCCTTTTTCTTTCATCAAAGTCTATTAGAGTGAAGGATAGTCAAGTAGGATTATGATTATGTTCTATATAAAATAAAATAACAAAACATAATCTCACACTAACCACCCATAAAAAACGGTCCATTACATAAAATGGATTTCCATTTTATTTTTGTCAATTGTCTTATGTCACACATTGTGTAATATGGTATGTCGTTAGACACCTACCATGTTATTTATACAATTTAATGCATATTTAACAACTTAAATATCATTACGTCAATAAATAAATTACACTTGACAAATTAACTAGTAATTCATAATTACAAGTATATAAAATGGATTATGTTAATATAATCTACAACCCTTTGTAATTATAATTAACCATTCTCTCTTAATTGTTCCATAAACAAATTTTTAGTAATATCACCTTTTAATTACTAAAACGAATCTTTTTTAATCGAATTACAATAAGATATATATTCTCACTCGTAAACGTAAATTGTTCAATTTTAAGGAATTAATTAATATGTATCAATATACAATTAATTAATTTATCTGTAAGGGAATCGTCCTTTAGGTGTGACCTTAAGGGATCAACTGATCACCACCGTCAACCGACAGTAATGTGAAACTCTAGTCTGCCGATTATTACCGATTAATGTTGACTAGTTGACTTATATAAATGAATTAATACTTTACGTCTTTTTATCATGAGTTTTAATAATGTGAACGCACTATTGTTGAAGACACATACTCCAATAATCTCCCACTTGTCCGAGACAAGCGCGCGTCACCAATTCTCTTGTCCTATTACAATCTCCCACTCAATGCAAGGTGTCTTGCAGGTCGTTCTTGCAAGTGATCATATCAAGAGTGGTTTCCTCGATCTGGAGAGTAATTGTCTGACCGGAATTATCTACCATAGATACCTTCCGAGCGTGGCCACGCATTTTCAGTTCACTACTTCTCGAGTGGCCCTGAGATTTTTAAATAACCCTGACAAGGGGGTGGACAATTCCTATCGCACTATTCCCTTTGTCTAGCCACAACTCATCATGACCCAAAAGATGATCATTTGACCCCATTTATGAAAGTCGTAGAGCATAATTAATAGTCACTCGGAAATTGTGCCAACTTGGGCAAACAGTCTCTAGTAAAAGAATTGACTCAAAGGAATACTATATTAGCTCTCGGCATGACTAGGCTATGCGAATTACCAGAACTCTATAAGTGGTCACTGCCTGATAGAGTGTCTCATACAGTCTGCCTATGTGATCGACTAGTCATCTCTTATGACTCTATGGCACTTGAACTTGCCATCAATCGACTCACACTCTAGTCACTAGGAGATGTCACCTCATATAAGTGACTAGGGGTGAATACTATTTTAATCCAGTTCACTTTAATAGGGTTCAATATTATCTCGACAACCTATTTTAAAACAAAGTATTATAAGAAAAGAGTTTTGAATAAAACTCAGGCGATGAGTGCATTATTACATATGTAAAATTGATACCATATCAATTACTACATAATCTATAATCCATACTTAATAATATTATATAACTATACATCTCAACTCAATTAAAATGGCATGACATATCATACTTAGCCTATGAAAAGGCCTTGGTTAGCAAGTTTTAGCAACACTTTGCACTTTCCTAACCTTACTATATACTTTTTCCCTTTGTTATGTATAATCTTGATTACAAAACCCTTGAGTATGTGTCTAGTGTTGGAATATGTGTCCTCCGACAATAATGCGATCTTAACTGTCGATTATGATGATCACATGTTTAAATCTCATTTTAAGAATACATGTGGGAAGTAATATATTACTGTCAACTGGTCCACACATATCGGTAATGATTGGCTGACTAGAGTATGACATTACTGTCGTGCGACGGCGGTGATCAGTTGATCCCCTTAGGTCATACCTAAAGGGTAACAATCTTAATTGATTATTTAATTGATCGTATGACGATACGGGTTAATTAAATTACTTAAAATTGACGCACAATTTTGGAAGTAATATTTACGTATCTCATTATAATTTGATTAAATGAGATACGGTCTAAGTGATCGAATTGTTTTATTACTTAGATGAAATTATTGATTAAGGAAACAATTGCATTAGAATGAATAATTCATTATAAATACAAGATGTTGTGATTTATAATTGGTAAGTTATTTTGGTACAAGTAATTATGAATTACTAAAGTCGATTTTGTACATGACGTATTTTTATTAATGAGTTGATTTTTAATATGTTAAAAATGCATAACAATTTTATATGACTTGTGACATGTGACAAATTGACAAATTGACAAAGATAAAATGGAATCCATTTGATCTTAAATGGACCGAAATAAGGGGTGTATTAGGCTAAATATTGTGTTGATTAATTTTAAGTGGAAAACATAATTATTTACCTAATTGCTAGCCATGCAAACCTATTTGTTTTTGTGAAGAGCAATTTGATCATGCATTGGCCAACACCACCCCACCCTACCCGGTTTTGTCATAGAGAAAAGCCAAGGGTTTTTCTCTATAATTTGTCTAATATACACTATATGCATCTTAGTCTATTATTCATTAAAAACATAATCTAAAATATAGATTTTTAGAGAGATTAATTACTTCTTCTTCTCCCTTCTCTTAAACCGAAAATTAAGAGACCAAAAATAATATTTTTGGGTCAATTTTATTCAAAATTAATATTCTTCTAGTATCAATAATATTAATTTCATTAAGAGGTTATCTTGGGTTTTATTCTTTGGGAGAGATTCTATACTTGAATTCTTTGTTCATCCATTTTAGGAGAGCTCAAGAACAAGTGAGTAGGAGAACTCACTTGCGCCAAATAATCCGAAATTTCCAATGTAAGAATGATGATTTCTTCACTATATTTACTTATGTTTGCATGCATAAGATCTAATTAATTTTATGACTAAATTAAATGGAACATATAAGAATATGTCGAGTATTATGAGATATAGATTTCTAACAAGCAGTATCAAGAGCCTTAGGTTGTTTGCATGCAAATCGGTTATAGTTTTTCCGAGTTATACGATTAACATATAAAACTTATAAATTTGTGTTTATTATGATATATCACGAAATAAATTATGCATGTTAAAGTTTCTGGTCCTAAAATGTATTTAGGATATTTTGGTTAATTTATGGATTTTTATTGTTCATTTTATATAATAATGGCATTAAAATGTGATTTTATGATAAAAATGTCATTTTTGGTCTAAAATTAGCTAAACATCGTTTTTTCCATTGATTTTTGGATATGTTTTCACATATATTATATTTAGATGACCTGTAAATTTTCATAATTTTATGAGTTTTATGCTCGAAATATGGATTTTTCATGATAAAATCGAATTTAAATGACAAAATAGGTTAACATGAGAAATATTTCGAATCTGGTCATAGAAATTTAGTATGCTGTCACATGCAATTTTACAAGATGTGTGTAAAATAATAGGCTATAATGAAGTCTATATGCATGATTTATGAATTTTTGATGAAAAATAACATAAATAGTGACTTTAATTAGTATAAATTGCTAAAACATACTTCATGACTAAGGAAAAATGTCACATGTTGCATTTTATCATATATTTCAGATCTAAAAGTAAAAATTTAATAAATATAATTTTTCTCAGATTTTTATGGTTGTTATTTGATAAATCCGATAAACCGCAACATTGTGTTTCCTCGATGAATTTCGAAAATTTTAACCTAAGTTTTTGAACATTATGAGTGTCATGGTATTTTTCCAGAATGTTCATGAGTTTAAATTTCAAATTTCAAATTTATTTGAAATTTTTATAATTTATTTGAAGTTTATGGCTTTTATTGTAATTTTAAATCCTTTTATGAACAATATTATGAAATATAAGTTAATTATTGTCAAATGTTAGTGGAGACTAATTTTGAGTCCTAAGATGGTTAGGGTAATTAACTAATACATAAATATGATTTTATGTAATTTATTGTGATTTTAAAAGGTTGAATCACGCAAATCCGTAAAAACCGATTAATATACGATATTGGCTCCTTAAAGGCGATTTAGCATAAAATTGGGCATGTTCATACATATTATAATGCTGCATTTTATTTATGATTGTCATAATTTTATTTTATGTAATTTTTGAATTATGTAATTTTATTTAGTATGGCCTTAGCTTTTAATTGGTATTACCCGAAATGTATGGGAATATCGATTCGGTTGTAATTTATTGTGATCTCGTATCACTATTTTGTAATTTAATAGATTTATTTTATTTTAATTACAAATGTATAATAGGAAATTATGTAATTTGTTATGTAATTTATTTATTCCGGAGTTCCTTGAAGACGGTGCCACTCAAGAAGGCGATCCATTAAAGACGGTGTTACCTCGAGATGCGTGCCAAAACCGAAGTTCAAGGGACCAATGGAGTTGGTTTCCGAACTTGTAATAGTTTATTATATTTACTATTTTAGGAAGGCCATACTAGGATTTAATTTATGCTTTGCATTTTATTTATATGTCGCATGCATCGCTAAATCGCCATAACTAAAACATGCATCATCTATTAATCGAGTTTATCGACCGTGTCAATTATAATTATCGTAGTTCACTTAAAACGTGATAGATAATAAATTAAAATGACCTCTCACTAAAATAATCAATTGAGACATAGCCTTACCAAAAAGTAGAAACCATGAAAACCTATTTCGTGAGGGAGTGCACTCGGCCACACCGGGGTACAAACCTTGTTACGTAGGGGAAGTGGGTGATAAATGTCTATCCACCGAATTCATGTTGATAAGGGATGAATCGGCTACACCGTTCCCAAGTTAATGTGGATTTGGATCATGGACACATTTATTCGAAATTTGGGTTGAACTCAACAAAAGTATTGATAAGGGATGAATCAGCTACACCGTGCCCTTGTCAGATTTGTTTTGGGCTAAAGATAAATGTTAATGTAATTTTTATCGACCAAGAGTTCTAAAAGTAGAATCGATTAAAGCGTTAATCCACCGAGTTATATTGATAAGGGATGAATCGGCCACACCGTGCCCAAGTTAATATGAATTTGGATCTTAGAATCATTTATCAAGTTGGGTAGAGGTCACTAGATAAATGCAATAAAACTTGTTTAAATTAATTTTTACGAGTATTATTATTTAGAAAACGACATATGTTTTATTCCTTCAATTTCGTTTTGTAGATCGCATCTATTTCTCATAACAAATGGCCACTCCAAACACCAACGCCACACCTCTCACTAATACTTCATGGCTCCGATTCCTCATGGGACGTTGTAAACTTGAAAAGAATGAGTCAAATTTCTCCGATTGGGATGCCCAACTCAAATTAGCCGCCCAAGGTGACGACAAGCTTCTTTACCTCACCGAGGCCTCTCCACCCGAACCTAATGCTAGGTCGAGTGCTGCTACTAGGGAAGCATATGAGGCTTACCACAAGGAGTCCGCCGAAATGAAAAATGTGTTGATTTTTGCGATGGAGGCGGATCTCCAAAGGAGAGCCTTTAAAATGGGCACCGCTAATGAAATCTATTCCAAGCTTGTGACAATGTTTTCACAAACTCCACGGATCGTCCAATATGAGACGGCCGCAGCATTCTTTGATCTCGACTTTAAGGAGGGCCAAAAGGTTAGCCCCCACGTGCTCAAATTGATGGAGCTAGTCGAGACTTTGAAGATTCAAAAGGTTGAAATCCCCAAAGAGCTCATTGTAGATAGGATTCTACACTCCTTATCCAAGGTCAAGGCATATGTTCAATTCTGGGTGAATTTTAACATGCAAGACAAGGACGTGTCTCTTGAAGAGTTTCACAAGTTACTTGTGCAAGCCGAAAGAGACATGGGGTTAAATGTTAACCCACCTAAGGATGTGCTTAACATAAGCACCAAGAGTAAGGGGAAGTTCAAAAAGAATGGGAAGAAGGGTAAGAAGCAAGCTCCCACTTTCACCAAGGCTAAGACTTTTGAAGCTAGCACTTCCAAGACCAAGAAGGGTCCTCTTGACAAATGTCATTATTGTAATGGTGTTGGACATTGGAAGAGGAATTGTTCCAAGTATCTTGGTGACATCAAAGCTGGAAAGATCACTCCAGTAGGTAAATGACTATCCTTTCTTATATGTTTCTACTTAAACAATGGTATTGTGATACAAAGTTGTGATAATGTATCCCCTTTTTATTGTAAATAGGCCCTCCACCAAGCAAGGACAAGGGAAAGGAAAAGCAAGCTTGAGAAACCATCAAGAAGCTAGGAGTAGCTTCCATGAAGCTTGGCTTTTTATTGTCTTATTTTAATTTATGTTTCGGATTTTTAGAACCTTTTGATTTCCGTGTTCGACATGGAAATGTTTGATCCTTTCTAAACAATTGTTGTATTTTGGATTATGGTGGCTTGGTTTGCAACCCAAGTCACCCGTTTTATCGTATTTTTCTTGTTCTAAAAATTCGTCTATATATGCTTGCACATAGAAACATATGATCATCCACTTAAAGTGATCTAATAGATAACTATAATGATGGGATTCATTATATGTCCACAAGCTTAAGGCTTGTGTATGATCAATTATAAAATGATGATTGAGTTGATGAACTCTCTTAAAGGAATGACAATCACCAAGTACACTTATCAAATTTAAAACTATTAGTCAACCTATGAGATAGTCCTCCTTATACTTCAAAAAATCATTATTTGTGTCTCATAAGCTATCATTGAATCTCTAGTGTATTTATTCAAAAGATAGAGTAGGAGAAAAATGAAGCCACAAAGAACACAAAGCAAATTTGTGTACTTGTGTATATGAGATCTACGCAAGAAAGAATGATTTGTATACCTATATAGATAGTGTACACGAATAGATGAGATCTATGGTCTCGAATAGATGAAATTGTTAGTTTATGAGCGACTTTTGACAAATTGTTTCAGTATTGATATTTACTTAAGAGCCTAAATGAAACAAAGTTGCATCCTCAAAAATAAATGTGATTTATGACTAAAAGTTGCAAAGAAAGATATGCCGATATCTACAAAAGCTAAATTAATTGTTAACCACGCTAGTGTCATTACTTAACCTCATTATGAAAATGAAATGGTTAAACCTCCTTCCAGAAAAGGGTATTGTGAGAAGGACGTATATTAAATGAAATTCACATTTAAATAATGACATTGCTACGCATCATTATAAAATGAATGAGTTCGAGATTGAAATCTCTTTCCATAAGTTTAAGATTGAAACCTTTTCAAAATAAGTATTTTGAAAGAATATGCTGAGAACATATATGGTTTTATCTTAATAACTTGGCAAAGCAAAATATATTTCAATTCTTGAAATATTTCGATTGAGTAGTCAATTGCGAAACATGTGGAATTAAGTGGGAGTTGGAAATTATCATGTGAAGACATGGAATTTAGTAGGAGCAATCATCTTGTAAATTTTTTTAACTCATTACTCATTGAGAATGACGAGCTAATACTATCTTTCACAAAGAAGTATTTGAGTTTTCAGTTCTGGATGAAAATGGACTATGATGAATCCAATCACATCATGAGATGTTGGATAGGTATTGAGATATACACATCGAATCAACGAGAAACGTAGGTTATTCATGTCAATGAAAATGGAATTGCCAATAGCAGTCATGGTCGTTCATTAAACCTAAGTATGGTTGATCACATGATTATTAGTTACTAATGTTTCCGCCATTAGAATAATCATTCACCTGTCCAATAATGAATCATATGCATAAGAGCATGATGAATCATTGGCAAGCCATAGAAGAATCGTCATGAATTCTCGAAGAGAACTAATGAGCGATTCCAGTGATGGACAGAACACTCTGTTATGTGCCAAGAGGTTGCACGTTTTGAAGTTCGATCACACGTAAGGATTTATGAAAATCCTAAGCTATTCAAGCTAAAAGGAGAAATAAGAAGCTTTGAAAAGTACTTAGTTGAAGTAAGAAGTTACTCAAAACTGATATTTTCTAATATGCTAGGACTTATGAGAAGTGCTAGGCTAATCATCTTGAAAATTGTTGCAAGACTCTACAAAACGTATACCTAGTGCATTGTGAGTTGGTAGAACACTTGACCAGTGCAAGTTATATCATCCACAACAATTCGTTGGTTATGTGATAAACAACAAGAAATTTCTTTCAAGATAAAGAACCCAAACCTAGGTTAGGAACCTATATGTGTACTTGGTAAGGTTCATTCTATGAAAGATAACATGAATATAAAGGAAAAGGCAATATAAGAAGTTTGAACACATGGACACTTGGTATGTTAAACTTCTATTGCAATCAACTAGTGTTTACACACTTTCGATATACATCACAAGGTTATAATATGGTATTGACTACCCGAATGTGATGTCGATGGTACGGTCGTTATGTACCAAAAATAAAATACCTAAGTACTACTAACAGAAGTCAGTGGTAAGTAGGGTCGATCTCCACAGGGAGGCTAAGTTGTTATCTATCTGTTTAACTCGGTCTGTCGGAATGTCACAAAAATGAGGTTTAAATTGTTTTACTAAAACTATTAGGATATTCAAAGAGAGTAAATAAGAAGGAAATTAAGTTCTAAACAAAATGGGAGAAGACTAGGGTGTCAGGTCGTCAAAGTAAGCCAGATAAAGATAGCTAAGATCACAGATAGGTCAATATACCGGTCTAAGGGGCTACGAAAATCTCCTTTCGGTCTCAATTCGCCCTAAAACACTATTAGCTTGACTTTCGCCCTCACTAAAGTATCCTATTGTTCACTACGGGTCTCACCCCTTCCAACCTTTCGGTCCAGGTCAAGGTTTACCGGATTAACTAGTTAAATTGCATCGACTCAATCAACTAATTAAAGTTATATGTAGTGATTGCAACATAAACATGATAATATGACGGATCTGCGATCTAATTAATCTAAATCATCGTTTCATGACTCCCCTAACCCTAGCAAGAGGATTAGCTACGCATATTGATGAAACAAATAACAAGAATAAACAAGCAATTAATTAAAAGAGGCATAATAGAGAAGGAGTAACAAGAATTGAATTGCATAAATTAAATATGAGAGTAAGAGAGATCAGGAAAAAACTAATTATGAATAAGAATAAGGGAAGAGAAATTACAATTGATCTGAAAAATAGAGAAATGAAGAACAAAGCAGTCGTCCCTTCCCTCTACTGACTCCAGAGAATCAATCATCCCCTCTTAGGACTAAAACTACTTCTATTTATATATAGTAGTATGCTTATATTAACTGAATATAAGATAAACATAAGATAAAATCTAATTATACTCGAAAATATCCTTCCTCGCTGTAACTAGTACTCGATCGAACATAAATCTACTCGATCGAGTACTTTCTAGCGCACGTTTCCTGCTTTGCGCACTGAACTTCAAACGGCTGCCTTTTCTTTGTTACTTGGGCAAACAGGGCGATTCCGGTGGCATTAGAAAGCTAAGAGGAAAAACTTTCATCTCCAATTGGAGTCTCCTGAATATCCATTGTAGAACTCGAGATATGGCTCTTCAAAGTAGGTACTAGCAATTTGAAGTTCTTCCTTTGCTCGCCTAGCTATCTTTCTTCTTTGTGCATCTCAATATAGCTACATTCCCGCTCCAAATTCACTCTTCCTCCAAATGCATGCTAAACGGACGGTAAAGGGCTTGATTTCACTACTTTCTGGTTCATTCCGGCAAATAAGACAAAACAAACCAAAGTAGCATATTCGGGGCATTTCGTATCATAAAACTACGATAATAGCATAGAAATACGTGCATAAAAAGGCCTAAAAGGACTATATAAAATGCACGTATCAAATCTCCCCAAACCAAACCTTTACTCGTCCTCGAGTAAACTAAATGCAAACTAATGGAACGGAAAAGATAACTCAGAGCTAGCTATAACTTGTCTACTTGAACCAATTTGATGCAACAAAAACTAACAGTTATAGCTAAGCAGTCAATACGCAAACGAGTTATAAGCTGTTCAGAAATACAGCCAACCTATCGACCTTGCAAGACCAAGAAAATCGGACTCTCTCGTGGTCACTCTTCTCTCATGAAGCAAAGGGTGGATGTTAAATGTAAAAGAGAGAAGAAAAGACAGTCACTCACCTAACTGCGACCAACATGGCATGCATGCAACAAAAATGAAAGAAAATTCAACTACTAATGCACACACTCCAACCAATAATGTCCGTCACAGCCGAGGGCTTACAAATAATATGGGAATAGTGAGGTTCAGGTGAAAAAAGGCAAAACAAATTATGGAAATGTGGAGGTAAAGCGTCAAGCTAGTTCCTAAACAGGACCATATAAGACCGTCCGAATCCCAACTAACTGAAAAAACTAAGTACAAGTGCCCTTCATTTGGCACACAGCTAACTAAACTCAAACACAATCTCCTCAAAAATATAGAATAAGAATGGAGGAGTCAGACGGTCACAAACTTTCCTTTTTTAATACCGTCTGAATGAACTAACTGAAACAAAACAACTTTTCAAACTTCTTTTTTTTCTTTTTCTCTTCACTGTACACGTGAATGGCTTCTCTTTTTTTTCATTTTTCATTTTTTTTTCTTTTTTTTTTTCTTTTCCTTTCCTTCACGTTTTTCCTTTTCCTTTTTCAATTCTTTTTATTTTCTTTTCTCCTTCCTCTATTTACACCAACTCTATACAAAAGATACGTGCCAAACTGCAGACGGAAAATCGTACAACAAAAGACATACTAACTAGCTTGACTAGGCAGGCTCAGTTTGGGATGTAGCTAATGGGTCAAAAAGGCAAGTTTTGGCTTAAGTGGAGCTAAATGGGTGAAAAATATAAGGAAAAAAAAGGGAAATTTGCAAGCACCTCCCTGCATGTGACACCAACCACAAACCCGAATATGTGCATTTGACAAGAAATTGAATGTCATAAAAGTACAAAAATGATGAACATGCTATGCAAGGAGTACTACTCTCAATTCCTACATGAACTGGTCATGAATGTCACCAGTTATAAGGCTCTAAAACTCAGAAATTGTAGAGTAGGTTGCCAATTTATCAGGTCAAGTCTAAACAGTCATTTATGTTTGAACAGAAACTCGTAGATATGCGTAAGACTCAGCTAATAACTATCAATAAAGTGCAAGGCTCGAGTAAAAAGACAAGTTAAAGTGCAATTTCATCACGGAAATCTACCGTTTCGACTCAACCTATATGCAAAAATAAACGTGAATATTTTTTTAATAATTGAAATTTTTCAATTTTTATGGGATTTTTTATTTTTATGAAGATAAGCAACAATGCATACTGAAATTAAACGTGATAACAGAAATGCAATAAAAACAAGATGCAGACACAGATATGGATGCATAACCTCCCCAAACCAAACGGCACAATGCCCTCATTGTACTAAAACATGGAAAGGAAATGCAAACTGAAAGAGAAAGAGAGTGAATACGGAAAGCTCACAAGATTGCGCGAATAAGAGACCTCCCCAAACCAGCCAGCAACATGGGAGGTCAGAGCTAGCGGCTTCAGAGCAGCTAAGTTGCGAACAGAATGCAAGAGTACGTGCAAATTCGCAAATAGCAACCGCACAAAAGGACTGCTAAAGCAAAAAAGGCTAAATTGTTCACAGTTTATAGCCGAATAGGCTAATTATTATGGCACACAACAAAACTAAATAAAGTGTTCAAAAATAAGTAAAAAGTTCTAAAATTAATTTTGCCTCCGGTAGCGCTAGTTTCGAGATAGGTCAGCTCGACCTTCTTCCCGGATCATCCAACAAAGACACAAATCATTGGCCTACTACTAGGCCTACGATTTCGGACGTGGTAGCCCGACAATCGTCAAGCGGACATCCGGCCTCT
Organism: Silene latifolia; assembly: GCF_048544455.1. NCBI lineage: Eukaryota > Viridiplantae > Streptophyta > Magnoliopsida > Caryophyllales > Caryophyllaceae > Silene > Silene latifolia. The sequence goes on along the minus strand of NC_133538.1, from coordinate 439,876,471 downwards.
ACAGCTTGGCAATATAAGAACAGCAGCTTCCCACAGCATCCGGGTCCCAATCTATCACCTCATCACACAGCTTCTTTCTAGAAGGCATGGCATTATCGGCATCTACTTCAAGATCATCTATCCGGGCAGTTCCAGACCTCAAACTAGGAGCACCGATCTCACCTCCCGGGTCATTGAACTTGTCGCGACCTGTAGAAAGAGAAACAACCAAATGTTCCTCCAATTTGCTCCCAAAATGGGGCGGAGGTGTCATAACAGCAGCAATAATATGTGACTTAGAAGGACTATCAGACGGTATATCCAAGGACTCTTCCTGAGGGACATCATCACATGGCGGGATGTGCATGGGTTCCCTAGGGTCATCAGACTTAGTAAAAACCGTCTTAACATCACTAATATCCCTCTTAGACGAATTAATTTGGCCAATAAATTCAGAATAAAAGGGTACCTGGGCAATCATCGCTTTATAGTGATCAGCGACATTGAGATCTCGGATACGGTCAAAGAATGCATGGCGTGGTAGCAATCGTTATGGATAAGGAACCTTAACAGAATAGGAGTTGACCGTATGTTCCTTTGTATCGTCACTCGGAATAGGCGTTGGTGACGATTTAACAGTTTCCGCAGCTTCTGGGGTCGATCGAGCATGTCTATTAGTCGATCGAACTGTTTCCCCTTCGTCTTCAGTCGATCGAGAATCAGTAGTAGCTCGATCGAAGGCCTTTAGCTGTTGTTTACTCGATCGAAGATAATCAGGTGGTCGATCGAGTGAATCTTCACAACAATCATTCGATCGAACAGGTGAAGCAGGTCGATCGAATGAAAAATCCTCCATATGACTCGATCGAGTAGAATTATTTACTCGATCGAATTTTACGCTCGGGTCAGCATGCGAATCCACAGTATTGTAAGCATCGTGAATAGTACCAGTGACACTCGAGTTATCAACAATAGCAGCAATGGGCGACTCGGGCACATCATGAGACGGAATGATGTTGGTGTTGATGGCATACACCATCTCACATTGCTCTTGCTCGGTAATTAATTGATCACACCGAGCCCGTAGCTTCTTCATACGGCTATCAAATTCCGCACTAGAATTATGACACTGTAGTGCAAGTGCCAATATTGTTGACTTCAGTTCTTCCACCTCATCATTCCTAGCAGGTGAAGGGGTTGGTTGCGGTGGAAACAAATAACAAGGCTGTTGATAGCCTTGTTGCAGCAACGGTTGTGGTCGAGGAGCGACATCATAGTAATTTCCATAACCCCAAGAATCTTTCCTCTCCCAATTGGAAGATTTTTCAGTTTGAGCTTCAAACTGAGCAATAAGTCGGGTAACGGACGTCATCTTGGCAAAGAATCGAAGGTACTCAAGCCTTCTCTTCGATAATCTTTCTTTAAAAACTGACTAATAGACCTGTAGACCTATCAAAACAGCACTGAAGAAAAAGATTAGAACGGCCTCAAAGTACTCAGTCTTCCCTTGAGGCGAAAAACAGATAAAAGCGTCGCCTCCCCGACAACGGCGCCAAAATTTGGTACGGTTGTTATGTACCAAAAATAAAATACCTAAGTACTATTAACAGAAGTCAGTGTTAAGTAGGGTCGATCTCCACAGGGAGGCTAAGTTGCTATATATCTGTTTAACTCGGTATGTCAGAATGTCACAAAAATGGGGTTTAAATTGTTTTACTAAAACTATTAGGAGATTAAAAGAGAGGAAATAATTAGGAAATTAAGTTCTAAACAATAAGGGAGAAGACTAGGGTGTCAGGTCGTCACAGTAAGCCAGATAAAGATAGCTAAGGTCACAGATAGGTCAATATACCGGTCTAAGGGGCTACGAAAATATCCTTTCGGTCTCAATTCGCCCTAAAACACTATTAGCTTGACTTTCGCCCTCACTAAAGTATCCTATTGTTCACTACAGGTCTCACCCCTTCCAACCTTTCGGTCAAGGTCAAGGTTTACCGGATTAACTAGTTAAATTGCATCGACTCAATCAACTAATTAAAGTTATATGTAGTGATTGCAACATAAACATGATAATATGACGGATCTGCGATCTAATTAATCTAAATCATCGTTTCATGACTCCTCTAACCCTAGCAAGAGGATTAGCTACGCATATTGATGAAACAAATAACAAGAATAAACAAGCAATTAATTAAAAGAGGCATATTAGAGAAGGAGTAACAAGAATTGAACTGCATAAATTAAATACGAGAGTAAGAGAGATTAGGAACAAACTAATTATGAATAAGAATAAGGGAAGAAAAATTACAATTGATCTGAAAAATAGAGAAATGAAGAACAAAGCAGTCGTCCCTTCCCTCTACTGACTCCAGGGAATCAATCATTCCCTCTTAGGTCTAAAACTACTCTTATTTATATCAAGTAGTATCCTTATTATTAACTAAATATAAGATAAACTTAAGATAAAATCTAATTATACTCGAAAATATCCTTCCTCGCTGTAGCTAGTACTCGATCGAACATAAATCTACTCGATCGAGTATTTTCTAGCGCACGTTTCCTACTTTGCGCACGGATCTTCAAACGGTTGCCATTTCTTCGTTACTTGGGAAAACAAGGCGATTCCGGTGGCGTTGGAAAGCTAAGAGGAGAAGTTTTCATCTACAACTGGAATCACCTGAATATCCATTGTATAACTCGTGATATGGCTCTTCAAATTAGGTACTAGTAATTTGAAGTTCTTCCTTTGCTCGCCTAGCTATCTTTCTTCTTTGCGCATCTCAAAATAGCTACATTCCCGCTCCAAATTCACTCTTCCTCCGAATTCATGCTAAACGGATGGTAAAGGGCTTGATTTCACTACTTTCTGGTTCATTCCTGCAAATAAGACAAAACAAACCAAAGTAGCATATTCGGGCCATTTCGTAGCATAAGACTACTATAATAGCATAGAAATACGTGCATAAAAAGGCCTAAAAGGACTATATAAAATGCACGTATAAGTCGAAGTTTGTCGTTTGAATTATTATTAACTCACCTTATACATTATTACATCCAAACAGGTTGTAGAGACAATTGAACCTCGTTAAAGTGAACACGGATTAGCATTGTATTCGCCCATAGTTACTTGCATGAGGTGACGTCTCGAAGTGACTAGAGTGTGATGCGATTGATGGGAAGTTCAAGTGCCATGAAGTCATGTGAGATGACTAATCGATCACATAGACAGACTGTTGGGAACACCTTGTCGGGCCTTATGACCGCTTATAGAGTTTTGGCAATTTTTTATAGCCTGGTCGTGGCGAGAGCTACTATAGTATTCTAATGAGTCGATTCTTTTGACTAAAGACTGTTCGCCTAAGATGACACAGTTTCAGATTAACTTTGATTTGTGTTACTACGACCTTCGTAAATAGGGTCAAATGGGCATATTTTGGGTTATGATGGTTGTGGCTAGTCGATGGGAATAAGTGCGAAATGAAGTGTCCACCCCTAGTCAGGGTTATAAAAATATCTCAGGGCCACTCGAGGAGTAATGAACTGGAAATGCGTGGACACGCTCGAAAGATATCCATGGTGGATAATTCCGGTCAATCAGTTATTCTCCAGATCGAGGAAATCACTCTCGATATGATCACTTGCAAGTCCGACCTGAAAGACACCTTGCATTGAGTGGGAGATAGTAATAGGACAAGAGAATTGGTGACGCACACTTGTCGAGGACAAGTGGGAGATTGTTGGAAGTAATATTTTACTGTCAACTGGTCCATGTTTAAATCTCATTTTATGAATACATGTGGGAAGTAATATTTTACTGTCAACTGGTCCACACATATCGGTAATGATTGGCTGACTAGAGTTTGAGATTACTGTCGTGCGACGGTGATGATCAATTGATCCCCTTAGGTCATACCTAAAGGGTAACACTCTTAATTGATTATTTAATTGATCGTATGACGATACGGGTTAATTAAATTACTTAAAATTGACGGACAATTTTGGAAGTAATATTTACGTATCTCATTATAATTTGATTAAATGAGATACGGTCTAAGTGATCGAATTGTTTTATTACTTAGATGAAATTATTGTTTAAGGAAACAATTGCATTAGAATGAATAATTCATTATAAATACAAGATTTTGTGATTTATAATTGGTAAGTTATTTTGGTACAAGTAATTATGAATTACTAAAGTCGATTTTGTACATGACGTATTTTTATTAATGCGTTGATTTTTAATATGTTAAAAATGCATAACAATTTTACATGACTTGTGACATGTGACAAATTGACAAATTGACAAAGATAAAATAGAATCCATTTTATCTTAAATGGACCGAAATAAGGGGTGTATTAGGCTAAATATTGTGTTGATTAATTTTAAGTGGATAACATAATCATTTACCTAATTGCTAGCCATGCAAACCTAGTTGTTTTTGTGAAGAGCAACTTGATCATGCATTGGCTCTCTAACATCTAGATCCAATCTAGACATAGGCTCTCTTGCCTTTGGATAGCTCCCGTTGTCCTCACGGCGAATGTGATAGGATCTTCGGTTGTTGGAACGAACTACCATAGTTCCTCCAATTCACAAAACCGAATCCTAATATCATCCGTTCCTTCTTGCATATCTCATTATTGCAAGTGTACTCAATTTTCGTTGTGTATATCTCATTGTTCAATTGCCTAGGACGTTTCTAGCAGATATCTTTCTTAAATAAAATAGCCAAGATGGTTCTCTAACCATCCTTATCTATTTTGAATATGGTTTTTATGTAACTCCTTGCACATAAATACATCTCATTTCTAAATGCTTAGCTTCATATCTTTAGCACTTCCTGAGTACTAACTAATGAACTATGTGGCTATATAGAGACGTCTCTCAAGGATTCGATTGATAACATCTCGTCATACTCCAAGTATACGAGGTTTAAGAATGGTAATACATCTTAGTGTAATGAATTAATCCCGCAACGGAAGCAAATGAATTCAATTCCTTCGTGTTCAATATTGTTGAACTTGTCAAGATTCTTATTAACATAAGAATATTAACTTTAATGCTAATATCCTCTTAGATCTATCTTTATAGGTCTGGATACCTTAGAGATGTATTATTCTTTCTCCTAAGTCTTTCATCATTTACAATGATCAATATGTCGCTTACATATAAGACTAATAATACCACATTACTCCCACTACACTCCATGTATAAACAAAAATAATCGACAACTCGAGAAAGGTTTATCACATGATCAAAATACACACTTTAACTCCTTAACATCTACTTAAGACTTCTTCTTAAATTTTCATCCTACCTTAGGATAGTTGCGATTTTCAAAACTCATGCAAGATGATTTTAAAATCCAACTATATCAAATCATATCCGAATATAATGAAGCGTTGTTGTTGCGTGCAAAACCCTTTGCAACCAACCAACCAAGCTAAATAAACATTTTCATGTTTATGCTTATTTCGGACTCTTGTGGATTTTAGACTGGATAAAGCATTTTAATAAGTTACAGGTTTATTACTTTCAAAAGGTAACATGACTCCTGTCCACTTTAGGTTTTGAATAAGTAATTACTGATTTTGACCAAGAAGGAACATCTTCCTACGTCTTATTCTCAGTTTGTGGCTCTTGAACATTTTTCTCCCACTCCGTCTTTAATAAATAATCCTCTTTTCTTTAATAGACAGTATCACGAGCCACAAATGTGTTGTTCTCATGATAGTTGGGTTACAAAGCCATATGTTTTCTTTTGAAACAAGCTACAACTTAGGTACCATGCCTAATCATATCATATATGAATTGTATTTGATTGCTTTAACTATGTTTTGTTTTAGTGGAATAAATAAATACTAGACAAATTGTGATAGAAACTACTTCCAACTTTATGGTAAAGATTCAATCATATCGTAATGAAAGTGAACTTGTGATACCATATCACTCTCTTTTGGTGCAGATAAAAGTCATCACTTTATTGTTCCCTATTTTAACAAAGTACTAATACTTTGGTTTTTATACTTCATAAGAAGAATTCTTTGAACTTATTCAAATAATTTCTCTTCTTACCTCATTAAGCGGATACCAAGTATCTACCTAGTTCATCAGTAAAAGAGAAGAAGTAATAATGACCTTCTCAGATTGAAAATATATTCGACCATACACATTGAAGTGCAATTAGGTAAATAACTTATTCTATTCGCTATACTTTTCAAGAAAAGTGATGAACCATCTTGCTTTGGATACAAGATTCGCACATTTCATGAGATTCATAATCAAATGGTGTGGGATACTAGTCAAAACTAGTTTTCATGTGACTTTCAATCGAGTCTTATTTTGTATCACCAACTCGAGTCTTGTATATATATGACATTTTATTTCTAGTTTGAATATAATTACCTTGATTTGTATGGTCTCACCATAAACATAATCGTGGCATGTATGGGCACACTCTTGTTTTAATTGCATAATTGAGAAACCCCTTGCGTTTTATACAAATACTTGAATTATATTCTTATTTAGACATATTGTACATCATAACAATTATTGATGCATATCTCTAAATCAGAAACTAGATCAAGCACATTATAATATTTATATGTCTTTGGATGAAGTGGCAACTATCTTAGTTCCATTCATATCAATTTCATTCATGCTAGTCGTCATACGATTATTCAATGTTAGGATTCTAAGGATTTATAAAACCCTCGGATTGTGTTATGAACACATCCTCCTCTAAATACCTATTTAGAAAGGTGGTTTTGACATCCTTTTGCCATATTTAATAATCATGAAATGTTGCAATTTCTAACATGATTCACTAATTTGTATCAAACACTCATGATGTGGTAATTAGCAAGAATGCAATGTTATGTCATAGATATTCGAGAAGGAATATGTTGGAGTGACATGACCAACTTCCTTGATCTTTACTTATTGGGGTTTGAATCTATTTTAGTGTCTAACACCTTCTCTTTCGAGCCTAGATCAATCCTTAACAATTAAGATAGGTACTTACTTCTTATTGCTCCCACTAACTTTAAGAATTTCTACTTGATGAAGACTTATCTTCATATAAATTCTTAGTTAATCTTTCACAAGGGTTAACTCTATTGTGGTATTTGGTAAATCAAAATTTCTAACAAATTAATTTACCAATTTAACATTGTTATCTTCTTAACAGCTTAAGTGCTTGATGACAAGTTGACAGGGCAGTCGTATACCTATCAAAAATAACCAACTGGCTCTAATTAATATAGCTAGGGAAGTCGGGTCAATCTCCACAGGGAGATGGGAAAATGTCAACTTTGTCTAAGTTCATCACGGTAACCGATTTGGGGGGTTTAATTGGGTTGTTCTAAACTAATGAGAATGAGGAATAGAAAAGGCAGAGAGTAAAGATTAAGCAGATGAACGAAAAACAGCTAAGACAGTTGGTTCACCATGATCATTCAGTCAAGCAATCTAGGTCTCAGGTCAATGCAAGTATGGTCAAAGGGGAAGTGAATATCTCCTTCCGGTCTCAATTCGCCTTAAAGAACAAATAGCTTAGCTTCCGCCCTCACTACGGTGCCCTAAAGTTCGCTACGAGTCTCACCCTTTCCGACCTTCCGGTCCAGGTGTTAGAAAACTAGATCAATATACTCAACATATTCATATATGTTATATTTTAATTTAGTCATAAAATTAAATGGTGATCTTATGCTTGCAAACTACAAAATAAATAAAGAATAAATCATCATCTCACATTGATATTTCGGTTTATATGGGCACAAGAGAGTTCTCCTACTCTCTTGTTCTTGAGCTTTACTTAGTGGATGAACAAGGATTCAAGAAGAGAATCCCTCCCAAAAGTATTATACCCAAGATAACAACTTAATAAAATTAATATTATTATTACTAGAATAATTCTAATTTTGTATTAAAATTGACCCAAAAATATTATTGGACTCTCTAATATTTCGGTTTAGAGAGAAGGAAGAGAAGGAAGAATTTTTATCTTTCTAAAACTCTAATTTTAGATGATGAATGAATGAATATTCACTAATGTATTTTGTAGTGTATATTAGGTAAAATAAGAAGAAAAACCAAGGTGTTTTTCTTCTCAAAAACCGGGTAGAAGTAGGGAGAAGAGGGAGCCAATGTATGCACAAGTTGTTCTTCACAATGATCACTAGGTTTGCATGGCTAGTATATTAGGGAAATTATTATGCTTACCACTCACACAATAAACATAATATTTCCTTAATCCTCCCATTATTTTCAGCTAACATGGATAAAATGGACTCCATTTTATCTTTGTCAAATTGTCAATTTCTCATATGTCACATGTCATATGTCACATTAAATTGTTATGTATTTTTAACATATTAAAAATCAACGTATTAAAAAAAATACGTCATATATAAAAATCGACTTAGTAATTCATAATTACTTGTACCAAAATATTTTACCAATTATAAATCACAACATCTTGTATTTATAATAATTTATTCATTCAAATGCAATTGTTTCCTTAAACAATAATTTCATCTAAGTAATGAAACAATTCGATTACTTAGACCGTATCTTATTTAATCAATTTTCAATAAGACACATAAATATTACTTCCAAAATCGTCCGTCAATTTTAAGTAATTTAATTGACCCGTATCGTCATACGATCAATTAAATGATCAATTAAGTGTGTTACCCTTTAGGTATGACCTAAGGGGATCAACTGGTCACCACCGTCTCACGACAGTAATGTCAAACTCTAGTCAGCCAATCATTACCGATATGTGTGGACCAGTTGACAGTAAAATATTACTTCCCAATTGTATTCTTTATAATGAGACTTAAACATGTGATCATCATGATCAACAGTTGTGATCGCATTATTGTCGGAGGACACATATTCCAACAATCTCCCACTTGTCCTCGACAAGTGTGCGTCACCAATTCTCTTGTCCTATTTCTATCTCCCACTCAATGCAAGGTGACTTTCAGGTCGTACTTGCAAGTGATCATATCGAGAGTGGTTTCTCGATCTGGAGAATAACTGATTGACCGGATTTATCCACCATGGATACATTCCGAGCGTGGCCACGCATTACAAGTTCATTACTCCTCGAGTGGCCACGCATTTCCGCATTGAACTCATTCCCTTTGACTAGCCACAACCATCATAATCCAAAATATGACCATTTGACCCCATTTACGAAGGTCGTAGTAACACAAATCAAAGTTAATCTGAAATTGTGCTATCTTAGGCGAATAGTCTTTAGTCAAAAGAATCGACTCATTAGAATACTATAGTAGGTCTCGCCACGACCAGGCTATATAAATTTGCCAGAACTCTATAAGCGGTCATAAGGCCCGACAAAGTGTTCCTAACAGTCTGCCTATGTGATCGACTAATCATCTCACATGACTCTATGCCATTTGAACTTGCCATTAATCGCATCACACTCTAGTCACTTCGAGACGTCACCTCATGTAAGTAACTATGGGCAAATACAATGCTAATCCGTGTTCACTTTAACGGGGTTCAATTGTCTCTACAACCCGTTTGGATATAACAAAGTATAAGGTGAGTTAATAATAACTCAAACGACAAATGTCGACATCACACTCGGGTAGTCAATTGATAAGACGGGTTTAATATGGTATATGAGTGTCGAATTTGGGTGACTATTGGTGAAATAGGTGGAGTTTTAGAGGAGTAATTGAACGAGTTCTCATTTTATATTATTAATTGTATTTTGGAGTAATTAGATAAAATTGTGAGTTAATGAGTTGAAGAGTATGTTTTGGGTTGCTTTGTTGAAGGCTAGTCCATAATTATGGGCTAATATGAGGAGAAGAAGGGAGTACGTATATATTAAGCCCATTGCAAGGGATGTCATGTGGAATCAAGTAGGTCATTGGACAATGTCACATGGCCTTGTTCTCTTTTGTCCCCTTTAGCCCAGCATCAATATAAGAAGAAACACGGAGGAGTGAAAGGATGTACACAAGCAACGTTTTTTACCAGAAAGTGGTGCGGGTCGCATATTCAGGTGCGGGTCGCCCGTGTTGCAGCAGTCCGAGAATTGTTTTGTGCCTTATTTCCAAATTTCAGCTATTTCTAGTATTATTATTATTAGTTATTATTATTTTAGGTTAAGTATAAAGTTGATATCATTCATATTATTCATTCAATAAGTGGAATTTTGGGAAAAAACTCTCTTAGAACCCTAATTACTTTTGCTTAGAAATTATGAGGAACTAATCCTCCCTTTCTTGGATCGACAGATTGAAGCTATTGACTAATTAATTGTGAGATTGTTCTTTCTCTCTTTTATTTCTCAAGTATTGTTTATGTCTCTTGCTCGTATTTTATGATTATTGTTTCTTTTTACTAATCTGATCAATTGGTGATTCTTCACTTTAATCTATTGCATGTTTAGAAATTGAATCCGTAATTGTTCAATTAATCTAGACTAAAGTAGCCAACTTTACCCTAATAATTTGTATGCGTTTCATCATTATTGGGACGAAGTAGAGACTAGACATATAATTCGAATCGTTAACCGCGTGTGTTAAAGATCGTTATCTTTATTGCTTCCTTGGATTGTTAATGCTGTTGTTGGATTAAATCTAGACGCTTGGCTTGGATTGTTCAATAATTAGTGTCTTCTAATATCGCGTTTCGAGTTAGTTGACTAAACTTAAGAGGAAGAGGAAACTTGTATTTCCATAATAAAGTGCTTGAGAGTAATTGAATTAAAGACAGTCGAAGACCAATTAGTTTGTTGATAGTGGATGTTTGTTGACCCAAGACCTTTTAATCATCTGAATTCACCCATCTTTATTATTTGTTCAGTAGTCTATAGTTTAATCAATCATAAAAATCCTCCATATTATTGTCACTCTTACTCTTTACTTTCTACACATTAATTACATCGTCTTCCCTGTGGATTCGATACCCGACTTACCTCTACTATATAGTTAAGGTGATAGGACTTAATTACTTATTTTTGGGAGCATACGACTTCGGGGCACCAAATTTTGGCGCCGTTGCCGGGGAAGGCAATAGTTATTTTTTGTGTTTTGTAGTATAGAGTCTTAATTTTGTTTTAGTTTTGTTTATGCATAATACTCATTCTACTAACCATCCACTCGAGCCTTACAACTCAGAGATTGAACGGACACTTTTTAGGTTGAGACATATCAGTGGGAGCCATTTAGTTGTTTTTGAGCACCCAGATTCTGAGAAGGATATACACTCTGATTCAGATACGTCGGAAATTTCTATTACCACTAAGAATATGGCCCGAGAGATCCGTACATTAAAGGAGCTCACAGCTCCTAATCTTGTTGTTCAGCCATTATGCATCACTTTTCCAGCATTGGATGATGGAGTTACTTTTGAACTGGAATCTGGTTTGATACATCAATTACCAAGTTTCAGCGGGATGAGTATTGAGGATCCGAATAAGCATCTTTCGGACTTTCATATTGTGTGCACCGGTATGAAGCCAGTTGATGTCACAGATGAGCAATTAAAATTGAGAGCCTTTCCTTTCTCCTTGAAAGGCAATGCGAGAGACTGGTTAATAAACTATCTACCACCGGCGAGTATCACTACATGGATAGGTATGAAGAAAGCATTCTTGGAGAAGTATTTTCTGCCTTCTCGATCAGCTCAACTGAAAAGAGCCATAAGTAATATTGAGCAGCAAGACGGAGAAACTTTGTACGAGTACCTTGAAAAGTTTAAGCGTTATGTGCCGATTGCCCCTACCATGGTTACTCCGAACATGATCTCATAATGTACTTTTGTGGTGGACTGAACCAAGATGACCGTCGTATGCTTCATTCTGCTTGTGGAGGAAATATAGCCAACAAGAATCCAGATGAAGCTTGGGAGGTTATCACAGAGCTAGCTGAGACCTCTAGACAGTTTGAGAGAAGACCTTCACGGAGAGGGGTGAGTGCTATGGGTGTTAATCCTGGCTTAGAGGAAAAGGTTGATAATATTGCTTCCACACTCCGTGATATGTTATCTGGCAGACAAATGGCTGTTATTTGTGGTATATGCTCTACTAAGGGTCATCCTAGCGATTTGTGCCCTCAAATGCAAGAGAGTGATTCTCAGACGGTGAATGGTGTATGGGAGAGTATTCCAAACAAGAAATGGGATCCATACTCTAATACTTATAATGAAGGGTGGAAAGCTCATCCGAACTTCCGTTGGGGAAATTCTCAAGCTAACCCATCATCTGGCCCTCCTAGAGGCCAGTTTATTATGCGACCATAAGAGCAACCCTCCGTACCTCAGGCACCACCACAAGCTACACCGAGCTCATCAATGTCTACTGAGGACATGATTCAGCCTCTTACGATCAGTGTCACTCAAGATAGAGCAGAAAATAAGCAAAATTTCAAGAATCTTGAGAATCAAATTAGTCAATTGGCTACTGCGGTCAATCGGTTGGAAGCTAAACAATCAGGTGCTTTACCATCTCAGACAGTTCTGAATCCTAGAGAGAATGTGAGTGCTGTGTCATTGAGAAATGGTAGACAATTGGTGGAGATTGAAAAGCCAAAAGCTAAGCCTAAGGTGGTGACTATTCAAGAAGAAGAAGAGTTAGTGGTGGAAGATGATAAGCTACTGAAAGATGGAGGAGAAGAAGATTCATCTAATTCAAAGGGGGTGACATCATCCATGCCTTCATATGAGCCACTGCCACCTTTTCCTGAGGCTTTGAAGGACACAAAGAAGAAGGAGCCTGACACTGATATTTACGAAACCTTTCGTAAATGCGAGGTAAATATTCCTTTACTTGATTTGATTAAGAGTGTTCCTAGGTATGCAAAGTTTTTAAAAGAACTTTGTACAATTAAAAGAAATCAAAAGGAACGTAGTTTGAAAAAGCCAAAGGGTAAAGCTAGTGAATTTGTGTCGGCTTTGTTTAAGAGTAAGACTCCTCCTAAGTGTAGTGATCCAGGTGTCTTTACTATACCTTGCACTATAGGTGATACACGGTTTGAAAGAGCCATGTTAGATCTAGGAGCGTCGATAAATGTCATTCCCTTCCATGTTTATGAGTCTCTTAAGCTTGGTCCCTTAACGAGTACTAGGGTGGTAGTCCAACTTGCTAATAGGTCTAGTGTTCACCCTAGGGGAGTAGTAGAGAATGTAATGGTTAAGGTAGATCAATTTGGTTTTCTGCTGATTTCTATGTTTTGGATATGGCACAGGAGGTCGATGGAGTCTCAATTTTATTGGGTCGACCATTCTTAAAGACCGCAGGAACCCGAATTGATGTTCCAAATGGTTCCTTGACTATGGAGTTTAATGGGAGGGTGGTTAAGTTTGAAATTAATCCACCTAATTTGACTAGCTCTGCGGTTTATTCTCTTTGTGCTATTGCTACTAACCATACTTCTATGAGAAGCCGGAAGCCACCAATTCCGAGCAAAGATTGTGAGATTTTACAGGACTCCCCACCTAGAGAGGAGAAAAGGTGTATCCTTTTATGGGAGAATCTTAAAGATGCTAAGGCTGGTAAAAGGAAGGGTAAGACTTGGTTTGATAAACTAATTCGCCGGAAGGGCTCCGGTAAAGCAACACAAGTCATATATATCAAATCAAGTAGTGCTCACCCCGTTCCATTGGTAAGATAATTTTCTAAAATCTTACTTAAGTCGGGTGGTTTACCACTCCGCGAGATGTTGAGCCAACGACGTAAAACAACAGCGCTTCTGGGAGGCAACCCGTAGATTTGTGTGTGCAATTTTTGCAAACAAAAAAAAAAAGAAAAAAAAAACGAAAATTAAAAAAAAAAAGAAAAAAGAAAAAGGATCGGAATAGCCTTGATTTATGGTGTTTGGCGACATAAGAAGGGAGACATAGAAGGTTGGTTGGGTAGGATAGAGGCTATGGTGTGGAGAAACCGCGGTGTGTTGTTGTGGGCACCTTGCTAAAGCGGTTGGATGGTTTGTTGTTTTGGCGTAGAGGAGATTAAGATTGACCATGTAAGCTCGGAGTTGTAGAAGTATTTTATTTATGTGCAATCTGTTGCTGGCACATATGTTATTAGAGTTACTTGGTCATTTGTTATGATGGAGTAATAAGGGGCATTAGTCTTCTTTGGTTACTCTTATCTTTTGTTGGCCTTGTGAGATTGCGTTTTATGGAATATGCTAATGGCCAAGTGTGGGGAGGAGGTGCGGTGTTGAGGATTGGTATGTCTATTGAGTCGTCTGACTGAGGTTTGTTATCATTTTACCTTTATTGTGTCCTTGCAACATTGAGGACAATGTTTCATTCAAGTGTGGGGAGGGAGAATCGTTCCGATTTGTACACCTTTGTAATTGTGTGGTGTGTTTATTTCAGCAAAAAAAATGAAAAAAAAAAGAAAAAAAGGAAAAAGAATGAAAGACAAGTATCCCGGCTAGGTGAAAACCCGAAAGGGTGCCTAGGCAAGATTGGGATGTGGCCGAGGACGGAGTGAAAACCCGAAAGGGCGCTCCGAATAAAATGAAGAATCGAGTTGCGTGCCACTGAGAGTAGTGTGAGGTAAAAAAAAATGAAAAGCTAGAGTGAAAACCCGCAAGGGGGGGCGCTCTAGGCAAAATGAGAGATTTAGGTAGATGAAATAATTCTTCCGATGCTATTTTATCTCCCTTTACTATGTTGGAGACCGTCTTACAAGAGTTTCATTGTTAGTCTTGTTAGCTTCCTATGCTTCTGTGGATCAGTGTTTGTTTGAGCTTTTATTGGGATCCTTTGAGTTTACTCGAGGACGAATAAAGATCTAAGTGTGGGGAAGTTGATAAGACGGGTTTAATATGGTATATGAGTGTCGAATTTGGGTGACTATTGGTGAAATAGGTGGAGTTTTAGAGGAGTAATTGAACGAGTTCTCATTTTATATTATTAATTGTATTTTGGAGTAATTAGATAAAATTGTGAGTTAATGAGTTGAAGAGTATGTTTTGGGTTGCTTTGTTGAAGGCTAGTCCATAATTATGGGCTAATATGAGGAGAAAAAGGGAGTACGTATATATTAAGCCCATTGCAAGTGATGTCATGTGGAATCAAGTAGGTCATTGGACAATGTCACATGGCCTTGTTCTCTTTTGTCCCCTTTAGCCCAGCATCAATATAAGAAGAAACACGGAGGAGTGAAAGGATGTACACAAGCAGCGTATTTGACCAGAAAGTGGTGCGGGACGCATATTCAGGCGCGGGTCGCCCGTGTTGCAGCAGTCCGAGAATTGTTTCGTGCCTTATTTCCTAATTTCAGCTATTTCTAGTATTATTATTTTTAGTTATTATTATTTTAGGTTAAGTATAAAGTTGATATCATTCATATTATTCATTAAATAAATGGAATTTTGGGAAAAAACTCTCTTAGAACCCTAATTACTTTTGCTTAGAAATTATGAGGAACTAATCCTCTCTTTCTTGGATCGACAGATTGAAGCTATTGACTAATTAATTGTGAGATTGTTCTTTCTCTCTTTTATTTCTCAAGTATTTTTTATGTCTCTTGCTCGTATTTTATGATTATTGTTTCTTTTTACTAATCTGATCAATTGGTGATTGTTCACTTTAATCTATTGCATGTTTAGAAATTGAATCCGTAATTGTTCAATTAATCTAGACTAAAGTAGCAAACTTTACCCTAATAATTTGTATGCGTTTCATCGTTATTGGGACGAAGTAGAGACTAGACATATAATTCGAATCGTTAACCTTGTGTGTTAAAGATTGTTATCTTTATTGCTTCCTTGGATTGTTAATGTTGTTGTTGGATTAAATCTAGACGCTTGGCTTGGATTGTTCAATAATTAGTGTCTTCTAATATCGCGTTTCGAGTTAGTTGACTAAACTTAAGAGGATGAGGAAACTTGTATTTCCACAATAAAGTGCTTGAGAGTAATTGAATTAAAGACAGTCGAAGGCCAATTAGTTTGTTGATAGTGGATGTTTGTTGACCCAAGACCTTTTAATCATCTGAATTCACCCATCTTTATTATTTGTTCAGTAGTCTATAGTTTAATCAATCATAAAAATCCCCCATATTATTGTCACTCTTACTCTTTACTTTCTACACAATAATTACATCGTCTTCCCTGTGGATTCGATACCCGACTTACCTCTACTATATAGTTAAGGTAATAGGACTTAATTACTTATTTTTGGGAGCATACGACTTCGGGGCACCATCAATAACATATTACAACCTTGTGATGCATATCGTAAGTGTGTAAACACTTGTTTGATTGCAATAGAAGTTTAACATACCATGTGTCTATGTGTTCAAACTTCTTATAATCGCATTTTCCTTTACGTTCATGTTATCTTCTTATAGCATGAACCTTACCAAGTACACATCTAGGTTCCCAACCTCGGTTTCGGTTCTTTATCTTGAAAGAACTTCCTTGTCCATTATCACATAACAAACGAATTTGTGGTGAATGATATTACTTGTACTGTTCAAGTACTCCACCCACACAGAATGCACTAGGTATATGTTTTTGTAGAATCTTGCAGCAGTTGTCAAGATGATTAGCCTAGCACTTCTCAAAAGTCCTAGCATTATAGGAAAAATTAGTTTTGAGTAACTTCTTATTCAACTAAGTATTATTCCAAAATTTTTATTTCTCCTTTTAGCTGAAAAGCTTAGGATTTTCATAAATCCTTACGTGTTGTTTGAATTTTAATATGTGCAATCTCTTGACACATAACAGAGTATTCTGTCAAACACCGAAATAGCTCATTGGATTCTCCTCGAGAATTCACGATGTTTCTTCTATGGCTTCCCAATGATCCATCATGCTCTTATGCATATGATTTATTTTGGACATGTGCATGATTATTCTAATGGCGGAAACATTAGTAACTTTTAATCATGTCATCAACTATTCTTAGGTTCAAGGAACGACCATGACTGCTAATGGCAATTCCATTTTCATTTACATGAATAACCTATGTTTGTCGTTGATTCGATGTGTATGTCTCAATACCTATCCAACATCTCATAATGCAGTTGGATTCATCATATTTCATTTTCATCCAGAATTGAAAACTCAAATCTTCCTTTGTGAAGGAAGGTATTGGCTCGTCATTCTTTACAGAGTGATGAGTTACAAATTTTTATAAGATGATTGCTCCCACTAAATTCCATGTCTTCACATGATAATTTCCAACTCCCACTTAATTCCACATGATTCGCAATTGACTACTCAATTAAGATGTTTCAAAAATTGAAATTTATTGCTTTGTTAAGTTATTGAGATAAAACCATATATGTTCCCATCTTATCCTTTCAAAATACCTATTTTGAAAAGGTCTCATCTTAACCTTTCTAATTCATTCATATCATAATGATGCGTAGCAATGTCATTATTTAAATATAAATAATATCTAATACACGTCCTTTCAAAATTCCCTTTTCGGAAGGAGGTTTAACCAATTCACTTTCATAATGTGGTTAAGTAATGACTTTTGCGTGGTTAATATAACTTAGCAATTGAGGATATCGGTATATCAATCCTTGCAACCTCTAGTCATAAATCTCGTTTATTTTCTAGGATGTTACTTGATTCATTTAGGCTCTTAAGTAAATATCAATATTGAAACTATTGGTCAAAATTTATCATAAACTAGTCAAAACTCTTGTTAAGACTTTATATTAGTCATTCTTGTTCCAAAACTTTCTTTTGGTCTCCTCGTGTAGTTATCTTGAGAACATATTCTTTTGATTACTTCACTTGGTCTCTTTTCTCATGTAGATCTATTCGAGACCATAGATCTCATCTATTCGTGTATACTATATAAATAGATATACCTTTATTCAAATCATTCTTCCTTGTGTAGATCTCATTTACACAAGTACACAAATTTATCTTGGTGTTCTTTGTGTCCTCATTTTTCTCCCACTCTATCTTTAGAATTAATACACTAGAGATTCAAAGATAGTATATGAGACACAAATAATGATTTTTGAAGTAGAAGGAGAACTATCTCATAGGTAGACTAATAGTTTTAGATTTGTAAGTGTACTTGGTGATTGACATTCCTTTAAGAGATTTCATTGACTCAATATCACTTTATAAATGATCATACACAAGCCTTAAGCATGTGGACATATAATGAATCGCATCATTATAGTTGTCTATTAGATCACTTTAAGTGAATAATCATATGTTTCTATGAGCAAGCATGTAAAGACGAACTTTAGAACAAGGATAAAAGATAAAACGGGTGACTTGGGTTGCAAACCAAGCCATCATTATCCAAAATACAACCAATTATCCAAAATACATTCCCATGTCGAACAAGGAAATTAAAAGGTTCTAAAATCCAAAACATAATTAAAATAAGACAATAAAAAGCGAAGCTCCATGAAAGCTATTCCTAGCTTCTTGATGGTATCTCAAGCTTGCTTTTCTTTTCCCTTATCTTTGCTTGGTGGAGGCCCTATTTACAATAAAAAGGGGATACATTATCACAACTTTGTATCACAATACCATAGTTGAATTAGAAACATAAAAGAAAGGATAGTCATTTACCTCTTTGGAGTGATCTTGACCTTAATATCACCAAGGTATTTGGAACAATTTCTTTTCCAATGTCCAACACAATTACAATAATGGCATTTATCAAGAGGACCCTTCTTGATTTTGGAAGTGCTAGCTTCATAAGACTTAGCTTTGGTGAGCTTGCCTCTTATTCTTCTTCCCATTCTTTTTAAACTTCCCCTTGCTTTTGGTGCTAATATTAAGCACGTCCTTAGGTGGGTTAACATTTAACCCCATGTTTCTTTCGGCTTGCACAAGTAGCTTATGCAACTCTTCAAGAGACACGTCCTTGTCTTGCATGTTAAAATTCACTCGGAATTGAACATATGCTTTGACCTTGGATAAGGAGTGTAGAATCCTATCTACAACAAGTTCTTTGGGGATTTCAACCTTTTGAATCTTTAAGGTCTCGACTAGCTCCATTAATTTGAGCACATGAGGGCTAACCTTTTGGCCCTCTTTGAAGTCGAGATCAAAGAATGCCGCGGCCGCCTCATATTGGACGATCCGCGGAGTTTGTGAAAAAATTTTCACAAGCTTGGAGTAGATTTCATTGGCGGTGCCCATTTTAAAGGCTCTGCTTTGGAGGTCCGCCTCCATCGCAAAGATCAACACATTTTTCATTGCGGCGGACTCCTTATGGTAAGCCTCATATGCTTCCCTAGTGGCGGCGGTCGACCTAGTATTAGGTTCGGGTGGAGAGGCCTCGGTGAGGTAACGAAGCTTGTCGTCACCTTGGGCGGCTAGTTTGAGTTGGGCATCCCAATCGGAGAAATTTGACCCATTCTTTTCAAGTTTACATCGATCCATAAAGGATCGGAGCCATGAAGTATTAGTGAGAGGCGTGGCGTTGGTGTTGGGATTTGCCATTTGTTATGAGAAATAGAAACGGTCTACAAAACAAAAATAGAAGGAGTAAAACAAATGTCGTTTTCAAAGATAATAATACTCGTAAAAATTAATTTAAACAAGTTTTATTGCATTTTTCTAGTGACCTCTACCCAACTAGATAAATGATTCCAAGACCCAAATTCAAATCAACTTAGGCACGGGGTAGCCGATGAAACCCTTATTAATATAACTTGGTGGATTAACCTTTTAATAGATTCTACTTTTAGAACTCTTGGTCGATAAAATTACTCTAATGTTTATCTATAGCCCAAAACAAATCTGACAAGGGCACGGGGTAGCCGATGAAACCCTTGTCAAAAACTTTTGTTGAGTTCAATCCAATTTTCGAATAAATGTGTCCATGATCCAAACCCATATTAACTTAGGCACGGGGTAGCCGATGAAACCCTCATCAACATGAATTCGGTGGATAGACATTTATCACCCACTTCCCCTACGTAACAAGGTTTGTACCCCGGGGTAGCCGAGTGCACTCCCTCACGAAATAGGTTTTCATGGTTTCTACTATTTGGTAAGACTATGTCTCAATTGATTGTTTTAGCGAGAGGTCATGTCAATTTATTATCTTTCATGTTTTAAGTGAACTAAAGCAGTGAACTACGATAATTCTAATTTACACGGTCGATAAACTCGATAAAAATGATGATGCATGTTTTAGTTATGGCGATTTAGCGATGCATGCAACATATAAATAAAATGCAAAGCATAAAAAAATAAATCCTAGTACGACCTTCCTAAAATAGAAAAAATAATTAACTATTACATATTCGGAAACCAACTCCATTGGTCCCTTGAACTTCGGTTATTGGCACGCATCTCGAGGTAACACCGTCTTTATGTATCGCCTTCTTGAAGAAATCCGTCTTTATGGAACTCCGGAATAAATAAATTACATAATTTCCTATTATACATTTGTAATTAAAATAAAATAAATCTATTAAATTACAAAACGGTGATACGAGATCCAATAAATTACAACCGAATCGATATTCCCATACATTTCGGGTAATACCAATTAAAAACTAAGGCCATACTAAGTAAAAATTACATAATTCAAAAATTACATAAAATAAAATTATGACAATAATAAATAAAATGCAGCATTATAATATGTATGAACATGCCCAATTTTATGCTAAATCGCCTTTAAGTAGCCAATATCGTATATTACACGGTTTTTATGGATTTGCGTGATTCAACGTTTTATAATCACAAAAATTACATAAATTCATATTTATGCATAAGTTAATTACCCTAACTTGTTAGGACTAAAAAATTAGTCTCCACTAGCTATTTGACCTTAATTAACTCATATATCTTAAAATTGTTCATTAATGGAACTAAAAATACAATAAAAAAGCTATAAACTTCAAATAAATCACAAAATTCCAAATAAATTCAAAATTTGAAATTTAAACTTATGAACATTCTGGAAAAATACCATGACACTCATAATGTTCAAAAACTTACGTTAAAATTTCGTAAAATTATCGGAAAAACTATGTTGCGGTTTATCGGATTTAACAATAAAAATCATAAAAACATGAGAAAAATTATTTTTGTGGACAAGGCCCTCGGGAACTGCGTCCGCGGGATCCACACTAGGCATAATCGACTCGAGGTTCTTTCGAATCGAATTAAGACAAATTAGAGTCGCCACCAAGTTTTTTGGGAACTTGGAACCGTTCAAGTCAACTTTACACCTTTCATCGAAAAGCATAAAGCCAATCGACTACGAGTGATTAAAGATAATGACTTGTACCCTATATCACTCGATTAGAATGACTCTCGTAATCCAATGGTATTTAGACGGATCCACAAACCATAGATCTTGAGTAAGGGGTGAGGGTACGTGTTGGGAAGCCCATAAGGACACCCAACCCCGCCCGTCAATAACGGCCTCTACTAAGTCAAGTGTCGGATTTCAAACAAGGTCATAGCTACGTACGATTTATGATATGCAAACGTTGTTTTAACCCTATCATGTGACAACAATTTCTATGTCGTTTTAGATGCAACTAAACTAACTTTGTCAAAGTTGTAATTTAGCATGTGGGTTGATTGATCTAGCAACATTCAAATGAAACAAACAAGGCTTAGGGGGAATGGGGGAGCCGTTGGGATCTACCTATTACAAACCAGGCATTTCATGCCGACACAACAACAAATTAAAGATACAACTCGATCTAAATACAAATGCTACATACGACGCAATACATGACAACACACACGGCCGTTTGGCCTATAAAACCGTGCACATGAGGGGTGGCCCACGGCTCACATGACCCACGGCCTTGGGTCACTCCTCGTAATGCGTGCTCGCGCTCAATCTCATCGAATTAGACATAGGGCTACGCACCAAAGCATGCATTAGCATAAACCGGGCCATGTTGCTTTAGACAACATGCGGTTTACTACGCTTCTACAAACATTGGGGAACAACCGTCTAACCAAACAAGACTAAGGTTTTTAGAAATCATTTGACTCTATAAAAGAAAACAAACTTGAAAGATTACAACTCGATAAACCAACGATAAATTACAAACAATGAAACAACGAGAAAACAAACGGTATAAAAACAAAACGAGAAAGGTAAGGAAAACGGCCACCTCCACGGCCTAAAGCCACGGCCCAAGCTAACGGCCAAGATAAGGTCAACCTAGTTCCTAAGTTAGATTAATTGGTTAGATCGAATGATTGCGAAAAGGGATAGGAACCAAGTTAGAAAACGAGTTAAAACGGTGTTGATTGATTGTCGCATGAGGGCGCATTCTACACGGCCTAAAGGGTCTAATTAGGTCAAATTCGCTAATTAATTTAACTCATCGAGTGTCAATAAGAAGGTGCTAATCACGCACTCTTATACTAGCGAGAAATTAGGTGAAAGAGAGAGATGCATTCAATTATTTACAGAATCGTCGATTGATTTTATAACTTACGTCGAAGCCACCTATCGTGTCTAATTAGGTTATTAAATTAAATTAATGTTATCTAAATATGTCATAGGTTAACAATCAGAGGTTAAACTAACATACAACGGGTCCTAGGGCATGTCGATTTGGCCGAAACAGTAAGGGGGTCGAAAGCGATGAAAGTTAGACAACTCGTTTTGTTTATGCCCTACCTTGAACACGAGGATATGTAAATGAGACGGGGGTGTACGACCGACAGAAGTAGCGGTTTCTTTTCCCATCTCAAGTCAACGCGGGTGTTCATGGTGGTACTTTAACTCATACTCGGACTAACTAGTTTCATAGTTAATTAAAACAAACGATAAACAAAACGAAAACAAACAAAAAACAAACTATAAAAAAGGGCATAAAAAAACGAAATAAAAAAAGGAGAGAAAAGGGGATTTGATGCACCCTCAACCTACATGTATCTTTGACACCGTCTTGGGTCGTAATCGATGGTAGATTTTATCTCGAGAGGCCGTCGTCGACGAAGAATAAAGCAAACACGCGTTTTGGAAACTTTCTGGACAGCGATTTTCAAACAGTGATATCTCCCTCGTTTCACGACGAAAATTCAATTTAAAAGATGTTTTGGAAACTAGAAAGAGAGGAGAACAAGGATCTTAAAGCAACCCCTGCTCGTTTTGGGTTATTGGGCACGAAAAACGAGCACAAACAGAACTGGACAGACAAGAAGAAACCGCGAAAACAGAGTGTTATTTCACTCTGTTTTTCGAGGGATTTCGTGTACTCTCAAGGGCAATTTGGCTCGTAATTCTTTGTCTAATGTGTAGATGGACGTTATGTGGTTAATTAGGAACAAGAAACTCGAATTTTTATGGAGGTTTGATGGAGGAACGAGTGGGTTTTCGAAGAGGACACACAAACAGTTTCAGTTTGTGTGTCGGTTTTGTTTAGGGTTTTTGAAGGATGTTTAGGGTTTGTTTCTGAGGTTTAAAGCTTGTATGTGATGCTTGGATATATGGAGAACTTAGAGGAATGAATGTATGGTGAAGGGGTGGTATTTATAAGGAGTTAAAGTAGGGTAAAAGAGAGGAAGAGGCAGTCGGGCCTGTTGAGCATAGCTGCTGTCTAGCAGCTTTTGGGGGGCTTTCTAGGGTTCGTTTGGGGGTTTTTCTTGGTGATTAAGGTAAGGTAATATGGGTAGTATATTAGGGTATGGGTTAGGGTTAATGGGCACGGGTTTTGGTAGTGTTTGGAGCGGGTTTTGGGCTCGGGATTGAGCTGCCAAAACAGGGGCTGCTCGGTTTATGCGTGGGCTGGTTGGGGTTGTTTGGGACGAGAATTTGGGCCATGGTATGGGGGGTTCGAACAAGGGTGGATGGGTAGAGGATTAGGTGGGTTAGTGTACTCGAGATTCGTGCCAATTCGCAAAGGAAACGGGCTCAAAAACCGAGCTAAAATCGAGCTCAAAAACATGCTTCCAAAACGAGTTTTCTTCGCTTTTAAAATCGATTTTTCAAATCAATTAACCCATTAAAATAAATGACTTTTCAAATCAAATATACTCATAAAATGATTTTTCAAATCAATTATTTATTTTATTTTCAATAAAATAAACTTGGGAAAATAAAATTCAAAATAAAATAAATTAAATTGAAATTACTTTAAAAGGCTTTAATTTAAATATCATTTAAATTAATAAAATGAACTCACTAAAAAAAACATTAATTTAAATATCATTTAAAATAATAAAAATGAATTCACTTAAAAAACATTAATTTAAATATCATTTAAATTAATAGAATACTTCATTGACGACGCCCTTTCTACCTCGTAAAACGAGCTCCAAATAAATGACAGTGACAACTAAAGAATACATGTGTCCTATCATCATCGGGTGTTTGTCGGGTTCTCTATAAATTCCAATATCGACGGATACGGGTATCTACAGAGCCCCGACTTTGACTGAGGCTTGGACAAGGCGAAAGTCAAAGTATACCCCAGTCCCTTTCGACTGAGGATTCTTTGGTCGTTTATAGTCCATTAGACTTGCGTATATAAGCTCGCCAGCCATAAGAAGAGATCATACCTGAAACTTCGTTGGGGAATTGACTCTTGCTTCTGTTGTGTCGAAATATCATCGTTGGTCATCGACCCATAAATTGCATAAATGGTGGGTTGAGCCTTATCTTTAGGCGCCTACGTATCCGTTTCTGACGGAATCAAACCCGCGTCGTAGTTCGGCCACTGCTGACACATGCCCAAAGTTTATCATCTCTGGCGTATATCCGAAATTCATCATCTCGCTGAAATTTGCCCAAAATTTATCATTCTTTGGCGCTTGTCCGAATGGGACGGGACTTTCCAAGGAGGTTGCCGCCGCTTTCATCATTTGCTTTCAGCTACGGAATTCTTCCATTTCTTACTCTTGTAATTGAATTGAATTCTTGGTGGACGTCATCCTCTACATCTTGATAATGGTCTCTGAAGCCAACGGCCTTGAGCCCGATTTGTAATGGCTCTAAAGTCGAAGACTTTAGAGCCCCGATTGAAGCATATCCCGCTATATTTGAAACGCAAAAACGCACTAGCAATAATCATCACATGAGCACATTTGGATCATCGATCTTGAAATTGGATCATTTTGATGTACTGGGTCATCGACCCGAAAGTTGAATTTGATAATTTTGAATAATTGGGCCATCGACCCGAAAATTGAATTTGAAAATTTTGAATGATTGGGTCATCGACCCGAAAATTGAATTTGAAAGACTGGGTCATCGACCCAAATTTTGAATTTGAAATGAATCACTTGGATGCTGGGTCGTCGACCCAAAAAGTTTTTGAAATTTTGAAAGTTTTTGAAATTTTGAAATTTTGAAATTGAACCTTGATGGGTGAGCATGAAATGCGACTCAGACATTCTATATGACTCGTGAACAACGTGGGCGTAGCCCGCTACCGCAAAACAAAAAAAGAAAATAAAACCGTAAGTGTGCACGGGCTTTAATTCAAATATGGACTTGTCGAGGGTAGAAATGTAAATCGGCCGTTCCGGTGCCAAAAGATGGCAAATGGGAATCACAAGGTCGTCGAACTTGGGACGGAGATATCGTATGGCATGGGCGTGCTCCCGAGGGCACATGGGAATCAAGATCACTTGGCATTGACAAGGTGGATTAAACTCACAGAGGAACAACGTTGGCTTCGCCCAGACACTAAACACAGGTTAATCTTATGAGAACACTTAGACATCACGTGTCACTCTTGTTGGGAACATTCTGTCACTCTTCTCCTCGCCTCCTTTCTTTTCAGCGAGTATTCATCATTTCTTGCCACCGCCTTCTTTCTTTTCAGCGGGCTTTTACTATTTTTCTTCCACGCCTTCTTTCTTTTCAGCGGGTTTTTCATATTTTATGTTCCCAACACAAACCTACATCTATATGACTCGGCATCTTTGCCTAAACCGTTAGATAAAGCTCATTCCGAGACTTGACACTACTCATCTGAACCTATATCCTCGTCCTAGCCTACGTCGAGTGCTAAGACTGAGAAGACTCCTAAGACCGACTCACAAAGACGGGTGTGTGGAAACGGTTGGGTTCAAAGGCACACTCGGGCTCAGCCTTAGAAGGGAGGCTTGGTCCTCGCTTGAGTGTAAAAGATAGGCTGGGCCCTCGGGAGGAAATGACGATCCCTCCTAAGAAGCGCGCTAGACAGAACACAACTACCCCTCCTCCACAGGAGCCTCGGTCACGTGACCCAGAAGGCAAAGGGAAAAAGAAGATGCAGGAGCCTTCGACTCTAATCTATTATTTAATACTACTACTTATTATTTGTTGCTAGCTGTTTTCTTTTTTTCTTTTGAAGGATGTAATGGGCATCGCCCGATCTTTAATAAGACTTACTATCTATTAAAAATTCCAGTTTCTGCTTAAAATTTCATTTTATTCAAGGAAGGGTCGGTTGTACTCTTTTAAAGAGCTGCCTACGTATCTGTTATCAACAGAATCAAACTGAGCTCGTAGTTCCACAGACGCGCTACAATCATCGATTTATAACGCACAAAAAGCAGCGAAGCAAAAGTGCCGAGGCCTAGACTCGCTCATGAGCACTGCAATTCAAAATTTTATTTTATGACATTGAGAGTGAGTTCTAAGGATAGTATTTCTTCAGTTGATCCAAATTCGTCGGATTCGCAAAGTCATTTCCATCTAGATCTGTTAGTCTGACTGCGCCTCCCGATAATATCTTCTTTACCAGGTAAGGACCGGCCCAGTTCGGCTTGAATTTTCCCCTCGGGTCAATTGGTAGTAAAGCGCGGACGGACTTTAGGACTAAATCCCCATCCTTTATTCCTCGAGGTTTCACCTTTTTGTTAAATGCCCTTTGTATCCTTTTCTGATAGAGTTGAACATGGTGCAATGCATTTAACCGTCGCTCGTCGAGCATAACCAAGGAATCATACCTGGCTTGCAGCGATCGACTTGAGGGACACGACTTTCTAACAGGATCCTTAAAGAAGGTACCTCTAATTCGATAGGCTGAACTGCTTCCATCCCATTTGTTAAGTAGAACGGAGTTGCTCCAGTGGCTGTGCGAATAGACGTCCTATATCCCCATAGTGCGAATGGTATCTTCTCTGGCTATTCGCGATAATTTTCAGTCATTTTTCTGAGAATCACAGTGATTGTCTTGTTGGCGGCTTCTACTGCACCATTTCTTTGAGGTCGATACGGTGATGACTTGTGGTGTTTGATTTTATACTTTTCAAGTATTACGGCAGTTTCAGCCTGGAAGTGAGTGCCATGATCGCTAATGAGCTCATGCGGCACCCCATATCTGCAAATGATTTCATTCTGAATGAACTTTGCTACCTGCTTCGCTTGTAGGACTTTGTATGATTTCACTTCTACCCACTTCGTGAAGTAATCGATGGCGACTAACATGAAGCAATGCCCACCTGTTCCAGATGGGTTGACCTTTCCAATAATGTCTATTCCCCATGTTGAGAAAGGCCATGGTGATGTCAAAGTGTATAACAGTGATGGCGGCACATGCTGTATGTTTGCGAAGATTTGGCAATTGTGGCAATGTTTGACATATTGGCGACAATCTGTCTCCATCGTTGTCCAGTAATACCCTAATCTCATGATTTTACGAACCAGCATATGAGCATTCATGTGTGGGCCACACTCTCCGTCATGGACTTCTTCCATGACTCTTTTCGCAGTTGGTGAGTCTATGCATCGCAGAAGGACATTTTGCGCGGTCTTCTTGTACAATTGTCCGTCATTGGTTCTAACGAACTGAGCGGCTAGCATTCGAATAGCGCGCTTTCCGCGGTTATCCATGTCGGGTGGATACTCTCCTGATTCTTTAAATTTCAGAATAGCATGATACCAAGGTTCGGCCTCGGTTTCTTCTGTGTCTCCGATTACATTAACATAAGCAGGTGATGATCTTCGTTCGACACATATCGGCATAGTATCCATGTGATCAGGTATGTTGATCAGAGCAGCTAGCTTTGATAGTGCATCAGCAAACTGGTTTTCATCTCTGGGGAGGTGCACGTACTTGACCTCGGTGAACAACTTTTCTAGTTCCTCGATTTTCGCTTGGTACGGAGCCAAGCTATCACTTCGGGTTTTCCACGTCCCGGCCACTTGATTGATCACTAATGACGAGTCTCCATGTACTACAAGCTTTTTGATGCCTAACTCGAGAGCACTGTGCAAACCGAGTAAGCATGCTTCATATTCAGCCGCGTTATTAGTGACGTTAAAGTCCAACTTGATCGAAATGGGAACATGTTCACCTTCTGGTGAGATGAGTAGAACTCCTATCCCGTAACCCCTGTAGTTCGATGCTCCATCGAAATAGAGGTCCCACGTATCATTGTCTATGTGAACGATATCTTCGTCGGGAAATGACCACGTATCCACAACCTCAGTTTCTTCTATCGGGTTATCCGCCAGGAAGTCTGCAACCGCCCTTCCCTTTATCACTTTTAGCGGTACATATTTCAGGTCGAACTCGGAAAGCATTAAAGTCCATCTTGACACCCTGCCGTTTAGAACTGGTTTTTCAAACAAGTATTTGATAGGGTCCATCTTCGAGTGGATGCAGACACTATGACTGAGCATGTAGTGCCGTAACTTCTTTGTCGCCCATACTAAAGCCAAACATGTCTTCTCGAGCTGAGTATACTTGATTTCGTACTCCAAGAACTTTTTACTAATGTAGTAAATCGCTCTTTCCTCTTTATCGATTGTTTTGACATTGCCCCCATTGCGTATCCTCAGAATCGTGAGATACAACAAAAGTGGCAACCCGGCCGTTGGTGGGTGAGCACGGGAGTAGAAGATAGTATTTCTTTGATCTTATCGAACGCGACTTGGCGTGATCATCCCATACGACGTGTTCCCCGACCTTCAATTTCTTGAAAATTGGCTCGCATATCATAGTTAGCCTTGCCACGAACCGACTTATATATTGGATTCTTCCCTGGAAACCTCGAATTTCCTTCTCGGTTTTCGGGTGAGGCATTTCCATGATGGCCTTTATTTTCGATGGGTCCACCTCGATGCCACGGTGGCTAACGATGTGACCCAACAGTTTGCCGGATGTGACTCCGAATGCGCATTTTTGTGGATTCAACCTCATGTTATACTTGCGCAGTTGCTCGAAGAATTTGCGTAACGTACCAAGGTGGCCATCACGCTCCTTTGACTTGACAATCATGTCGTCGACATAAACCTCGACTTCCTTGTGCATCAAATCATGTAACAATGTTATCGCGGTCCTCTGGTATGTAGCCCCTGCGTTTATCAACCCAAAAGGCATTACTGTGTAGCAATAGGTTCCCCATTGCGTTCTGAACGCAGTCTTATGCATATCTTCTTTCGCCATCTTGATCTGGTTATAACCGGCGTATCCATCCATAAAGGATAGTAACGCGTGTTTTGCCGTGTTGTCAACCAGGATGTCGATGTGGGGTAATGGGAAATCGTCCTTCGGACTTGCCCTGTTTAAATCCCGGAAGTCGACACAAACACGAACCTTACCATCTTTCTTGGGCATTGGAATGACGTTAGCCACCCAGTCCGAGTATTCTGACACCTTGATAAACCCAGCTTTGAGTTGCTTGTCGATTTCTTCTTTGACCTTCAGAGACCAATCTGTATGCAATTTGCGTAACCACGCTTGATCGGCTTATACCCGGCTTGATTGGGATCCTGTGCTCTGCAATTTCCCTATCAATGCCTGGCATGTCTTTGTAGGACCATGCGAAAACATCTTTGAACTCATGCAACAAATCAACGAACCCCTGTCTTTCGGTGGGACTTAAAGTAGTTCCTATTTTAAACTCCTGTGGTTCTAAGGTTGTACCCACATTGATGGTTTCGGTATCTTCGATGATCGAAGTTTTTAAATTCGTACTCTTCCAATCCTTTTATCATTTTGTAGAGGTGGTTCCACTTCTTCTTCTCCTTCTTCTTCGACCAACTGTTCATCCTCGACCTTAGTCTCAATGTCATTATTAAAACAATCATTTTCAAAGTTTGAATTGCAATGTAAGTAAGACAAGTCGTAAGCAAACTGGTTCATATTATTATTGATTTGAAATTGCGCGAAATGCGCTAACATTTGAGCCAACTGATCAGAACTCAGTGGCGAGATAGGGGTATTCGGGACAGGCCCCGGAATACCACCATTAGGAAAAGGTGCATATGAAGGGAAAGCTAGGGGAGGGGTATTTTCAACACCTGACTCCTTAGACTCAATCTTAGGACCTATCTCAGACTCAGACTCCGACTCAGACTCAGACTCAGAATCGGTAACATCATTTGGCTTGAACATCTCTTCTTCTCCCGTTGTCAACTTGAAAAGAAGTCCTTTGTTGTCAGTCCACTTGATTGTTTTCCGCCATCCCGTGTTGGTCCTAAGAGGATCCACATCGGTGATGAGGGTAGATGGGTCGAACCGCTCGCTTCTCAGGATCATGCTTACCAAATCTTCGTTTGGTGTTGGTGATTTCTTCTCTTCACCGAAAAGGAGACCCATGGCTTTCTCGTCATTCATTGGATCCAGCTTGGTTTCTACTGGCATCACGGTCAGAATGTCTTCAGGGATGTAGTAGCAGTCTTGGAATACTTCGATTCCTGGGACCATAAGGTTCTTTTTTGGGTCAAAGATAGGTTCGGGGAAGTCCATGCAAGGGAGTTCTTCCCCGGCTCTCACGAAGTGACCGTTTAGAGTTAGGTGATACGGTCCCATTTTAATATCTCGATCTTCGATCGTTGTTCCCCTCTTTTCCCGTAGATCTTTCTCAGTGGGCTCATATCCAAGCCCGAAAGTTACTCCTTTGGCTACGGGTGGTTTTAACTTGAAAACCTCCTCCTTTCTAGGATATAAAGAGAAACCGAAATACTTCCCATTTTTGAGAATCACCTCGCAGACATGACTTCCCGTATATAGATCCATATTTTCGGAGTTCAACTCGATCATGTTGACAATCTCGAAACCACAAGCGTCATTGGTAGCTTCGACCCTTACTTCGGAAGTAATGTCTCCTCCTGCCACAGTAATTGGCGTGGCGTCAATGGTGACGGTTTTGCCATTGAGTGGGACCTTGATTTTTCGATGCAGCGTTGATGTTACGGCCTTCGCCGCATGGATCCAGGGCCTTCCCAACAATAAGTTGAAGGATGAGCATATGTCAATCACTTGGCAACTTATTTTCTTTTCCACTTGCCCAGTCTGTACTACTAGATCGACAAGTCCACTGACTCGACGCACAGTGCCATCGAATGCCCGAACGTCATGCTGCGTAGTGGGGATGAAGTCATTCTTCTCCAAGCCCAGAATATGCGCCGTCTTCAGAGGGAGTACGTTGACAGCCGATCCGTCGTCAACCAAGGTCATAGGGATATGCTTGTTGAGACACACGGTAGCAATATAGAGGGCCAAGTTATGTCGAGGCCCGAACGGCGGCAGATCTTCGTCGGAGAATGTCACACCGTTGGTAATCTGAGGCCGATTCTGGGCGATGTGGGTGACCATGTCCGCAGGAGTAGTGTTTGACGACACGGTCATGTTCATCAAAGCTTGTAACAAAGCTTGACGATGTTCGAAAGAGCTCAGGATAAGTTGCCAGATAGATACGTCGGCCTTAGTCTTTTGGAGTTGCTTGATGAGGGAAGCCTCGGAGGTCGACCCTTCACCAAGAACTTCGACCACTGCCGGCTCTTTTTGAGGTGCCTTACTCGGGGTATCCTTAGCTTTCTCCACACGATATGGGCGTCCGGATCTAGTCAAATGGTTTGACTCTAGGGCATCTTGCCTCACCTTTAAGATTTCTTCTTGGGTGTGAGGAATTGTCGCACCTTTGACGAGGTAAACATCATCCTCGTCATCGGCCCAAACGCCATTGATTTCGTTGCTGCTTCGGAGAATCTAAGGAGTACAATCGACAACAAAATCCCCGAATGTAATCTCATTTCTCGAGCTTGGTAGGAATTTGGAGCAATCCACGAATATCCTTCCGATGAAAACCCCTTTTAGACGGCATGGGCGGATCAAGTGAGAGTAATCGACACTATCTTCGGTAGAGACAAAGTTAGTGTGATCGCCAAACGGATTGGTGACGTTGTTGGGCTTTATGGCCGGGATTGGGAGCGTTCCGTTCTCAATCATATCTTGAATTTCGTGCTTTAGTCTAAAGCACCTTTCGGTATCGTGTCCCTTCCCTTGATGAAAGGCACAGTAGGCATTCGGTTTGTACCATTTGCCTTGTTGATCAGCGGGAGGATCCGGAGTCGGGCCAATGGGCTTCAACTTTCCTTGGTCCATAAGCCTTTGGAGAGCATAGGCGTAAGTGCACCCGATATCGGTGAATACCCTCGGAGCTTGGCGTGGAGGCCTTTTTGACTGTGCATCTAAGAGATTGACAGTTTCAACAAAGTGGGCCGCTGCGGGCGCTTTTGCTTTAGATGACGAAGCCCCTTGGTATCCCTTTGGCTTCTCAGCTTCAGCAATTCGGACATCGTCCTCTACCTTTATCCCGATTCTTATCAATTCTTTGAAAGAACCAAAATTCTGGTATTTCAGAGCATTACGGTAAACAGGTCGTAAATTCTTCACGAACTTATCTTCCATTTCAACTTCGTCAGGCTTCTTAGCTAGTTTCACGCTTTCAGCGCGCCATCTTGCGAGGAATTCAGTAAAGCCCTCTTTCTCCTTTTGCGTCATAACCTCCAAAGTTCTTATGTTGGTTTGAATCTCAACATTGTCAGCATAGTGCTTACAGAACTCCACCGTAATGTCTTCGAAAGTGGGGAAGTTCTTAAGGTCGAGATTGTAGAACCAAGCCTTTGGGTGTTCACCCAGAGATTGGGCGAAAATTTCAGAGAGCATATCAGCCAGTACTCCTTGATTGCTAAGTACCCTTTATAGGCCTTAACATGGTGGACTGGATCTTCGGTGCCCTTGAACTTTGGGATGTCAGTGAGTACCATGTTCGTGGGCAACTTATCCTGAACTGGGGCATAGGCCCTAGCATTCTCATAGTGGATATTCTTCCCTTGGGAGAGCTTCAAACGGTCCTCGATGAACTTGAACCGTTTCTCCAAATCAGTTAGAGGTGGAGTGGATGAAGAGGAATCTTCAACCAACTTAGACTCGATCACATCCATTCGGGTCATCATGAGGTTCACGGCCTCCGTGAGCTTGTTGATAGCATCTTCCATTGCTTGACGTCGGGTTTTGGGCGGCCTTTCTACAAGAAAACCCCGTACTGAGTCAATATTTAAAGTAAGAGCCCCTTCACACTTAAGGACACGACCCCAACTTGACTCAAACAAAGACTCGACTTGAGATTGATTAACCAAAGGTTCGACTCACGGCTTGATTTAGACATCGGTTCATTTTAGACTCGACAAAACGACATGACTCAAACTGTCATAACTCGATTCTAAACTGGACTTGGTGTGACTAAACCCGTGATTGGGCTAACATAGCCCAGGGGTTCGAGTGAAACGTCCATAAGGCCTAGCTTGGACGTTTTTTGTGGACTATTCTAGACCAAAAGGTCGACCAACATGACTCAAAGCCCAAGAGGTGAGTTTGGGTGACCCAACAAGGTCGTGTTCTAGACTCTTGAAACAAACCCGGCCTAACACGGCCATGACCCGGACACGACTCGACGCATTTCATGCTTGGTTGAGGTTCGAGAAACATTTTGGATTGATTTTGAAAAATGAATGATCGATTTGAAAAATGAGATTTGAAATGGGCAAGACATCGGCTATAAAAGCTTGTTTTGGGCCGAAATTCTAGTCCTATTTGGGCAGCATTCCGCGTTTTGAAAATCATGCTAGGTTTGAAAGTAAGTTGTTCAAAAGTTCGGTTTTGAAAAGGACTTGGAATTTTCGAAAAAAGGACTCGGGAAAACACATTGCACATCGTCATTCTCATGTTATAAGGATGTATGCTCCTAGACATCTCTAAGTCTCGGCAGGTCTTCTACAAGAAGGTCTATGCCCTCCATCCTTTTGCGGTCTTATAGAGCAAGGTGTCTTAAGGTAAAGTACCTAGAAGATCGTCCCCACCCTCAAGAACCACGCGAGGCGGAGTGGAAGCGAGCAATGTGCAGCTTCCTGGCATAGTGGGACGTCGCCCCCCACGCATCATGAAGAAACGCTGGGACGGCCCGGGCAAGTCCTTAAGGGTTTATGCATGAATCGTAGCACTATGAGTAATGTTTTACTTTCCAACACTTTCTTTTCGAGTTTCACCTCGGAGGAAAAGACCCTAGAAACAAAGTGTAACTAGTCCTCTTTTCCCAAGAGAGTCGCCAAATCGTGGACAAGGCCCTCGGAAGGCTGCGTCGCGGGATCCACACTAGGCATAATCGACTCGAGGTTCTTTCGAATCGAATTAAGACAAATTAGAGTCGCCACCAAGTTTTTTGGGAACTTGGAACCGTTCAAGTCAACTTTACACCTTTCATCGAAAAGCATAAAGCCAATCGACTACGAGTGATTAAAGATAAAGACTTGTACCCTATATCACTCGATTAGAATGACTCTCGTAATCCAATGGTATTTAGACGGATCCACAAACCATAGATCTTGAGTAAGGGGTGAGGGTACGTGTTGGGAAGCCCATAAGGACACCCAACCCCGCCCGTCAATAACGGCCTCTACTAAGTCAAGTGTCGGATTTCAAACAAGGTCATAGCTACGTACGATGTATGATATGCAAACGTTGTTTTAACCCTATCATGTGACAACAATTTCTATGTCGTTTTAGATGCAACTAAACTAACTTTGTCAAAGTTGTAATTTAGCATGTGGGTTGATTGATCTAGCAACATTCAAATGAAACAAACAAGGCTTAGGGGGAATGGGGGAGCCGTTGGGATCTACCTATTACAAACCAGGCATTTCATGCCGACACAACAACAAATTAAAGATACTACTCGATCTAAATACAAATGCTACATACGACGCAATACATGACAACACACACGGCCGTTTGGCCTATAAAACCGTGCACATGAGGGGTGGCCCACGGCTCACATGACCCACGGCCTTGGGTCACTCCTCGTAATGCGTGCTCGCGCTCAATCTCATCGAATTAGACATAGGGCTACACACCAAAGCATGCATTAGCATAAACCGGGCCATGTTGCTTTAGACAACATGCGGTTTACTACGCTTCTACAAACATTGGGGAACAACCGTCTAACCAAACAAGACTAAGGTTTTTAGAAATCATTTGACTCGATAAAAGAAAACAAACTTGAAAGATTACAACTCGATAAACCAACGATAAATTACAAACAATGAAACAACGAGAAAACAAACGGTATAAAAACAAAACGAGAAAGGTAAGGAAAACGGCCACCTCCACGGCCTAAAGCCACAGCCCAAGCTAACGGCCAAGATAAGGTCAACCTAGTTCCTAAGTTAGATTCATTGGTTAGATCGAATGATTGCGAAAAGGGATAGGAACCAAGTTAGAAAACGAGTTAAAACGGTGTTGATTGATTGTCGCATGAGGGTGCATTCTACACGGCCTAAAGGGTCTAATTAGGTCAAATTCGCTAATTAATTTAACTCATCGAGTGTCAATAAGAAGGTGCTAATCACGCACTCTTATACTAGCGAGAAATTAGGTGAAAGAGAGAGATGCATTCAATTATTTACAGAATCGTCGATTGATTTTATAACTTACGTCGAAGCCACCTATCGTGTCTAATTAGGTTATTAAATTAAATTAATGTTATCTAAATATGTCATAGGTTAACAATCAGAGGTTAAACTAACATACAACGGGTCCTAGGGCATGTCGATTTGGCCGAAACAGTAAGGGGGTCGAAAGCGATGAGACGGGGGTGTACGACCGACAGAAGTAGCGGTTTCTTTTCCCATCTCAAGTCAACGCGGGTGTTCATGGTGGTACTTTAACTCATACTCGGACTAACTAGTTTCATAGTTAATTAAAACAAACGATAAACAAAACGAAAACAAACAAAAAACAAACTATAAAAAAGGGCATAAAAAAACGAAATAAAAAAAGGAGAGAAAAGGGGATTTGATGCACCCTCAACCTACATGTATCGTTGACACCGTCTTGGGTCGTAATAGATGGTAGATTTTATCTCGAGAGGCCGTCGTCGACGAAGAATAAAGCAAACACGCGTTTTGGAAACTTTCTGGACAGCGATTTTCAAACAGTGATATCTCCCTCGTTTCACGACGAAAATTCAATTTAAAAGATGTTTTGGAAACTAGAAAGAGAGGAGAACAAGTATCTTAAAGCAACCCCTGCTCGTTTTGGGTTATTGGGCACGAAAAACGAGCACAAACAGAACTGGACAGACAAGAAGAAACCGCGAAAACAGAGTGTTATTTCACTCTGTTTTTCGAGGGATTTCGTGTACTCTCAAGGGCAATTTGGCTCGTAATTCTTTGTCTAATGTGTAGATGGACGTTATGTGGTTAATTAGGAACAAGAAACTCGAATTTTTATGGAGGTTTGATGGAGGAATGAGTGGGTTTTCGAAGAGGACACACAAACAGTTTCAGTTTGTGTGTCGGTTTTGTTTAGGGTTTTTGAAGGATGTTTAGGGTTTGTTTCTGAGGTTTAAAGCTTGTATGTGATGCTTGGATGTATGGAGAACTTAGAGGAATGAATGTATGGTGAAGGGGTGGTATTTATAAGGAGTTAAAGTAGGGTAAAAGAGAGGAAGAGGCAGTCGGGCCTGTTGAGCATAGCTGCTGTCCAGCAGCTTTTGGGGGGCTTTCTAGGGTTCGTTTGGGGGTTTTTCTTGGTGATTAAGGTAAGGTAATATGGGTAGTATATTAGGGTATGGGTTAGGGTTAATGGGCACGGGTTTTGGTAGTGTTTGGAGCGGGTTTGGGCTCGGGATTGAGCTGCCAAAACAGGGGCTGCTCGGTTTATGCGTGGGCTGGTTGGGGTTGTTTGGGACGAGAATTTGGGCCATGGTATGGGGGGTTCGAACAAGGGTGGATGGGTAGAGGCTTAGGTGGGTTAGTGTACTCGAGATTCGTGCCAATTCGCAAAGGAAACGGGCTCAAAAACCGAGCTAAAATCGAGCTCAAAAACATGCTTCCAAAACGAGTTTTCTTCGCTTTTAAAATCGATTTTTCAAATCAATTAACCCATTAAAATAAATGACTTTTCAAATCAAATATACTCATAAAATGATTTTTCAAATCAATTATTTATTTTATTTTCAATAAAATAAACTTGGGAAAATAAAATTCAAAATAAAATAAATTAAATTGAAATTACTTTAAAAGGCTTTAATTTAAATATCATTTAAATTAATAAAATGAACTCACTAAAAAAAACATTAATTTAAATATCATTTAAAATAATAAAAATGAATTCACTTAAAAAACATTAATTTAAATATCATTTAAATTAATAGAATACTTCATTGACGACGCCCTTTCTACCTCGTAAAACGAGCTCCAAATAAATGACAGTGACAACTAAAGAATACATGTGTCCTATCATCATCGGGTGTTTGTCGGGTTCTCTATAAATTCCAATATCGACGTATACGGGTATCTACAATATTCATCAACTTTTCAATTTTAGCTCTGAAAAAGATAATAAAATGCAACATGTGACTTTTTTTCTTAGTCATGGAGTATGTTTTAGCTATATTTCACTAATTAAGTCACTATTTATGCTATTTTTCATCAAAAAATCATAAATCATGCATAAAGACTTCAATATAGCCTATTATTTTACACACATCTTGTAAAATTGCATGTGACAACATACTAAATTTCTATGACCAGATTCGAAATTTATGTTATATTAACCTATTTTTCATCTAAATCTGATTTTAAGCATGAAAAAACCATATTTCGAGCATAATAACTCCAAAAATTCTGAAAATTTACAGGTCATTTCAAATTAAAACATGTGAAAATTTACAGGTCATTTCGAGCATATTTCGAGCATAATAACTCCCTTCAATTCTTTCAACAACTTCTGAAATCAGATAAATATAACCAAACTGCAGTAAAGCATTCCAAACAGCTACTCATCACTAGCTTGGCTAGGGTAGGGAAAATTATAGAATGTAGCTAATAGGACAAAAAGGCAATTTGGCTATGTGGGGCTCGTGGGTAGAATGAAATAAAAGGGAACTGCCTCTCCTAACATATGTCATCATCCACAGACCGAATGCATACAGGTATTAAGAAGACTAGACTCATGCTTATGCAAATTGATATTACATGCCTTACAGAGAGTACTACTCACATCCTAAATGAAACCGGCCATGAATGTCACCAGTTTATAAATCTCTAACCTCAGAATGTAATGTAGCTTACCAATATATGAGTCAAGTCTATTCGTTCAGATAAGATAGAAACAAAAACTCGTAGATCATGCACATTATCATGCCAACTAAATGTCAAGAAAATGCAGGGGTAAGGTAGGGATTCAATGTAGCGTCAAATTTCAAACGTTCCGACTCAAATTAAACGTGAAAGTTTTTTGAAATTTATGTGATTTTTGAATTAAAAACGACAATGCATGCGAGAATGAATAATTGTGCAAACGAGAATGCAAGAAAACATGCAGACACAGATATGGATGCATACCTCCCCAAACCAAACCGTACAATGCCCTCATTGTACCAAAAATAGGGAAAGAAATGCAAACTGAGGAGAAAAGGATAACTGGAGTCATAATACTTACAAAACTTCGTGAAGAGGGACCTCCCCAAACCGACCATGAACATGGGAGGTCAAAGGAAGTCAAGCAGTAGCTCAACAGACGAAAAGGAATAGCTAGAAGACGAAACTGCTCGATCGAGTGAATTGGAATAGCTCGATCGAGAAGAATGGTATCAGGAACACTCGATGAAGTGAAATTATTAATTGATCGAGTGAACGTGGAATTGCAGTTTGTCGATCGAGTATATATTTTACTCGATCGAGTGATTCTCAACTCAAAAGTGCTCAATCGAGCAGAAAAACTACTCGATCGAGTAAATACACCTGCAAAACACGAGTAAAGAGCAAGGAAAATACAAAGGGTGCGTAAAACAACGTTTAAAGTTCAACAAAAAGCTAAATGCGAAGGAAAAAGTTCAACAAAAAACAACAAAACAGTCTGGGTTGCCTCCCGGAGAGTGCAGGTTTAAGAGGTCCCGCAGGACCTTTTTGGCATCAATTAACTGGCGCGTCAAGCTCGTCGAAGTACAGGACTTCAACACGATTATCTGCTTCATTTTCCTCGTGATAATGCTTCACATACTGCCCATTGACCTTGAACCGATTTCCCTTGGGGCTTTCTAGCTCAACGGATCCAAATTTAGTAACAGCTGTCACCGCATAAGGACCATTCCACTTGGACTTCAGCTTGCCAGGAAATAATCGCAGTCGGGCATTAAACAGCAACGCCTTTTAACCAACATGAAATTCCCGAGGTGAAATTCTTTTGTCATGCCATCTCTTCGTCTTTTCCTTATAAATGCACGAGCTATCATAGGCATTAAGCCTAAGTTCTTATAACCCATCTAGCTGCAAAAGACGATTCTGACCACACAACTTAGGATCAAAGTTAAGCTCATAAATTGCCCACCAAGCCTTACATTCTAACTCAACAGGTAAATGACACGATTTCCCATAAACTAACCTATAAGGTGATGCACCAATTGGTGTCTTAAAGGCAGTTCTGTAGGCCCATAATGTATGTTCTAATTTAAGACTCCAGTCCTTCCGTGATTTAGAAACTACCTTAGATAAGATCTCTTTAAGCTCGCGATTAGAAACCTCGACCTGACCACTAGTTTGGGGATGATAACCCAAACCACGCCGGTGTTGAACACCAACCTTAGACAGAATGGAAGTTAGTTTCTTTTCTTTAAAGTGCATTCCCCCATCAGTAATGATGACCCTAGGGACACCAAATCGGGGAAATATGACCTTTTAAAACATTTTTATCACGGTCCTGGCATCACAATGAGGTGAGGCAATGGCCTCAACCCACTTCGACACATAATTTACAGCTACTAAAATGTACCTGTTACCTTTACTAGACGGGAACGGTCCTTGGAAATCAATGCCCCAGACATCGAAAACCTAAAACTCTAAGATACCATTTTGTGGCATCTCATGTCTCTTTGAATTGTTCCCTGATCGTTGGCAGACATCCCATGCTGAAACAAAAGACTTAGCATTAGCAAACAAAGAAGGCCAGTAAAAACCAGACTGAAGTACCTTAGCCACGGTGCGCGATGGACCGTGGTGACCACCATAGAAAGAGGAGTGACGGCTGACACGTCAGTCGTATATCTGTCAAAAATACCAATTGGCTCTAACTAATATAGCTAGGGAAGTCGGGTCGATCTCCACAAGGAGATGGGAAGATGTCAGCTTTGTCTAAGTTCGTCTCGGTAACCAAAATGGGGGATTTTAAATGATTGATTCTAAACTAATGAGAGTAAGGAAGAGAAATAAAGTAGAGAAAATAAGGAAGAAAAACAGGGGTAAATCAGATAAAAGAGAGAAATAAGCTAGGAGTCGGTCTACCGTGGCAGTTACACTATCGGATCAACTGAGTCGATTAAATTATTGATAAGAAGAGCGAGGTCGTCACCTTTCGGTCCTTAAACCTACGATTATACCCTTTCGGTCTCTAATCGCCCTAGGGTCTCCCTAACTTAGCTTTCTCCCTAATTAGGTGTCACCTATTGTAATTAAGCAAGCCTTCCCTTCCAATCTTTCGATCCAGGTCGGGGGTAACTA
This sequence comes from Silene latifolia, assembly GCF_048544455.1. Taxonomy (NCBI): domain Eukaryota; kingdom Viridiplantae; phylum Streptophyta; class Magnoliopsida; order Caryophyllales; family Caryophyllaceae; genus Silene; species Silene latifolia. The sequence goes on along the minus strand of NC_133538.1, from coordinate 439,835,787 downwards.
ATTAATCGGTCTCCTGCATGCATTCATTCAACCTAAACACAATTATATTGCTTAATACAATTCTTATCGCAAGGCTAATCTAATCATATCCATCCTAACATGTTTCTACCACGGTTTCCCTAATCCTAACATATTAAAGGAATTAGCTACACCTCATCATCGAATTGACAATAACAACATATAAATAATTAACACTAAACATTATAGCAACTAATAAAAATCGAATAAGGTAGAGATGAATTAATAGGGAAGAACAACAGTACAATAACAATGATAATTATAATTAAAAGATTAAATAAGAATGATAGTACCAATCGTAATCCAATTCAGAGTAGCAAAGTATAGAGTAAAAAATGTATAAAAGAATTAAGAGTGTCCAAAAGAAGGGGAAAGCAGAGAGAGGAATTACGTTCTTCACTCCTCCAGTCTTCTACGAAAAATATCCATCTAAACCTAATCTATGGACTAATTACAAAAGCCCATACGAAATTAGGCGGAAAATAAACAATAGCAGGATAAACCACTCAATCGAGTGGAATTAAGCCACTCGATCGAGCAACTGAGCACAGACCCTCTCGATCGAGTGGAATTAAACTACTCGATCGAGCACTTCTTGCAATGTCTTATCTTGTATAAACTTGGACTGCTCGATCGAGCAACTTGGAGCATATAAAGCATTCGATCGAGTAATAAATCACTCGATCGAGCTGTTTAAGCACGTTAAACCTTGAAATGCTTCCCGAATCCAGCTCACGCGTCTTCCAAATGTTAGATTTCCAAGCTCCGGCTCTCGTTCTCCATGAATGCATGCAAATGGGACGAATTAAGGCTCGATTTAGCTCCTCTTTGGTTAATTCCTGCAAATTACATAAAACGAACCAAAGTAGAATATTCGGGGGTATTTGTAGCTAGATGCTACATAAAAAGTACAGAAATGCGTGTAAAAATGAGGTAAAAACCTTATATAAAATACACGCATCAAACCTCCCCAAACAAAACCTTTGCTTGTCCCCATGCAAAATATGAATGCAACTAAGAAACAACAGTGGAACGGGACCAACGCATCAGCTACAAATCACCCACTAGAACCAGTTTAATGCAACAAAATGACAAAGTGGCAGAAGAGAAATGCAAACGAATTAAACCAATGTTTCAAACTTGCTGAACCGTCGACCTTGCAAGTCTCATAAGATATCGAACTCTCACGGATCGCTCATCAGTCAAAATTGGGCACAAGGTGAGTATATATGTGAAAGATAGAAAGAAGTAAAGACACTCTCCTAACTCGACCTATAAGAACATGCATGCAGTTAACATGAATAAAGTCTCTACAACCGTACATATGCATTCCAACCATACTAATGACCAAGACACATGCCGAGGACTTACATTTGGGTAAGTGAGGTAATGGGTAAGAAGGGCTAAGATGAATTTGGATATGTGGCGTTAATAGCCAGGCTAGCAACAACGAATCCAAATATAACTGCATCCCATCTTCATACTCAATATAACAAAATAAAATAGTGCAAATTCCATGCACTAAACTCACTAACACCAATACTTGTCAACTCCCCATAAAGTATAGATAGAACATGGGAGTGAAAATCATTATACAATTTTTTTTTTTCCTTATCCATATGATTTTTCTTTCTTTTTCTTATTTCCATTTTCCGTTCTCTTTTTTTTTTTTCTTTTTCTTTCATTCCCTTCAGTTCTTCCACCATCTTCTGAAATCAGATAAAATAACCATATTACAATAAAACAGTCCAACAACTACTCGTCACTAGCTCGGCTAGGGTAGGAAGTATTATAGAAAGTAGCTGATAGGACAAAAAGGCAATTTGGCTATGTGGGGCTCATGGGTAGAATGAAATAAAGGGAACTGCCTCTCCTAACATGTGTCACCATCCACAGACCGAATGCATACAGGTATTAAGAAGACTAGACTCATGCTTATGCAAATTGATGTTACATGCCTTAAAGAGAGTACCACTCACATCCTAAATGAAACCGGTCATGAATGTCACCAGTTTATAAAGCTCTAACCTCAGAATGTAATGTAGCTTGCCGATATGATGAATCAAGTCTATTCGTTCAGATAAGAGAGAAACAAAACCTCGTAGATCATGCACATAATCATGCCAACTAAATATCAAGAATATGCAAGGCTCAAGTAAGGATTCAATGTAGCGTTAAAGTTCAAACGTTCCGACTCAAATTAAACGTGAAATTTTTGAATTTTTGAAATTTTTTTCTAAATTTTGGAATTTTTATGATCTTTTTTTTTTGAATTTATTAAAACAACGATGTATGTGAAAATAATTAAACGTGTAAATTTTGGAATTTTTATAATCTTTTTTTTTTTGAATTTATTAAAACAACGATGTATGCGAAAATAATTAAACGTGCAAGCGAGAATGCAAGAAAACATGCAGACAGACACAAATATGGATGCATACCTCCCCAAACCAAACCGTACAATGCCCCCATTGTACCAAAAATAGGGAAAGGATTGCAAACTGAAAAGAAAAGGAGAAGTGGAGTCGGAAAACTTACAAAACGTCATAAAGAGGGACCTCCCCAAACCGACCATGAACATGGGAGGTCAAAGAAAGTCAAGCAGTAGCTCAATAGACGTAAAACAGCCGTTGGAAGACGAAACTTCTCGATCGAGCAACTTGGAACAGCTCGATCGAGTAAACTGGTGGATGAAAGTCCTCGATCGATTAGAAAACTACTCGATCGAGTAAACGTGATTTCTGCTTTGGTCGATCGAGTAAGAATATCACTCGATCGAGTGAAAATTACCCCAAAAAGCGCTCGATCGAGTAGAAAACTACTCGATCGAGTGAAGTAACCTACAAAACACGCATTTCAAAGCAAGAAAAGCATAAAGAGTTCGTAAAACAGCGTCTAAAGTTCAACAAAAAGCTAAAGAAAAATAAAAAGTTCAACAAAAGTACAATAAAACAGTCCGGGCTGCCTCCCGGAGAGCGCTGGTTTATGAGGTCCCGCACGACCTTTCTGGCATCAATTAACTGGCGCGTCTAGCTCGTCAAAGTACAAGACTTCAACACTATTGTCTGCTTCATTCGCCTCGTGGTAATGCTTCACATATTGGCCATTCACCTTGAAACTATGACCTTCGGAATCTTCGAGCTCCACGGATCCAAATTTGGTAACAGCTGTCACCATATAAGGACCACTCCACCTGGACTTCAGCTTGCAAGGAAACAATCTCAATCGGGCATTAAACAGCAGCAACTTTTGCCCAACGTGGAACTCCCGAGGTAGAATTCTCTTGTCATGCCATCTCTTCGTCTTTTCTTTGTAAATGCGCGAACTATCATAGGCATTAAGCCTAAATTCTTCCAACTCATCTAGCTGCAAAAGACGATTCTGACCACACAACTTAGAATCAAAGTTAAGCTCACGAATTGCCCACCAGGCCTTACATTCCAACTCAAAAGGTAAGTGACACGATTTCCCATAACCTAACCTATAAGGTGATGCACCAATTGGTGTTTTAAAGGAACTTCTGTAAGCCCATAATGCGTCCTCTAACTTAAGACTCCAGTCCTTCCGTGATTTAGAAACTACCTTAGACAAGATCTCTTTCACCTCGCGGTTAGAGACCTCAACTTGGCCACTAGTTTGGGGATGATACCCCAAACCACGCCGGTGTTGGACACCAACTATAGACAGAATAGAAGTTAGTTTCTTCTCCTTAAAGTGCATTCCCCCATCACTAATGACGACCCTAGGGACACCAAATCGGGGAAATATGACCTTTTTGAACATTTTTATCACGGTCTAGGCATCACAATGGGGTGAAGCAATTGCCTCAACCCATTTGGACACGTAATCTACAGCCACTAAGATGTATCTGTTACCTTTACTAGACGGAAACGGTCCTTGGAAATCAATGCCCCAGTCATCGAAAACCTCAACCTCTAAGATGCCGTTTTGTGTCATCTCATGTCTCTTTGAAATGTTCCCTGATCGTTGGCAAGCATCACAAGCTGAAACAAAAGATTTAGCATCAGCAAACAAAGAAGGCCAGAAAAAACCAGACTAAAGTACCTTAGCCACGGTGCGCGATGGACCGTGGTGACCACCATAGGAAGAGGAGTGACAACCTTCTAGGACTACTTTGGCCTCCCACTGCGGAATACACCGTCTGTAGAGACCGTCTGCACTTTCCTTAAATAAATAAGGATAATTCCAGAAATACTACTTAGCGTTATACATAAAACGCTTCCTCTGCTGATGAGAAATGTTAGGTGGCAGCTTGCCACTGACAACGAAGTTAGCTATATCTGCATACCAAGGTTCTTGGTTAACAATAGGTGATATAAGATTAATTAAAGTATCGTCAGGGAAAGAGTCATCAATAGGTAGAGAATCTTCCCCTTCTTGTCGCATCAGGCGCGACAAGTGATCAGCTACAACGTTTTCAGCTCCTTTCGTATCCTTGATCTGCAAATCAAACTCCTGAAGAAGGAGTATCCATTTCAATAGCCGTGGTTTAGCCTCCTTCTTAGTAAGAAGATGCCTCAAAGCTGCATGGTGAGTAAAAAACAGTAACTTCTGACCCAACTAAATAAGAACGAAACTTCTCTAAGGCATAAACAACGGCTTGCAGCTCTTTTTCAGTGGTAGTGTACTTCACTTGAGCCTCATCCAGAGTTCGGCTCGCATAGTAAATCGCGTTCAAAGCTTTGTCTTTCCTTTGGCCCAACACCGCTACTAGTGCATAGTCACTGGCATCACACATTATCTCAAACGGCAAGTCCCAGTCGGGGGGCTGTATGATAGGCATAGAGACTAAACCTGCTTTAACCTGTGAAAAGCAGAAAGACACTCATCAGTAAACACAAAAGGGGCATCCTTAAGTAGCAGCTGTGTAAGTGGTTTAGCAATTTTCGAGAAGTCCTTGATAAACCGGCGATAAAAGCCGGCGTGACCAAGGAAACTCCTCACCCCATTAACATTAACAGGAGGTGGTAATTGCTGAATCACTTCCACCTTTGCTTTATCAACTTCTATTCCCCTATCAGAAACTAAGTGCCCTAAGACAACTCGCTCGTTGACCATGAAGTGGCACTTCTCCCAGTTAAGCACAAGATTAACCTTAATGCAGCGCTGCAACACTTTATCAAGGTTAGATAGACAGTTAGAAAAATCACTTCCATAAACAATGAAATCGTCCATGAAAACGTCCATAATAGACTCAATATACTCTGAAAATATCCCCATCATACACCTTTGGAAGGTGGCAGGGGCATTGCATAAACCAAAAGGCATCCTGCGATAAGCAAACACGCCCTGAGGACAAGTAAATGTAGTCTTAGCTTGATCGTCTGGGTGAATGGGGATCTGAAAGAACCCTGAATACCCGTCTAAATAGCAGAAAAATTTATGAGAAGCTAACCTTTCTACCATTTCATCAATAAAAGAAAGGGGAAAGTGATCTTTATTGGTGGCGACATTAAGCTGTCTGTAATCTATACACATCCGCCAGCCAGTCACTACTCGAGTAGGTATTAATTCATCCTTATAATTCTTAACTACAGTTGTCCCTCCTTTCTTCGGGACCACCTGTACTGGATTCACCCATTTAGAATTATCGACAGAATAAATAATACCTGCGTCTAGCAGCTTCATTACCTCAGCCATCACGACATCCTGCATCTTCTGGTTCAGCCGGTGCTGGCCCTGTTAGCAAGGTTTGTGATCTTCCTCCAGCTCTATCCTGTGCATACAGATATCAGGACTAATCCCCTTGATATCATCCAGTGAATAACCCATTGATTTCCTGTTTTTCTCAAGTACAGCTAACAGAGAAGTCAGCTGATCATTATCCAGCTTAGCACTAACAATGACTGGATATTGCTCAGTATCGTCTAAGAAAACATATTTTAGATAAGAGGGAAGAGGCTTACGTTCCGGTACCTTTACCTCAATTGAGCAAAGAGTGCTAATCATATGTTCCACTTGCTCTCCCTCGCGCTCATCTAAATCATCAACAAGCAAATCCAACACAGCGTCATCTTCATCTGGGCTATCTGCACACTCATAAAAAAGCATAAGAGTTTCTAGTGGGTCCTTCAGAAAAGAACCTGTCCAGAAATCATAAATAGACTCGTCAATAATATCAACCGAATAGCAAGTATCCTCTATCATTGGTCGAGCCAAAGTGCTAGGCAGACTGAAAGTGATCGCGTCATCCCCTACCGCAAGAGTCAAACGCCTTGTCTCGACATCAATAATAATGCCCACTGTACAGAGGAAAGGTCTTCCTAAGATAATTGGGGTCCGGGTGTCCTCAGCTATATCTAAAACAATGAAATCTACTGGGATAAAGAGCTTGCCTATTTTCACAAGCACGTCCTATAAGACACCTAAGGGCTTCCTAACAGATCTATCAGCCATCCGTAGGGTAATGTTAGTCAGTTTAAAATGACTCATGTTCAGTTTCTTGCAGACAGGAAGGGGCATGACGCTAACACTGGCTCCTAAATCACAAAGAGCCTGATCAATGACCACGTTGCCTATAATACAGGTAATAGAAAAGCTGTCCGGGTCTTTCATTTTAGGTGGACCCTTATTTAAAAGCAAATTACTAGACTCTTCCATAAATGAAATCGTCTCAAATTCACTTAAATTTCTTGTACGCGTCACAATATCTTTCATAAACTTAGCGTAAGTAGGCACCTGAGTAACAAGTTCGGAAAAAGGGATGGTTACCTGGAGGTTCTTCACAACGTCCACAAACTTACTGTACTGTCGCTCGATCTTTGCGTCCTTCAGACGACCTAGGAAGGGCACTCTGGTAGCAATGAGTGAACCCGCAACTTTCTCTTTACCTTTATCAATGCGTGACATCTCCGCAGCAGGGGAAGAAGACACGGTAGCGGAATTAGATAGTAAAATAGGATCTCCGCCACTTCTGGTACTCGATCGAGCACAATTACCACTCGATCGAGTGGTTTCACATTGCAATATACTCGATCGACCACTTTCCTTACTCGATCGAGTGATGTCCTTTTCTGATCTACTCGATCGAGCGTTTTTATCACTCGATCGAGTGAGTTCTTCAGCAAATTTGGTCGATCGAGTAAGAATATCACTCGATCGGCCATCTTCAATTTTTGCACTGCTCGATCGACTATAATTATCACTCGATCGATTGATGGGATGAATTAATTCATTCGATCGAGTTGATTTTTCACTCGATCGAGTGTCTGCATTGCACGCAGCTAGTAGTTCTTCTAAAAACTCATCTATATCATCCTCCGGGGCATCGTCAGCTATCAAAACCCCGTCTTCCGGTTCTTTTAGCCCCTCTTGAGTAAGGCCAACTTGGAGATTCGTCACTCTAACTGGATTGCATGTCGGTAGAAGTTGGGCTTGGTCTTTCGCGAGTGTTAACTGCGCGACTTGTTCTCTCAATTCCGCTATGACCGTTTCTTTCCTATTACACTTCTCATCAAACTATTGTGATATGCTCATCACAAAGGATTTTAGTTCAGCAATTTCTTTGTTTGCAGAAGGAGAAACCTTCATGGCCGGGCGTAGAAGGAGTAGAGACATTCTTTATTTCTTCATACAGCTGAGAAAAAGGAACCCCTTGCTTGTACTTCTGGTAAGCAAGGACACGCTCTACACTTTCCATGCACCCAATAGGGTCATGCCCTTCCGTGCCACATCTACCACATGGCTCTATATGCTCAGCAATCGAACAAACCTGTGAATTAGGCATTCTGGCAAATAGACTTACAAAGCAACGAATTACCTGCAAAACTAATCAAAACCTTGAAGAAATGAGATCAGCCTCAAGGAATAAATTCCTTGAGACGAGAGACAAACTTAAATAAAGCACAAAATTGCGCCACCTCCCCGGCAACGGCGCCAAAATTTGACACGTCAGTCGTATACCTGTCAAAAATACCAATTGGCTCTAACTAATATAGCTAGGGAAGTCGGGTCGATCTCCACAGGGAGATTGGAAGATGTCAGCTTTGTCTAAGTTCGTCTCGGTAACCAAAATGGGGGATTTTAAATGATTGATTCTAAACTAATGAGAGTAAGGAAGAGAAATAAAGTAGAGAAAATAAGGAAGAAAAATAGGGGTAAATCAGATAAAAGAGAGAAATATGCTAGGAGTCGGTCTACCGTGGCAGTTACACTATCGGATCAACCGAGTCGATTAAATTATTGATAAGAAGAGCGAGGTCGTCACCTTTCGGTCCTTAAACCTACGATTATACCCTTTCGGTCTCTAATCGCCCTAGGGTCTCCCTAACTTAGCTTTCGCCCTAATTAGGTGTCACCTATTGTAATTAAGCAAGCCTTCCCTTCCAATCTTTCGATCCAGGTCGGGGGTAACTAATTAATCGGTCTCCTGCATGCATTCATTCAACCTAAACACAATTATATTGCTTAATACAATTCTTATCGCAAGGCTAATCTAATCATATCGATCCTAACATGTTTCTACAACGGTTTCCCTAATCCTAACATATTAAAGGAATTAGCTACGCCTCATCATCGAATTGACAATAACAACATATAAATAATTAACACTAAACATTATAGCAACTAATAAAAATCGAATAAGGTAGAGATGAATTAATAGGGAAGAACAACAGTACAATAACAATGATAATTATAATTAAAAGATTAAAGAAGAATGATAGTACCAATCGTAATCCAATTCAGAGTAGCAAAGTATAAAGTAAAAAATGTATAAAAGAATTAAGAGTGTCCAACAGAAGGGGGAAGCAGAGAGAGGAATTACGTTCTTCACTCCTCCAGTCTTCTACGAAAAATATCCATCTAAACCTAATCTATGGACTAATTACAAAAGCCCATACGAAATTAGGCGGAAAATAAACAATAGCAGGATAAACCACTCGATCGAGTAGAATTAAACCACTCGATCGAGCAACTGAGCACAGACCCTCTCGATCGAGTGGAATTAAACCACTCGATCGAGCACTTCTTGCAATGTCTAATCTTGTATAAACTTGGACTGCTCGATCGAGCAACTTGGAGCATATAAAGCATTCGATCGAGTAATAAATCACTCGATCGAGCTGTTTAAGCACGTTAAACCTTGAAATGCTTGCCGAATCCAGCTCACGCGTCTTCCAAATGTTAGATTTCCAAGCTCCGGCTCTCGTTCTCCATAAATGCATGCAAATGGGACGAATTAAGGCTCGATTTAGCTCCTCTTTGGTTAATTCCTTCAAATTACATAAAACGAACCAAATTAGAATATTCGGGGGTATTTGTAGCTAGATGCTACATAAAAAGTAAAGAAATGCGTGTAAAAATGAGGTAAAAACCTTATATAAAATACACACATCAACGGCCTTCCAGGACTACTTTGGTCTCCCACTGCGGAATACCCCGTCTGTAGATGCCGTCTGCAAATTCCTTAAATAAATAAGGATCGTCCCAGAAATACTGCTTAGCGTTATACAAAAAACGCTTCCTCTACTGATGAGAAAGGTCAGGCGGCAGCTTGTCACTGACAATGTAATTAGCTATATCTGCATACCAAGGCTCTTGGTTAACAATAAACGATAATACATAAAATAAAGAATCATCGGGAAAAGACTCGTCAATAGGTAGAGAATCTTCCCCCTCTTGTCGCGACACATGATTAGCTACAACGTTCTCAGCTCCTTTCTTATCTTTAATCTGTAAGTCGAACTCCAGGAGAAGGAGTATCCAAATCAATAGCCGTGGTTTATCCTCCTTCTTAGCAAGGAGATGCCTCAAAGCTGCATGGTCAGTAAAAACAGTAACTTCTGACCCAATCAAATAAGAACGAAATTTCTCTAAGGCATAAACTACTGCTAGCAGTTCTTTTTCAGTGGTGGTGTACTTCACTTGAGCCTCATCCAGAGTTCGGCTCGCATAGTAGATTGAATTTAAACTTTGTCTTTCGGTTGGCCTAGCACCGCTCCTAGTGCATAGTCACTGGCATCACACATTATCTCAAACGGCAAATCCCAGTCGGGAGGCTGTATGATCGGCGCAGAGACCAAAGCCTGCTTCAACCTGTTAAAAGCGGATAGACACTCATCAGTAAATACAAAAGAGGCATCCTTAAGTAGCAGCTGTGTAAGTGGTTTAGCAATTTTTGAGAAATCCTTGATAAACCAGCGATAGAAGCCGGCGTGACCAAGGAAGCTTCTCACTCCTTTAACATTAACAGGAGGAGGTAATTGCTGAATCACTTCCACTTTTGCTTTATAGACTTCTATTCCCCTATCAGAAACTAAGTGCCCTAAGACAACTCCCTCGTTGACCATGAAATGGCACTTCTCCCAGTTAAGCACGAGATTAACCTCAATGCAATACGCAACACTTTATCAAGGTTAGACAGACAGTTAGAAAAATCACTTCCATAAACACTGAAATCGTCCATGAAAACTTCCATAATAGACTCAATATACTCTGAAAATATCCCCATCATGCACCTTTGGAAGGTGGCAGGGGCATTACATAAACCAAAAGACATCCTGCGATAAGCAAACACGCCCCAAGGACAAGTAAACGTAGTCTTAGCTTGATCGTCTGGGTGAATAGGGATCTAAAAGAACCCTGAATACCCGTCTAAATAGCAGAAAAACTTATGAGAAGCTAACCTTTGTACCATTTGATCAATAAAAGGAAGGGGAAAGTAATCTTTCTTGGTGGCGGCGTTCAGCTGTCTGTAATCTATACACATCCGCCAACCAGTCACTACTCGAGTGGGTATTAACTCATTTTTGTCATTCTTAACCACGGTAGTCCCTCCTTTCTTCGGGACCACCTGCACTAGACTCACCCATTTAGAATGACCAATAGAATAGATAATACCTGCGTCAAGCAGTTTCATTACCTCAGCCATCACAACATCTTGCATCTTCTGGATCTTCCTCCAGGTATATCCTGTGCATACAAATATTGGGACTAATCCCCTTGATGTCGTCCAAAGAATAACCCAAAGCTTTCTTGTTTCTCTTAGGCACAGCTAACAAGGAAGTCAGATGATCATTATCAAGTTTAGCACTAACGATGACTGGATATTGCTCAGTATCGTCTAAGAAAACATATTTTAGATGAGAGGTAAGAGGCTTACGCTCAGGTGAGTCCACGCTCATCTAAATCACCTATAAGCAAATCCAACACAGCATCATCGTCATCTGGGTTATCTGCACACCCATCCAAGAGCATAACCGCTTCTAGTGGGCCCTTCATGAAAGAACCCGACTTGAAATCATAGATAGACTCGTCAATAATATCAACAGAATAACATGTGTCCTCTATCATTGGCCGAGCTAAAGTGCTACGCAGACTGAAAGTAATCGCGTCATCCCCTACTGCAAGAGTCAAACGCCCTTGTTTGACATCAATAATGGCCCCAGTTGTACAAAGTAACGGTCTTCCTAATATAATTGGGGTTCCGGTGTCCTCAGCTATGTCTAAAACAATAAAGTATACTAGCATAAAGAACTTGCCTATTTTCACAGGCACGTCCTGTCAAACACCTAAGAGTCTCCTAACAGATCTATCAGCCATCTGTAGGGTAATATTAGTCAATTTAAGATGACCCATATTCAATTTCTTGCAGATAGATAGGGGCATGACACTGACGCTGGCTCATAAATCACAAAGAGCCTTATCAATAACCATATTACCTATAACACAGGTAATAGAGAAGCTACCCGGGTCTTTCATTTTAGGTGGAGCCTTATTTAAAAGTAAGTTACTAGACTCTTCCAAAAATGAAACGGTCTCAAATTCCCTTAGCTCTCTCTTACGCGTCACAATATCTTTCATGAATTTAGCGTAAGTAGGTACCTGGGTAATAATTTCGGTAAAAGAGACAGTTACCTGGAGGTTCTTGACAACGTCCACAATCTTACCGTACTTTCGCTCGACCTTCGCGTCCTTTAGACGACTTGGGAAAGGTACTCTGGTAGCAATGAGTGGACCCGCGACTTTCTCTTTACCTTTATCAGTGCGTGACGTCTTCACAGCAGGGGAAGATGACACAGTAGCGGAATTTGATGTTAAAATAAGGTCTCCGCTGGTTCTGGCACTCGATCGAGTACTTTCCTCACTCGATCGAGTGGTTTTATCTTGGAATTTACTCGATCGACCATCTTCTTCACTCGATCGAGTGACTTCTTCCTCTTTTTCACTCGATCGAGTAAAAATATCACTCGATCGAGCATCTATAAATTGGGCACTACTCGATCGACCTAGGTTATCACTCGATCGAGTGGTTGGATGGATTATTTCACTCGATCGAGTAGATATTTGAGGTGACCATTATTTGAGCATATTTAGTCCCCTATTTGAGCCTATTTTACATACTATTGTATCATTCCATGACCATTTTACCCGTCGAATGCTTTCTATTTTGCTTTCCTAGTGCATTTCGTATGTTTTGTAGGAAAGAAGATAATAAGGCGGAGATTCCCGTCTTTCGTGCATATTTGGAAGCTATTTGACGATGTTTGATGGACTAGTATGAAGAGGAAGCGAGAACTAAAGACCAATCCTACAAGAACAAAATGAAAGTGAAGAAAAAGGATTCTGTCACAGAAGCCGAGCGGCTCACACGCGAGACGCCCGGCCAAGAGTAACAACCCGAGCGTCCCAGCAACAAAGACGCCCGGATTCCTTCAAAGAATCCGAGCGGATTACAATGAAGACGCCCGTGCACCACCTAATGAATCCGCGCGTCTTCCCTTCCTGGACGGACGGACCGCGACATCTTCCGCCGAGATGCTCATCCTTCCAAAAAGACTAGCGTTTCCCTGCTCTAAACTCAAAGATGTAATTACTAATTTAGCCTTAGTTAACCTAATGAAGCTCTACTATATATACCCAATTTGTAAATAATCAAGAGAGAGCTTTTTAGAGGGTTTTTAGGAGGTTAAGCCTCTACATTAGAAGTTCCTCATAGATTCAATTAGGAGTAGATTAGAATAGATTGCTCTTTAATCTTTCCACAAACTACACATTAATCTTTCCTTAATTATTGTTCAAGTTTATTATTCAAGTTCATCACTTTTGGGTAATTCAAGATTATTGGATTATTATTGGAGGATTGACAACCCTTCATCAATCAATCAAGTTTCTTCTATTATTCTTTGCTTTATTATTTGGACCATCTCAAGTTTGGCATAATTCCTTAACTCTTTAATCTTTATTGTTCATTTTTTCATTCTATTATCATGTTTATACTTGTTGTGATGATTGACACCATTAATGACATGTTTCCCATGATAATGAGTGAGTAGTCTTTTAGCTAGAATTAGTGGGTAATTAAGCGAAACCAACATGGGATTGATTCATGCTTAATCTAATATGTTCACATGATTAAATTGCTTGCTTTTTGTGATGTCAACTTTATGCACATTTTATGTTTGATGAAATGCTAAGCCTATGAACCCTTGCATTTTTACCATCTTTTATCTACTCAACTTGACTTGTAAGATATAAACCAACTCGAGTCTTGTTAGACCATGCATAGAAGTTGATTAGGAGGAAAGTAAGTCGACTTGTAGGTGTTGTATAATCTAATCGATTCGGCTCCGGGACCCAACTCTTCCTAAGAACCGTAAGACATAAACCAACTTGGTTCCTCCACAACATTAATTGCTTGCTACTTTGTAAACATGTGTGAATGATCAACACCATGAATCCCTTATGACCCCATGATATCCTAGCACTTTTAATCATTTGTTTACATCTTTCATTTTATTGCTTGTTTTACTTTATCGCTTTTATTAATCTAGAACACAACTACAAACCCAAATCAATTGTGACATTAGCATAAATTGAGATAGATAGACTTAGAACCCAAAGCACACCGTCCCATGGATCGACCTCGACCTACCGCTAACTAGTAGTTTGTTGAGTATTATAAATGTGTTTGATTGGATATGTGACGACCAACTCTTGTCCTTATCAAAATGGCGCCGTTGCCGGGGACGGTGCTATGTGATTAAGTTCTTACTTGTTTGTCTATTTTGATTTTGCTTTCTCCTTGAGGAACTTGTTCCTCAAGGATTGTTCTTACCTTTTTTGTGTAGTTTCCATTCTTGTAGTTGTTTCCTTGTCTTAGCTATGATGGCTCAAGACTTGACTTATGGAGTATATGTTGGATCTTTTGAGTATGACTACAATGGGTATGGGGAGTTTGAGGAGCAAGTCAACACAAACCTACCCTACTACTCATACAATGAACATCCTAACTACTACCCCAAATTTTCCAACCAAAATCCTCACATCCAATATCCACAACAACCACCCACTCAATACCCACTTCATAATGACTTTCAATTACCACAATATAACCACTTTCACACTTACCCATAACAAGAAGACGAACCCATTCAAAATGTGATTCTCCAAATGATGGGAGATCAACAAAACTTCTTCAAACAAATGCTAGAAGTGAGCCAAAAGAGGGATAATGTCCTTCAAGGCATTGTTGCCCAAGGTGAGGAATTGGAGATTCAAATCTCCCAATTGAAAGAATCCCAAGCAACCACCCCACACCGTTCTTTGGACATAGATCATGAATGTGAGTTTGAAGCAGTAACTTTTGACATGAAAAATGAAAAATGGGAAGAGCCAATCTCCTTGAGCTCTTGTGACTATGAAAGTGTTGTGTTTGATGAGGAAGATTTGAGGTTGAGTAAGCCAAATATTCTTAACCGTTGTGAGTACGAGGGTGTGTCGTTTGACGTGAACATGAAGATGTTGGAGGAAGAAATAATGAAGAGAAATGAAGCCCCCATTTACGGTTCGTATGAAGATAGCAACAATGATGATGAGCCTAAAGGATGGACACGTAATATCACCTTGCTTGAGGAGCCTATCCTTGAAACATTTGAGATACCCTATCATGAAGAAGAACGTCCTTCTCCCATTCCTCATAAAGACTACTTGACACCTATCATGGAGCCAATGATCATTGAAGAGGACATGGTGGACCTTCTTCAAAAGGCCAAAGCATCGTACAAAAGCTACATGGTGAAAAAGCTCAAAGAGAAGCTTGCTCGTGAAGCTACTTGTGGAAGTTTGGCACCCACAATGACAACTTATATGGAACTCGATCATCAATGCCATGAAAATTCTCTTTCCATCTTGGAAGGATTGAAAAATCAAAATGCTATCATCATTACCGGAATTGAAGAAGAAGTTGGTAAGTGGAAGTCTACAGATGAAAATGAACCATACTTCATGCCTAGTGTTGACGAGAATCATGGGCTTGCTTATTGGAAGCATTGGGAAAGCTCTAATGCCGAGGACAAAGCAAAAAAAGAACATTTTACAAACTTCCTTGGCCAAATTTCATGTTCAAATGGAGCAACCCATACTTGTGTCTATTTGGAGTTTGCTCACAAGCTTTTGATCTTTTATTCAGAGCCTTGAGCTCTATGGACAAAAATTCTTACAATTTGAATTAGTTTGGTGGAGTCCTATCTCAAACCACCATTTGTAAGATATTTCTTGGACCCCTTACTTTGTAAAATATTGTACATTCTTGCATTTGTATTTGATTTCTGGCATGAGAATAGTGAGAGAGAGAGTCTTCTTACATGTTTATTGAGCAAATTTCAGAAAAAGATAAGGAGGAATAGCAAATCGGTGAAAGGGTATGATTGTGCAAGGAAAAGAAGGAAAAAGAAGAAAAGAAGTTGAAGACGGCCGTCCCGAAGCCTGGACGCTCGTCCAGGGCCCTTGTTACATAACTGGTTGGCACTGTCTCAGAATCCGGGCGGATTTAGCACAAGACGCCCATCCTCAAAGAAGACGCTCGTTTTCTCCACGGGCAGCCCGTCCTGAATGTCATCTGAAACAAGTTTTTGAAACTGCCAGGAAATCCGAGCGGATTTTTGAAAAGACGCCTGTCCCAAGAAAAACGCCCGTCCCGACACAGAAGACGCTCGTCTTCTTCCTACTCCCAAAATTGCTGAGCTCTTGCCTTAAAATCCGCGCGGATTTGAAGGAAGACGCCCGTCCTCTACTAGAACAAGACGCCCGTCCCGCGTGAAAGACGCTCGGATTGTGGCCTTTTTCTCGAACAATCCGGTCGGGTCCCGCCCTTATCCGCTCGGATTCCCCTCTTCTTCTATAAAATCACCCCCTTTCTCCCTCATTTCTTCACCTTATCTAACCCTAAAACACTCATCTCCATCCTCAAAAACACTCCCCTCACATTAAAAGCCAACAAAAACCCCATTTTCCTCAAACTTCAAGACGATGAACCTCAAGGGCAAGGCTAAGAAGTTGGTTGAATCCACCGGAAGGAAACGCAAGGGATCATCCTCCTCAACTCCGCGAGAGGTAGCGCTACCAAGGAACTTCCGTCCCATAATGAGGGGAGGAATTGAACAACTTGAGTACTTCCAAGAGGTGTTTTTCTAATCCGATGACCACCGCAAGAACTTTGTCAAATTGCTAGGTAAGAACTATGAACCCACTCAATTCATAGATACTAGGGTGTTGGAAGTCCTTAGGATAAGGTACCCCACCGAGATGTTCTTTGATGGCCTAGGAATTAGAAAACTTTTCCATGCCCATGAGGAGACGTACCTTAGTCTCACTCTTGAGTTTTTGAGTAGCCTTCGCATTGTAACGAATACCCGAACAACTGTGGGCATGGAGTTTAGGTTGTGCAACCTAGACGATAGTCTTTCCCTTGATCAATTTGCCTACATTTTTGGTCTTGAAGTGCCCACCAACTATACCGATAAACCCGATGATTTCGATGTGGACGTACTTTGGAGGGCAATTTCCGGGAAGAATTTTACCGGTTTAAAGCAATGTTATACCTTCGCCATCCAACATCCGGTGATTCGGATCACCGAGCGCTTTGTGGCCGGTACCATCAATGGGAGGTACGAACAAGATAGGTGTACTCTCATTGATTTAACTTTTCTTGAGTCCTATTTGAATGTTCGGGGGACGAGGCACTATAACTTCAATACACCCCTTGAGATACTTACTAGGTTTAATGATTTTGCTCAAGGGACCACCCAACTGAAGACCTTCGTAATGGGAGGTCTAATTACTATTTTGGCCAACTACCTTTGCCCCGGGTTCAACGCCCGTGGGACCTATACTCCTCTTGAGGGGAGGACTTTGATTGATGAGCACACCATCTTCACCCATCACCGGTGGTGTAACTACACTCAAGAAGGGAGTGTCGAATGGTACACAAAAGGATGCACCTCAATCATCCTTGAGGGTTGGAAGATACCGGGCATCGACCCAAGATTGAGCCCATATTCGCCTCCACCAAGCTACCTCCATGATATCCAAATTCTCGACAATCCCCCTCAAAGGGAAGAGCCACCCCGCCAACAACAAGTACCTCGTGGGGCACCGGCAAGGCCTATTCGCCCACCTTCCTATGTGCCTATCCCACCATACCCTACTCCTTATACCGAATTCTGACCGGAAATCCCCAATACCCCGGGCATTAATGATTTGATGAAACTCATGAATAGAGTGGACCTCGGGGTACATGAAGGGAGGGTCGACAACTACTTGGCCCTTTATCCCCAATACTATAACATGGCTCAACAAGGGTATATTGACCCCAATGGTCCTAAGCCCTCTTGGGCCCAACCACAACATTTGTTCCCTAACCAAGGGGGCCAAGCTTGGGATCTCGGTGGTGGAGGGTACTCGGGCCATGGAGGAGGGCATGACCAAGGAGGAAGGCATGATCAAGGAATTTGACCAAGGAGGGCATTGGGGCCAAAAAGTAGGGTATGACCAAGCGGGAAGCTCTCACCAATATGGTTACCCCCAAGATGAGGAGGATGACGAGTGAAAGAGGCCTACCTCACCACCACCATTTGTATGATATCTCTCCCTCTCTCTCTTTTGTATATACATTACATTTAGTGTAGCTTTCGCATGCATTTGTATTATATTTCATATTGCATTTACATTAGTTAGTTCATATAGTATAGTTTGCATTGTAATATATCTCACATGATTCATGTAGATAGTTGCATATAGATTAGAATTCATGCATAGTCACTAATGGCCAAACCGATTCATTTCTACACTAGAAATAGTGTTTAAATCGGTTTGGGGAGGTTTGATCATAAGTGACCATAGTTTAAATCATGC
The DNA here is from genome assembly GCF_048544455.1 of Silene latifolia. Taxonomy (NCBI): domain Eukaryota; kingdom Viridiplantae; phylum Streptophyta; class Magnoliopsida; order Caryophyllales; family Caryophyllaceae; genus Silene; species Silene latifolia. The sequence goes on along the minus strand of NC_133538.1, from coordinate 439,817,616 downwards.
ATCATATAGTATAGTTTAAATTGCATTCATTTTTTATATATGCCATATAGAATTGCATTTAGTTAGAGCATACATTCATTCATACCATATCATTGCATTTGTACTTCAATTTCCATAAAATCAAAAATCCAAAAACATATTTTTCTCTTTATTCCTACTCCTGCATCTACATTGAGGACAATGTCCTAAATAAAGTGAGGGATGGGAATTTATATTCCAAAAATGCATAAAAATTGAAAATTTTCAAAAAATCACAAAAATATGTCTCTTTAGTTCATAAAATCAAAATCCATAAAAATGTGAAAAATTGAAAAACCAAAAACAAGTTCATTTCCTTTGTAGTGTAGTCATGTATATATTGTTTTACATATTGTGTTTGGTTTATCCTTGTTCACATTGATCGACTACGCCACATCCGAGACATGAGGATATTGAAGACCGCATGGTATGATCTTTCCAATCTCCTTTTTCCTCTTTATGTTAATGACTATGTGGCTTTATTTTGATTGATGCGGTATAAACAATGTGAATTTAGGACTTGCATTTAGTTTATATGACATACTAGTTGGTAGAAGCATATGCATTAGGATGTATATATGCTAGTTGTATCATGGCATGTAGTTGCATGTTAGATAAATTTTGTGAAACCGTCTACTTGGGAAGCTTGACAAGTGTATATAGGCCCTAGTAGATGCTTTTTCTTCTTAAGACTTTGCTTGTTAGAATACTTGTAAAACACCGTAGGATGTGTCATGCTAGTATCCTTTGACCCATGGATTAAGGCCTAGTCAAGAGTACCTTGTGGTGTGATAACTCCTTGGCTACCGTTTATTCCAAGGTGACCCTTGAAACCATGCATGAATCCATCATCCATGTTCTACCATAAATTTTGTCATCAAAAAGGGAATGGGCACAAAAAGAAATCAATTTGAGTTCAATGAAATGAAAAGTGAAAGAAAGTTTGCAAAAATGCATCAAATGAAAAGAGGAGCAAAAATAGAACTCCTAAAGCTTCAAATATAAGCCACCCTCACGACATATGGGGTGACTTTGAAAATATTCAAAAAGAAAATGCAAAAAGTTGAAAAGTTGTCAAGTATTGAATTGCGAAATATCAAAAGAAATGGCAAAAGAAAGTGTTCTCAAATGTCAAATGCCACAAGAAATTGGGGGGAAAAACAAAAACAAAAGCAAACTCCCAAATGAAACTCAAATTCTATCGATCCCTTTATCCATCGTATCCATTTTTGTTCATGGTAGAGAGGGGACGACCCTTCTTTTTGTCTAGGCAAGAGGGGGAATTCCGCGATCCTCCAGTGTTTCTAGCGCCATAGAGAGTCTACTCTTGACAAAAGCATTTAACGATTGAGGACAAAGGTACCCTAGCTTGTCACAACTTGGACGTGATTTATTGGTATCCTTCTAGGCTTAGTAGTTTGAAGAAATTGCATCTATGAAGGACTGTGTACCCTTGAATTGCTTCCCTTGTAGATAATTTCCGCCACTTAGATGAGGAAAGTGGCTATTCTTTTGTAGATGCATCCATTACTTGATTTTGTGTGCTTAATGTTTGGATGTATCGCCATTTTGGCAAGACCCGCCTTGCCTTGCAAGAAGGAACCCTACCTCATGGTTTTCTTGTTGTGAGTTGAAGGGGCGGAGTGAGACCCGCTAATTGTCTCATGTCGGCTAAATTATTAGGATAGTTTAAATAAAGGTCTAGTTTTTGTCACCTCTTTACTCGGGACGAGTAAAGGTTCGGTTTGGGGATATTTGATGTGACCATTATTTGAGCATATTTAGTCCCCTAATTGAGCCTATTTTGCATACTATTGTATCATTCCATGACCATTTTACCCGTCGAATGCTTTCTATTTTGCTTTTCTAGTGCATTTCGTATGTTTTGTAGGAAAGAAGATAATAAGGCGGAGATTCCCGTCTTTCGTGCATATTTGGAAGCTATTTGACAATGTTTGATGGACTAGTATGAAGAGGAAGCGAGAACTAAAGACCAATCCTACAAGAACAAAAAGAAAGTGTAGAAAAAGGATTCTGTCACAGAAGCCGAGCGGCTCACACGCGAGACGCCCGTCCAAGAGTGACAACCCGAGCGTCCCAGCAACAAAGACGCCCGGATTCCTTCAAATAATCCGAGCGGATTCCCATGAAGACGCTCGTGCACCACCTCATGAATCCGCGCATCTTCCCTTCCTTGACGGACAGACCGCAACAACTTCCGCCGAGATGCTCATCCTTCCAAAAAGACTAGCGTTTCCCTGCTCTAAACTCAAAGATGTAATTACTAATTTAGCCTTAGTTAACCTAATGAAGCTCTACTATATATATCCCATTTGTAAATAATCAAGAGAGAGCTTTTTAGGGGGTTTTTAGGAGGTTAAGCCTCTACATTAGAAGTTCCTCATAGATTTAATTAGGAGTAGATTAGAATAGATTGCTCTTTAATCTTTCCACAAATTACACATTAATCTTTCCTTAATTATTGTTCAAGTTTATTATTCAAGTTCGTCACTTTTGGTTAATTGAAGATTATTGGATTATTATTGGAGGATTGACAATCCTTCATCAATCAATCAACTTTCTTCTATTATTCTTTGTTTGATTATTTGGACCATCTCAAGTTTGGTATAATTCCTTTATTCTTTACTCTTTATTGTTCATTTCTTCATTCTATTATCATGTTTATACTTGTTGTGATGATTGACACCATTAATGACATGTTTCCCATGAAAATGAGTGAGTAGTCTTTTAGCTAGAATTAGTGGGTAATTAAGGGAAACCAACATGGGATTGATTCTTGCTTAATCTAATATGTTCACATGATTAAATTGCTTGCTTGTTGTGATGTCAACTTTATGCACATGTTATGTTTGATGAAATGCTAAGCATATGAATCCTTGCATTTTTACCATCTCTTATCTACTCAACTTGACTTGTAAGATATACAACAACTCGAGTCTTGTTAGACCATGCATAGAAGTTGATTAGGAGGAAAGTAAGTCCACTTGTAGGTGTTGTACAATCTAATCGATTCGGCTCCGGGACCCAACTCTTCCTAAGAACCGTAAGACATAAACCAACTCGGTTCCTCCACAACATTAATTGCTTGCAACTTTGTAAACATGTTTGTATGATCAACACCATGAATCCCTTATGACCCCATGGTATCCTAGCACTTTTAATCATTTGTTTACATCTTTCCTTTTATTGCTTGTTTTACTTTATCGCTTTTATTAATCTAGAACACAACTACAAACCCAAATCAATTGTGACACTAGCATAAATTGAGATAGATAGACTTAGAACCCAAAGCACACCGTCCCATGGATCGACCTCGACCTACCGCTAACTAGTAGTTTGTTGAGTATTATAAATGTGTTTGATTTGATGTGTGACGACCAACTCTTGTCCTTATAAATATTTCACTCGATCGAGTGTATGGATAGCACGCAGCAAGGATATCGTCCAGAAACTCATCCAAATCATCTTCCGGGGTATTATCAGTTGTCACAACCCCGTCTTCTGGTATTTTTGGCCCCTCATGAGCAAGGCCACTTCGGAGATTCGTTGCATTAACTGGGTCGCATGTCGGTGTATGGTTAGCTTGGTCTTTCGCGAGTGTCAATTGCGCGACTTGTTCTCTTAACTCCACGATAACAGTTTCATTCCTATTGCATTTCTCCCCAAACTGTTGTGTTAAGTTAAACATCAAGGACTTCAATTCGGCAATTTCCCCATTCGTAGAAGGAGAGACCGGCTGCGGCGCTGGCGTAGAAGGAGTGGAAACATTTTTCATTTCTTCATATAATTGAGAAAAAGAAAATCCTTGCTTATATTTATGATAAGCAAGGACGCGCTCTATGCTCGCCAAACAATCAATAGGGTCATGCCCCTCCATGCCACATCTACCGCATATCTCCACATGCTCAGTAATTGTATAAACCTGTGCACTCTCACCTATAACCTCCGTAATCTATACATTACCTAGACTTTTGCTAGGACTTCCCACTTCAGCTACTACCAACTCGTTAACTTGCCCACTTCCTTCGGGATTTCCATATTCGGCAACGTGGATGGTCATGTCCTCAATAAGATGCCACCCTTGTTCATCTTCAACATTTTTCATGAATCTCCCCTTAGCTACACTATCAAGGATAGCTCTCTGGTTTCGATATAACCCGTTGTAGAACTGAGTACAAAGGAACCAACGCTTAAAACCGTGATGAGGCACAGAACGGACGAGCTTCTTGAACCTAGTCCAAGTCCCATCTAAGTCTTCGGTGGGCAATTGCTCAAAAGAAGTAATCTGAGCTCTCAAAGCATTGGTGCGCTGCGGTGGGAAATATCGCCTGTAAAAGGCCAAAGCAAGAGAACTCCAGTCGGTTACACCGGCTGCCTCCCTATCTAAATCCCTCAACCATTCCCGGGCATTATCAGCTAAATAAAAGGGAAAGATAACTCCCTTCACTTTGTTCTGTGTCACCCCAGCAGCAAGAGGAATCGTAGAGCAGTACTCTGTAAATAGCTCTATGTGCCTGTATGGATCTTCTTCAGGTACCCTCCCGAAGAGATTTCTCCCGACCAGCTGTATGTAAGATGGGTGGATTCCAAAAGTTCCCGACTCAGTAGTGGGTAGTAAGAAACCTTTTGGAAGTGAATCCACATTGGGCTCTGAATGACTGGCTATATTAGGCATCCTGGCAAATAGAGTTTACAAAGCAGAGAAGGTGCGAAGATGTTCTCTGATAGAACAGATAACCTGCAAAACTAATCAAAAACTTTGCAAAAAATGAGATCAGTCTCAAGGAATAAGTTCCTTAAGACGAGAGACAAACTTAAATAAAGCAACAAAATTGCGCCACCTCCCCGACAACGGTGCCAAAATTTGACAAGGCAGTCGTATACCTATCAAAAATAACCAACTAGCTCTAACTAAAATAGCTAGGGAAGTCGGGACGATCTCCATAGGGAGATGGGAAAATGTCAACTTTGTCTAAGTTCGTCACGATAACCGATCTGGGGGGTTTAATTGGGTTGTTCTAAAATAATGAGAATGAGGAAGAGAAAAGGCAGAGAGTAAAGATTAAGCAGATAAAGGAAAAACAGCTAAGACAATCAGTTCACCATGATCATTCAATCAAGCAATCTAGGTCTCAGGTCAATGCAAGTATGGTCAAAGGGGCAGTGAATATCTTCTTCCGGTCTCAATTCACCCTAAAGCACAAATAGCTTAGCTTCCGCCCTCACTACGGTGCCCTAAAGTTCGCTACGAGTCTCGCCCTTTCCAACCTTCCGGTCCAGGTCAAGGTTTACTATAATTTAAATGCCTAATTGAGTCGACTCAATTAGACAGATACAAATAAGTGCAGCTATTAACAACAAGGACTATACAAACATTAACCTAATAATTTAATCACTCTGTCTTCATAATCATGGATTCCCTAGTCTTAGCAAAAGGGAATTAGCTACACATTACTATCGAATCAACAACAATAATATATAGATAACGAGAATTAAACTTGATAATAATAAAAACAGACGGATTAAACAAAACAATAATGAAAGCAATGACAGAAATATAGAAACAAAATAATAATTACGATCAAGATATAAAAGGAAAAATAGTACCAAATACAAGTTCCGAATCCGAGTTCTAGAGTAGGAAAGTGTAAAAGAAAAGAGAAGCAGTGTAACAGATGAAGTAGTGAAAGATGATCTTCCTATGAATTACGCAGTCTACTCCTAAGTAGCATACGAAAAATCTATTCTAAACCTAATCCCAAGGCCTACTTACAAAATCCCATACAAAATTAGTCGGAAAAACTCAATTACAGGGCAAACCACTCGATCGAGTGGAATAAAACAGCTCGATCGAGTAACTAAGCAGCAATCCCTTCGATCGAGTGGAAATAAACCACTCGATCGAGTAACTCCTTGTAATGCCTTCTCAATCGAGTAGAAATGTTACTCTATCGTGTAGTATTCATGATATAAAGCATTCGATCGACTGGAAAAGTAGTCAATCGAGCTATTTTGGCACGTTAGACACTATGACACCTTCCGAAACCAGCTCACGCGTCTTCAAAGTACTAGATTCCAAGCTCCGATTTCTTATTCTCCATAAATGTATGCAAATGGGACGAGTTTGGGCTTGATTTATCTTCTTTTTGGTCTATTCCTGCAATTTACACAAAATGAACCAAAGTAGACTATTCGGGGGTATTTTTAGCTAGATGCCACGTAAATAGTACAGAAATGCGTGTAAAAATGAGGTAAAAACCTTATATAAAACACACGCATCACAAGTGTCTAGGTTGAGGAATAAGATTGTTGAACCATGAATGTATAGAAGAATTCATCAAAACTTATTTTGACTAATTATTATTCTATTCATACTCTTCACAAGAGATAGGTATCTAAGGAACTCTAAGATGTTAATCTCATATTTGCAGAGGATGATTCCAAACGAGTTCTATGGAATAGAACGATTCCTATGGAGCTAGTTCATAACCTATAATTTGGTTCATTTGGGGATTTAGAAAGAGTTTCTATTTGTTGTTAGTGATAGTGGTTTAGCGGAAACTCGTGTTATATTCGAATTGATATCGTATAAAAAAAGGAGAAATGATAAAGAACAATCATAAAACAATGAAATAGTGGGAAAAGAAACATTCATCCTTAATATGTGAAAACATTGTAGCATATTTTAGCATTTTTATAATGACCTCCACCCAATTATATAAATGATTCCGAGATCCAAATCCATATTAACTTGGGCACGGGGAAACCAATACATCCCTCATTAATATAACTAGGTGGGTTAACTCTTTAACCGATTCTACAATTAGAACTCTCGGTCGATAAAATTACGCTAAGTTCATCTCTAGCTCCGGAACATAAGACTAGTTTTCATGTCCCGTTGAGTCCAACCAAATTTCGCGTGTAATAACTTGTTATTACCCCACTTACCCAATGAAAATTGAAAGTACCCCGGGAAACCGAATCTACCCCAAATGTCAAAGGGATTCATGAGTCCTACTATTTGGAAAGGCTAATCTCAATTTTAATATGTGAGAGGTCTTGTCGATTTATTATCTATCACTTTTAAATGAACTATATTAGTGAACTAACGATAATTATAATCGACAAGGTCGAAAGGATGATATAAATATATATATATATATATATATATATAAAAGATGCATGTAATGTTAATGGCGATTTGGCAAAGCATGCAACATATAAAGAAAAATGTAAAGAAATAAATAAATTTCCTAGAATGACCTTTCCTAACTTAGAAAATCTAATAATCTATTACAAATTCGGAAACCAACTCCTTCGGTCCCTAGAATCTTCATATGGCACGCCTTCCAAGAAAACTACGTCTTGTTGAAACACCCTCCGAATGGCACCATCTTGAAGGAACTCCGGAATTACAAATAATAATAAAATACATAGCTATTCCTATTATACATTTGTAATATAAAAAACTAGTAAAAATAAAAGTGATACGAGATCACATTAAAATTACAACCGAATCGGTAATCCCTTACATTACGGGTAATACCGATTAAAACTAAGGCCATACTAAGATAAAATTACATAATTCATAATTATATAAATAAAATATGACATTAATCAATAAAAAATGCAGCATAAATATATGTGTGTAACATGCCAAATTAATGTGCCAAATCGCCCTACTTAAATCTTATATCGTATATAATCCGATTTTATGGAAAAGCGTGATAATAATTTATTAAAATTACAAATTAATACTTAAATCAAATTTAAGCTGTAGTTAATTACCCTAACCCTCTTGGGACTCAAAAATTAGTCTTTACTCAATTTTTGACAATAATTCAACTTGATTTTCAATTATTGCTTATTAAACTTCTCTTAATCATAACAATTATGAAATAATTCCCAATAAATCATAAAAAATTGAAAAAAATTTAAAATCATAATTTTGTAAATTCTGGAATATTACCAAGATTCCAATAACTCAATAAAATTTGCCCACAAAATGATTATAATTTACTTCATTAATAAATCGTATAAAACATAACTTTTACTATTTAATTCCAAATTAAACATAAAAATTATGGAAAAATCAAAATCAAAATCAAAATTTTTAATATTCTTAAAAAATTTCCAGAACCTGGAAATTGCAAGACTTCAATCAAAAATTTTGAATTAATTTTATGACTAATAAAGTTGCACTTTTATCGATTTTATCACATAAAAATCAACAAACATACCTAATTACTCAAAATTAATCATACAACTTTAGATCTGATGTCCATATCATATATACAATATTAGGGAAAAATTTTATGCCATAAAATTTATTTTAGCTATTTTTTGCTAAAAATAGTCACTATTTATATCATTTTAACCATTAAAATTATAAATCATGCATATAAATCACATTTGTCTCAAATTTTACATACAATCTGTAAAATATGCATGTGACATCATATTAAAATTTCATGCCCTGTTTTGAAGTTTAACTATTTTTAGTCATTTAACCTCCATATATATCATTTTTATTACATAAAAATCATAAAACATGCAAAACTAATCACAATGGTCCAAAATTTTACCTACAATATTCAAAATATACATGTGAGGTCATACTAAAAAAATCACGGCCATTAGTGAAGTTTAACTATTTTTAGTAAATAAAAATTCATTTTACTCAATAAAATATAATTATTTCACTAAAAATCATTAAAATAAGCAATAATCATCCATAAATCATCAAAATGACCTAAATATATTTTAGGAACAGAATATATAACGTGTAAAATAATTTCGTGGTTTTATCACATAAATCACAAAATTTCTAGTTTTAATTAAATTATATTTAACTCGGAAAAACCAAACCGATTATGCATGCACGACTTAAGCTCTAATACCACTTAAAAAGGATTCAATAACCTTCTAATTAAAATCTTTAATTATATATCTAAATTACTCTTTTAATTAGATATTGATCTAGTACATGCATAACATTAATAAATCAAAGTTTAAGAAGAATGCTCCTTACATTGCGGAAATTGGATTAGGGCACAAGTAAGAATACCTTTTTATACTTGCTCTTGAGCTTAAAGTAAATGGATGATCCCCTTAGTCTCAATAGTGTGAGAACCTCCTTTCAATTGCACCAAGACTACCCCTTAAAACGACTAATTAATTAACTAGATTATCTTAGTAGTTAACCTTAAAATATAATCTATTATTATGAATGTTACTACCTTAGTAAAATTATAAGAGTATTAGATCTAGAACATTTTATTCTAAAACTTATTTTAGAGAGTTTTTCCTTTAGAGAGAATATAGAGAATATTAGAGAAAGACTAAAGAAAAAAATAAAAATGAGAAGTCCTCATAATGGAGGGAGTGGCCGGGTAGCATGCTCCAAAGGAGCCAATGCATGGCCTTCTCACTTTTTCTTTTTCTCTTATCAAAGTCTATTAGGGTGAAGGCTAGTCAAGTAGGATTATGATTATGTTCTATTTAAAATAAAATAACAAAACATAATCTCCCACTAACCACCCATAAAAAACGGTCCATTACATAAAATGGATTTCCATTTTATTTTTGTCAATTGTCTTATGTCACACATTGTGTAATATGGTATGTCGTTAGACACCTACCATGTTATTTATACAATTTAATGCATATTTAACAACTTAAATATCATTACTTAAATAAATAAATTACACTTGACAAATTAACTAGTAATTCATAATTACAAGTATATAAAATGGATTATGTTAATATAATCTACAACCCTTTGTAATTATAATTAACCATTCTCTCTTAATTGTTTCATAAACAAATTTTTAGTAATATAACCTTTTATTTACAAAAACGAATCTTATTTAATCGAATTACAATAAGATATAAATTCTCACTCGTAAACGTAAATTGTTTAATTTTAAGGAATTAATTAATATGTATCAATATACAATTAATTAATTTATCTATTAAGGGAATCGTCCTTTAGGTGTGACCTTAAGGGATCAACTGATCACCACCGTCAACCGACAGTAATGTGAAACTCTAGTCAGCCGATCATTACCGATTAATGTTGACCAGTTGACTTATATAAATGAATCATCCCTCTACGTATTCTTATCATGAGTTTTAATAATGTGATCGCACTATTTTTGAGGACACATAGTCAAACAGAAGAAGCTTGAATCATCCCTCTACGTATTCTTAATAATGGATTGTGAGTTGTTACTTGTGTGTAAAACTCAAGTTCTTGAGTAGTGCAAATAAGGTGTTTGTGAAATGGTGATGAACGTGTCGTTCTACGCTCTCAAACACATTTATACCCAACTACTAGCAAAGCAAGCAAGTCGGGGTCGAACCCAAAGGACGGGGGGTACTCAAATCGTTCAATCTAATTGTAGTTGAACTAGGGTGTCACGATTGGTTTGAGTTGAAGATTCTAAACTAATGAAAGCAATGAAAAGCAAAACAAGCAATAAAAACAAGGGTGTGATCAAATGATAAACAATACTAAGGAATCATGGGATCATAGGGGAATCGTGGTGAGATCAAACAAACAAGTTTCATAGATGGAGACAATTATTATTGTTGGAATCAATTTAGTGTATATCTTACGATTTGTAGGGGAAACTTAGGTCTTGGAGCTGAGTCGGTCAAGACTTTGCAACACCTACAAGTCGACTTGGTTTTCCCTATTCATGGTGAGATAACATAAATGAGTCCTAGGAATGTTTGGGTCCCGGAGCCGAGTCGGTCAAGACTTTATAACACCTACAATTGACTTAATTCTTCCTAATCAACTATATGCATGGTCTAACAAGCCTTGAGTTTGTTTATGTCTTACAAGTCTTGTTGAAAGGATAAGAGAAACATGCTAGGTTGTCAATCAAGCATTTCATCAACCATGACATGTGCATACGTTGGAAATATAATAAGCAAGCATTTATATGAACTTGTTAAGCATAAATCTTCCCCATTATTAACTCCCCTAATCCCCCACTAATCCCTAGTTAAGAAACTACTCACTCATTATCATGGAAAATATGTTAACAATGGTGTCAATCATCATAACAAGTATAAACATGATGGAAGAGTAAAGCAATAAGAAATAATTAAGTAAAGAGTGAAGGAATTATACCAATCTTAAGATGAACAAATGGAAAGGAAAGAATAATAGAAGAGAACTTGATTGATTGATAAAGAGTTTCCAATTCTCCAAATAATAACCTAATAATCTTCAATTACCCATTCAGATCTATGAATGCTTGAACAATAAATTAGAAAAGATTAATGTGTAATTTGCGGAAAGATTAAATACTAATCTATTTTAATCTACTCCAAATGAGAGGTCAATCTAATATAAGAAAGCATAATCTCCTGATTATTACAAATGGAGTATATATAGTGGTATAAGGATTAGGTTAACTAAGGGTTTAAATTACGGTTAGACCCTTTAATTAAATTTAGCGCTTTGCAAGTCCTTAAGGAGCCCCACTACTCCCCATTACAAAGACAATTTTCCTGCCGAACAATTTGCTCGTCCTGGCTTGAGGATGCCCGTCCTGAGCTTGGGGACGCCCGTCTTGAGCTTGGGGACGCCCGTCCTGAGCTCAGCTTGTCTATTTGAGCTCAGATTGTGAAACGGACGTCATTTCCACATCTGGACTCCTATTAGAGTGATTCAAAAGCCTAGACCACTTGAGTTTTCGACGCCGTTTCATCTATCATAGTTTCAGAGCTAAACAAGCAACTCTTGGTTTGGTTCCAAGCAATTTCCTCTTGTCAAGGCTACCTTCTCGTCATCCTTACTCAATAACTTGTGGGGATTGATTCTTGGGTCATGGGGGTTGTCCTTCATTATCCTAGAACTTGATTTATTAAACTATGGCCTTTAGCCTTGGTCTTCTCTTTGATGCTTGGTCATTAGATGTTATCAATTTACGTCCGTTTCACTCCGTTTGGGCAAGGTTAGTGCTCCTCTTCTCAAAGGACCCCAAACCTCATAGAATATGCATATCAGGAAGCTAAAGATAAGAAACGATCCTAATACACATTAAAAAGTATAGAAACTAGGCTAGTTAGGGGACTAAATGTGCGTAAATAGGAGTCACATTAAATATCCCCAAAGCGAACCTTTGCTCGTCTCGAGTAAAGAGGTGACTAAGACTATGACCCTTTTTTTAAAGTAATACTACTAACATAGCCGTTGTGAGATAATTAGCGGGTTTCACTCCGCCCCTTCAACTCACAACAAGACATCTATGAGATAAGATGCCTTCTTGCAAGGCAAGGTGGGGCTTGCCAAAATGGCGATACATCAAAGCATTAAGCACACAAAACACGTAATGACTGCAACTACAAAACAATAGCCACTTTCCTCATCTAAGTGGCGAAAATCATCTTAAAGGGAAGCAATCTAAGGGTACACACTCCATCATAGATATTATTTCTCCAAGTCACTATGTCTAAGAGGATAGAAACAAATCACCTCCAAGTTGTGTCAAACTAGGCTAATTTTGTCCTCAATCGCAAAATGCTTTCGTCAAGAGTAGACTCCCTATGGTTCTAGAAACACTGTACGATCGTGGAATTCCCCATCTTGCCTAGACAAGAAGAAGGGTCGTCCCCTCTCAACCATGAAACAAAAATAGGATCATCTATGGATAGATATTTTGAGTTTCACGATAGTTGTTTGCTTTTGGGTTTATTTTTCCCCCCATTTTTGTAGCATTTGAGGATTAAGAACATTTCATGCCATTTTTTATGTTTGGCTTTTTGATACTTGGCAATTTAAATTTTGCATTTTTGAACATTTTTCAAAGTAACCCAATTTGTAGCAAGGGTACTTCTATTAAAGCATAGGAGTCTATTTTTGCTCCTCTTTTCATTGATGCAATTTACAAACCTTTAGATTTTTATTTTGGTACTTGAACTCAATTTGGTGATTTTTGTGCCCATTCCCTTTTGTTGACAAAAATTGATGATATAAGTGAAAGAACGGTTGCATGGCTTCAAAGGTCATCTTGGAATAAACGGTAGCCAAGGAGTTATCACACCACAAGGTATTCTTGACTAGGCCTTAGTCCATGGGTCAAATGATACTAGTATGACACATCTTAGGGTGTCTTGAGAGTATTCTAGCAAACAAAGTCTCAAGGAGAAAAATTATCTACAAGGGCCTTATATACACTTGTCAAACTTCCGAAATAGGCATTTTCACAAAAATTTTCTAACCATGCAAATTATATGCCATGATGCAACTAACTTATATACAACTCTAATGCATATGCTTCTATCAACTAAAATGCCAAATAATCTAGTTGCAACTCCTAACAACACAAAGATACACAAACAACAAAATACACCACATCCTCCTTGACATGTAAGCCCATCCTCCTCATATGAATAATGAAAATAAATGGAAGGAAAATAGGGATTAGAGCGATCATACCAAGCGGTCTTCATATTCCCTTACTAATGCCTCAAATGAAGTGTCGTATCTATGTGAGAAGAGAACAAAAACACAAGTATGTACAATTCTATGCTACTGAATTAAAGAACATGTTTTTAGTTTTTCAAATTTTCAAATTTTTATGGATTTCGTTTTTATGAAATTAAAGAACATATTTTTGAGTTTTTCGAAATTTTTCAATTTTTATGTATTTTGGAATATAAATTTCCATCTCCCACTTTATTTTGGACATTATCCTCAATGTACATGTTGGAGTAGGAATGAAAAAGAAATACATGTTTTTGGGTTTTTGTATTTATGGAAATGAAGTGCAAATGAAATGATATGATATGAATGAATGCATGCTCTACGTAAATGCAATTTTATATGACATATATAATAAATGAATACAATCTAAACTACTCTAGATGATGCATGCTTTATGTTAATGCTTACGTCACCTATGATCAAACCTCCCCAAACCGATTTAAGCGCTATTTCTAGTGTAGAAAGGAATAGGTTTGGTCATTAGTGACTATGCATCAATGCAAGTTTAATATGAGACATTTTATAATTCAAGTTATACTATATGAAATGCAAACTAATGGATATGAGAGAGCTAGAAAAGGAGGGGGAATATACTTACCATTGTCCAAGGTTTAGATACTATGTGAATGAAGATAGGACGAAGATAGGATGTAGGTAGGATGAAGGGGACGAGAGGTAATGGACGGAGAAAACAAGATAGCATGTGGAGCCGAGCGGCCTGGAGTGGGGTCGGGCGGATTCTGAACCAGGGGCAGAAATTAACCCTTTGGGTCCGGGCGGGTCATGCTCGGTCCGGGCTGCTCGAGGGAAATCTGTGTGGGTTAGAGGTTGAGCCGGGCGGATTCTAGGCCATAGATGCCTCCTTCTTGTTTCTTGGTTGGGCCCGCGGGGATTGAGGTCTAGTTTTAAGCTAGATAGCCCAATCATGCCCTCTTCTTCAATCCTTTTCATTTCCTTACATTTCTTATCTTCTCATTTCATCTTTTCGTTCAAAATGCATAATTAAAATATGACTACCCTCCCTTTCATCTATCATGCAATAGTTAAATTGATGAATGCAATATTACACTAAATGCATATATACAAGTTAATGGTTACTAAAAGACTCCATCAAACCAAAGATTATCAATAAACAATTTCATAGAAAATTATCACTAGAACTCAAAGCACGTAGAATTCGGTCAAATTCTTGGGAGTGAGATATAAAGAGGCATGGATAACAACACAAGATTATACAATTAAAAAATGCCCAAGTAATAGACCGAACAAGCATGTTAAGAACACTATGACAAAAATCATAAGAGATGTGATGGATGGAAGGAACATGAAACGAGTAATTTGACAATCACTCAACTCGTCCTCCAAATAGTCAAAGTCACCATATTCAAGGCAAGTACTCTCATTATCATCCAAGGTGACTTCAATAGTGTCTATTTGGGGTTCCCAAATGTCATCATGTTCTTCATCCCAACAAGGAACATTATCAAAGGGGTTGTCGTAACAAGGCTCACCAAGCTCAACAAAATTGTCTCCCTCTAACATGTCATCCTCAAAGGGTGAGTTTTCACTCAAGCTCACATCCATCTCACTCTCACTTTGCCCATTAACATCAAAATCCATGGAAGTTGGGTTCATTGGTACACTACAAGTGTAAGGTGACGGCATCCAAGCATTGGTTTCACATTCAAGAATGTACTCCTCATCATCATCACTCTCTTCATCTATCACTCCATCTTCCCAAGGAGGGGCAAATTTGTGTAAATAGTAGGTTGGCTCAAGGTTATAGAAAGGTGCCTCATTCTCACAAATCTCATTTTTATCATAGTTTTCCTCAATGAATTTTTGAAATGTGGTATTTATCGCTTCCAACATACCTTCCTTGGCTCTTTCAAAGATGTCGTGTACAATTTGTTTAAGACATTCGGCGGCCATGAACTCAACAAATTCACAAAATTCCTCACAACTCATCTCACATATCCTACCACCACTCAAGTGAAATGCTAAGTTGCGGGTTTCAATGTTCATGCCATTATACACAACACAGCATGCTTCATAATTTGAAAGAGTAAATCCATGATGCCAAGCATGAGTCATATAACCTTTAAATCTTGTAATATATTTATCAAATGACTCATTTTAGAATTGCCAAAAGGTTAAAATAGACATGTTGAACAAATGAAATAAAGCAAGTACAAGAATTAAAATTCTCATGGAACCAAGATCCCTCAAGAAGATGCACAACTAAAACTAGACAAAAGAACGATTCAAATACACAACATCGTCCCCGGCAATGGTGCTATTTTGATGAACGTGTTGTTGTACGCTCTCAAACACATTTTATACTCAACTACTAACATAGCAAGCAAGTCGGGGTCGAACCCAAAGAACGGGGGTACTCAAATTGTTCAATCTAATTATAGTTGCACTAGGGTGTCACGATTGGTTTGATTTGAAGATTCTAAACTAATGAAAGCAATGAAAAGCAAAACAAGCGATAAAAACTAGGGTGTGATCAAATGATAAACAATACTAGGGAATCATGGGATCATAGGGGAATCATGATGAGATCAAACAAACAAGTTTCATAGATGCAGATAATTATTATTGTTGGAATCAATTTAGTGTATATCTTACGATTTTTAGGGGAAACTTAGGTCTCGGAGCTGAGTCGGTCAAGACTTTACAACACCTACAAGTCGAATTGGTTTTCGCTATTCATGGCGAGATAACATAAATGAGTCCTAGGAAGGTTTGGGTCCCGGAGCTGAGTCGGTCAAGACTTTACAACACCTACAATCAACTTAATTCTTCCTAATCAACTATATGCATGGTCTAACAAGCCTTGAGTTGGTTTATCTCTTACAAGTCTTGTTGAAAGGATAAGAAAACATGCTAGGTTGTCAATCAAGCATTTCATCAAACATGACATGTGCATAAGTTGGAAATATAATAAGCAAGCATTTATATGAACTATTTAAGCATAAATCTTCCCCATTATTAACTCCCCTAATCCCCCACTAATCCCTAGTTAAGAAACTACTCACTCATTATCATGGAAAACATGTTAACAATGGTGTCAATCATCATAACAAGTATAAACATGATGGAAGAGTGACGCAATAAGCAATAATTAAGTAAAGAGTGAAGGATTTATACCAATCTTAAGATTAACAAATAGAAAGGAAAGAATAATAGAAGAGAACTTGATTGATTAATAAAGAGTCGTCAATTCTCCAAATAATTACCCAATAATCTTCAATTACCCAATAAGATCTAAGAATGCTTGAACAATAATTAAGGAAAGATTAATGTGTATTTTGTGGAAAGATTAAATGCTAATCTATTCTAATCTACTCCTAATGAGAGCTTAATCTAAACTAAGGAAGCATAATCTCTTGATTATTACAAATGGAGTATATATAGTGGTACAAGGATTAGGTTAACTAAAGGTTTAAATGACGGTTAGACCCTTTAATTAAATTTAGCGATTTGCAAGTCCTTAAGGAGCCCCACGATTCCCCATTGCGAAGACAATCTTCCTGCCGAAAAATTCTCTCGTTCTGGCTTCGGGCGCCCGTGCTGAGTTTGGGGACGTCCGTCCTGAGCTCAGCTTGTCTATTTGAGCTCGGATTGTGAAACGGACGTCATTTCCTCATACGGACTTCTATTGGAGTGATTCAAAAGCCTAGACCACTTGCGTTTTCGACACTGTTTCTTCTATCAAAGTTTCAGAGCCAAACAAGAAATTCTTTGTTTGGCTCCAAGCAATTTCCTTTTGTAACGGCTCCCTTCTCGTCATCCTTGCTCAACAACTTGTGGGGATTCATTCTTGGGTCATGGGGGTTGTCCTTCATTACCTTAAAACTTGATTTATTGAACTACAACCTTTAGCCTTGGTCTCCTCTTTGATTCTTGGTCATTGGATGTTATCAATTTAGCTTCGTTCTACTCCGTTTGGGAAAGGTTAATGCTCCTCTTCTACAAAGGACACCAAACCTCGTAGAATATCCATAATAGGAAGCTAAAGACAAAAAACGACCCTAATACACATTAAAAGCATAGGAACTAGGCTAGTTAGGGGGCTAAATGTGCGTAAATAGGACTCACATCAAATGGTGCACGTGATTTATTAAAATCTTTTGATAAGTCCTTGCTTGAGCGTAAAAAGTATCATACTTGAAAATTCCACCAATGCTCCTTATCACTAACCCGACTCGACCTATGAGCCACATGACCGAAAGTTCCGGCTCTACTATATAACGACCTTGACCAAACCAAACACATACTCTTTGTATTTACCATTTGATCACCCCTATGAACCCATGACACCCTAGTCTCTTTCTCTTGATGATTTCATCTCTATTTAATTTACTTGCTCTTGTTTTCATTAGTTTACATTTTACTTCAAATGTTTTACTTGTAGTTGTTACACTCACCTCATACAAATCAATTGTGACACCCCATAATATTAGAAGCACCTAACTTATCATTGCAATTCATTCAATTCTGAGAGTTAATTTTCCTTTGGGTTCGACCTCTACTTACTACTTACTAAATTGTTTGTTAAGTGATAAATATTGTTTGATAAAAGATAACGACTGAACTATCAGGTGCTTTTGGGATTTCTTATTAATTAGGGTTATGATTATAGTTATGGCCTATGAGTAATTAAGGGAAGAGTTCTTAAATAATGAGAGATTATGAGATGTTTTGTAATAATATCGTATGACCTATGTAGGAGATGACGAACTAGTGAGTCAGATGCAGTTTTTCATGTTTCTCATGAAGTCTTGAAATGAGGTAGGGTTTCCATACTCGGTTTTCATTATTTACATATAATTATTTGTGCCTTGTGTCGATCTTATGATGGTTCTGTTTGTTTCGTGTTAGCGGTATTGGTTTCGTATTGTTGGATGTAATGTAGTGATGTTGTTAATGAGGAGGTGTTTGTGGGACACCGACCTTACGCCTGAGATCTCTACTTGGAGGTACCCACCCCCAAGGAGGATGTGAATATTAATGGTTCAGGTTACCGGCTTCGTATTGCGATGCGAACTTAGGCATACCGTGTTGCGATGCGGCTATCTTGGGCTGCGATCTGGCAGGGATGGTAATGGTGTTGCGATACCATCACGAAGATTGTGATGAGACCGAGACGGATGTATTAGGTTTTGTGCAAGTGTTTGGCGGTAGACTTGTGGTCATTGGTGATTATATCTATTACTGACACTGACATTTATGTGTATGTGTAAATTATCACCTATTCCGGGGTGGCCTGCGTTGATCCTTGTGATATTTCGAGTCATATGGGGATTAGTTGGATTGCAGGTTTGGTTTTGACTGCGAGCGGGATATGGTGCACGTGTTGGACTTACTTGAGAGTGGCAAGTCACCTCCATCGAGGTTGCGTAGATTACACTAGAGATACATGTGTTGTAGTAAAGAGATTTTCCTTTCTATGTATTTTGTCTTGTAACGACTTTAAATTTGTTTGTAAAAAAATGTTCCGTTATTGGAGTTTTGATGAACTACCTCGGGAATCCGAGATGGTAACACCTTTGGTTACCTTGGCCGGGTAAGTGGGGGTGTTATAAAGTGGTTTTAGAGCGACGATTTTGGAACCTGAACCCAAATGAACCTAAGTGAGTCTAAATAAAATGGACCCAGTAAAAGTACAATAGAAGGTTGTCTTTGGATGAGAAGGGCCCCTCACTCCAAATCTAAGCCTATTGTCCTTCACCGGTAAACTACGTGGGTGGTTATGAAGGTTGAACGTTACGTGAAACCAGATGTGAATACATGCATGTGATATAGGATGAAAGTATTGAAGTGAATAACATGATTGAGAGTGATTATTGCTTGCTAATGTGTGAGGGACATTAGTCCCTTCCTTTAACATTTTAAGGTCACGAGTGTGCCTTAGACTTGTTACTATCCTTGTAGAGTATGTGCTGGTGCTGATTCCTAGTAGAGTAGTCACTGATATGGAAGTAGTGTATCGGAGACGATAAGCGTGATGACGCGTAAACTAACTCGGGACGAGTCACCGATAGCTGGGGAACTCCCAAACATTCTCTTTTGTTGCAGGAACGGTGCCCTTTTATCTTAATTGGAAATCGTTAGCCATATTGATGCTATTGACCGAGTGCGAGCCAACACTAGACCGAGTATAGAACACTCGACCGAATGGTTCATCTAACTCGACCAAGTAGACCACTTTTCCAGAACATAAAATTTTATGAAAAATGAGTCACTCGACCGAGCAGAAAAGAGCACTCGGCCGAGTGCAAGGGCACTCGACCGAGTGGCCTCAGCACTTGATCGAGTGCAAAATTTCTGGGCTGAGAAATTCGGGTAAATCGTGTATAAGCTATAATCTTATCCCCTTCAATCTTCTTCATTCTTCATAACCCCAAACACCAAAAACTTTTTAAAAATCACTCAAAAACTCTTTTGTTGCCCATTATTGAAAGCATTAATGTTTACTACTCCATTAGTCTTCCTTAATCCTAACTAATTAAGCAAAGTAAATGATTTTCTTTCTCCTCTTGTTTTTCCCAATTTGATTTTGTGTAGATCTACTCCAATAGCTTCAAGTTTAATCAATTATTTGCATGTTTTTACTTAATTCATTGTTGCAATTAACTTTCTACAGTATTGATGATGTCAAATATGAAAATTTCATCTTCAATTTTGCCCCAAATTGATGAATTTCGAAATTAGGGCTCTTGAGGCCAAGAACTCATTTTGTGTTTATTACTTGGTTTAATTGTTCAAAAAAGGCTTAACCTTTATTGTTAATACTAGATCTTATCTTACATTTGAAATGTTGTCTTAAATTTTTGTCTTAAAATTTCGAAAGTTCGGTTGTTCATGCCCAAATCATCATTTTTTATGTGTAAAACTTTGTTTAATTGCCTTGAATGCATACTATACATGTTAATGATGATATATTTTAACTAAAATCGAAAATTTTGCCCCAAAATATTGTCAAACTTTCGACATTTATGGCACATATGCTTACCTATTGGTTTTACACTTAAAACATGGGTTGAATGCTTCATAATGATTCAATTTGGTTAACAATGACACTTATGGCTTTAAATTAAAAATGTGTCTTGACATTTCCTCCAAGTTGTCAAAAATGGGTAATGTGAGTACCCAGATTTTATCTTAAGCTTAATCCTTGCCTTAATTGCCTCTTGACACTTATATTTTGATAGTAATGTATTGTACTACTTTAAATTTGACATTTAGGTCTTAAAGCCATCCAATTTTCGAAATATTCAGTGGCATACCAGGAAATTTTGATTTTTCAAACTTCCTTCTTGATTTAGTGGTGCCAAAAAGTTTGAAACAACTAAATTTAATTTATGATGCTTGAATTGGGTTTAAATTGTCGTGCAATTCGCAAATTTCTTATTTTTTTTTCGGAAAATGTATGTCTTGAGTAAATTTTGGTTGATTAAAATACAAGGGAAACTGTGTCAAATTTTCCTGTCAAGTTATTGGTAATCAATTAAGAGTGTTGAGGAAATCCCTATTCATTTTTTTAGTTTGCCACGACTCTCATCTTTTCTATTTAGTATCTCGTTTTGCAAATCAGTTTTGTAGTATAATAAGGCCAACAAGGAGCACCCATGGAAGACAACCCCGCGAACAACCGGAGACCCCACCCATGATTGAAGACCCCGAGTACTCGGGCATTAAGTTTGTAAGCGAGGCTCAAAAGAGCACTTTTCTCACCTTAGCCATTAGACCCATGAAACGGACTAGTTGTGTGTCCCAAAGAGTGTTGACATGGATGGGGATACAGGAGGATATGCAACACATCTTTACTTGATGGCCTATACACCCATAGGATAAAGTGTTACTGAATCTTAACCTTAGAATTTTTGAGTTCCTTCCAATACAACAAGGCGGCTAAGAGGGTGACATTTAGAATTAAAAACAACAACTTTGACATTACTTGTGCCGAGTTTGCTGAGGTTTTGGGAGTGTCAAAAGGGAAAAAAAGAACGTACCTTGGTAGGTGCCATGAAAGTTAATGATGTGGAACACCCGACCTTGTGGATTTTCCTACGACCCATGACCCTTATACTCTTCGAGAGAGATGATGTGAGTAAGCTTAATTCCACGGAAGTTTTACTCTTGATCTTGTACTTGAACCCATTTAGAGAGAAACCTTTCTTCTTTAGTACCATATCCATAGTGTGCCTTGGCTTGGAGAGAATGACAAAGTCGGAGGCGTGCTCCTTTGATTGTGGAGCCCTCATCACTCATATCACAGAGAAAGTAGCAAAGTTTGAAACGGGGGGAGAACGACAAGCCCATGATCAAGGGAGTGAGATATTTCAATCAACCTCATATGGAAAAGTTGAAGTGGTTTAAAGAGTTGGGCGTGGATAATTATGCTTGTGAGGTAAATGGGGAACGATGGATAAGGCTTCCCGTGATGGATGACCTCTTGGAGACTAACCACCTTGCCGAAGTGGATGAACCGCACCCTCCACCGCAAACCTATGCCATTACGGAGAAACTTTTCTTTGAATTTGATACGGAGGGTAGATCTAAAACCCCATCTCCTCTAAGTGGAAGCCAGAGCTTGCAAGCACAAACCCTCCCGATCGTACAAGTACTCGTTACGATGAGAGCCAATGGTTGTAATGAAGTTTTGAGGCAGTGGATTTAGTATTGCTTTGATCATTTTGGTACTTGTCGTACTTGCTACTTTTTTTATTACTTTATACTACTATACTGACTTGGGTGTGTGGTTGTTGTGTTTTTCTTGTTGTCTATGTCTGTGGCGATCCATTTGATATTACCGGCAAATGGTGATAAGTGAGACTTTTCAGGTTTTGAGTGGATGTTGTCTTCATGTAGCTGCTGGGTTAGAGAGGCCGCATTGCATAGGGTCGGTCGTTAGATGATAGTAGCTTCATAAGTTGTATCTTACGTTGTATAGCTGAGTTGTTCACCTTTTTGTTTTCTGTTGTTTGTTGTAAGGAGTTTACTAAATGTTCTTTTATGGTCTATTTTATATACTTACCTCGGGCAACCGAGATGGCAACACCCTGACTTACTAGGGAAGGTATTGTTAAGGTTCCTTGGTAAGTGGGGGTGTTACATTTCGGGCATATGGTGTGGAATCAACGGATTGGGGAACTAGAATTTCCCACGGTGACGGACACCTACTTGGTCCTTGGGCAGGACCGTAGCGGGCTAGCAGAACTGATTTATTTGGTGACTTACATCATGGCAATGGTGAGGCGGGCCCATCTGGAGTGGCTAAGGGGAGTGTGGAGAAACAGGATGGCGATGGCGATGGCGATAATAATACTAGTGACGGTGAAGATGAAGAGTAGGAAGGATGAGAATGGGTGGAGGGAGCCATCCCGTTGGTCTTCATGTTTTATGAGTCGGACAATGGAGTAATACTATGTCGGTTCCAGACTTAGATAATTATTCCAATTATGTTGTAATCATGGCTATAAGGCCAAGAGTTTGCTTGAATACGGTTAGTTGGTGGTATATTAGTCACCATTGGAGACTAATTGCATTTGTATGGTCGAGTAGGTAAGCTTGGAACCGATTTTTGGGAACAACCGTGTTTTTTGCCCAGGTGACACTCGACCGAGTGCCCCCTGCACTCGAACGAGTGCTTCCTACTCGGCCGAGTAGCTTGCGCCCTCGACCGAGTGACTCGTTTTAGGGATTTTTTGCCCATGTTTGACCAAGTAATGGACTTACACCCTCCAGTTTATGATTTTATCGTCCACCATGCATTTAAGTGGACACTATACCCCTGTGTGATTAGTCTTCTCCTGAATTGTTTACCCATGGCAATGTTATGTGGCATTTTACCACCCTAGACTATTTAATCGACAAGCATTAATTTAACAAGAGTAACGCAAAGTGATATGGTAATCTGGTGTAGTGCATTATAATCATCGTGATAATTTCGAACGTGTGCATATTACGTGATGGGTGCCAGTTATATGTCTTATAGTGGTTATTTAATGCATGATAGAGTATCGTAATCTTCGTCTAAACAGTAGTGCTTATGATAAATGGAAGTGCTTATGATGGATGGAGGAAACATGTGTGATCATGTGGTGGACTTGACGTGACATGCACGTGGCATGATGAATATAAAAGTGAAGATATTGGAGTAATTGAGTTATAATACGAGTAGTATGTGGTTATTTTGCAATTATTTTATGAAATAATACATCTTTTCTTCCAATATGATATGGATTTTGTTGCATATACATGCGTACATATATGTGTATGGTAATTAGAGTTGTGAGAAGGCAATACCGCGGATCGGGATTTACCTATGAGGATAGGACTTTATACCGTGTTTTTAACCTCGTATTTCTACTTTGTGAGGAGCCCATATGATAAAGCGAGATGGATGGTATTATGGTCAGAAGAGACCCAATTGTGGAATTACGTTGGCAAGGTAATGTGATAAACTCGGAGATGTAGGTAATGAGAGTGTCATCATGAAAGTCGAGTGGTGAACTTCGGGACGAAGTTCTCTTTAGGGGGAGAAGATGTAACAATCGAGAATTTAAGGTAATATAACAAGCATGATACGGTATAATGAGTACAAAAGGGTATACGGATAAAGGAAACTAAGGAATATTGTGAGAAAGACAAGAATTATGCTAACACAATGAGAGTGAGGTGGATGGAGAGGAACATTACGCAAAGCAAAGGAAGTGTGTGAGAACCGAAAGTGAGATTTAAGGAAGTGACTGAGAAAAGAAGAGTTGAGGCGAACTTCAGGGACGAAGTTCATTTTAAGGGCGGAAGATTATAATACCCAAGCCTTTGAGACCCTTAATGGAACACTGGGAGGCGTGAGAGACCCTTAGGTCCGATGAAATGTTACTCGAGAATGAAGGACGAATGTACAGTGGACCTAGTGTTAGTTATGCTAGACCTAGTGGGATATAGCGGACAGAGTGGAAGCTATAGTGGACCGAGTAGGTTACACTCGGCCGAGTACACACCGTACTCTACCGAGTGATTGACACTCGATCGAGTAGTCTTGACACTCGGCCGAGTGTGTCGTGTAAGATCTCGTCTTATATAACTCGTGATTCCTCATTCAATCAAACCCTAAATAATTTCCCCTCTCTCTCTGTTCAACCTCAAACACTCTCCCCCCTCTCTAAAACTCTTCCTAACCTTCTCCCATGGAACCCAAGCTTGAAGATGTGGAGCCACTACCCTCTCCTCCACCTTTCACCTATTTTCATGGTAAGTCAAACCTTCATCTTTCTTCATCTTTTTTTTATAACCCTAGATTTAGGGATTTTTGGATGTCTTATTAATTAGGGGTATGATTATAGTTATGGGTAATTAAGGGAAGGGTTCAGGTTACCAGATTCGTGTTATGATGCGAACTTTGGTAGACCGTGTTGCGATGCGGCTACCTGGGGTTGCGGTCCGGCAGGAGTGGTAACGGTGTTGCGATACCGTCACCAAGATTGTGTTGAGACAGACATGTATGTATTGGGTTTTGTGTGTCAAGTGTGTGGCCGCATACTTGTGGTCATTGGTGATTATATGTATTACTGAGACCGACGTTTGTGTGTCTGTGTAAATTGTCACCTATTTTCGGGGTAGCCTGCGTTGATCTATATGATATTTCCAGTCTTATGGGGAGCAGTTGGATTGCAAGTCTAGTTTTGACTGCGAGCGGGACATGCTGCGCGCGTTGGACTTACTTCAGAGTGGCGAGTCACCTCTATCGAGTTTTTGTAGTGACGTGACTCCTATATACGCACATTTAGTCCCCTAACTAGCCTAGTTCCTATGCTTTCTAGTATGTATTAGGGTCGTTTCTTGTCTTTAGCCTCCTTCTATGCATATTCTATGAGGTTTGGTGCCCTTTGTAGGAGAGGAGCACTAACCTTGCCTAAATGGAGTGAAGCGGAGCTAAATTGATAATATATAATGATCAAGAACTGAAGAGGAAGTTAATACCAAACAAAGGAAAGATGTGGCGTTTTTCTAGGACTTGCAAGGCTCTGATCCTCTTTCAAGGGGCTTAATAGTCATTTAAGCCCTTAGTTAACCTAATCCTTGTACTACTATATATATATCCCTCTTGTATTTTAAGGAGATTAGGTTCCCTTAGATTATATTAGGAGTAGATTAGAATAGATTAATCTTAATCATTCCCAAATTGCACTTTAATCTATTTTCAATTATTGTTCAAGATTTATTATTGGGTAATTGAAGATTATTGGGTTATTATTGGAGAATTGACAACTCTTCATCAATCAATCAAGTTCTGTTCTTTATTCTTTGCTGTCTATTTATTCGTCTTAATATTGGTATAATCTCTTTACTCTTTACTCTTGGTTTATTTCTTCACTCTTTCATCATGTTTATGCTTGTTAAGATGATTGACACCAATGACAACATGTCTTCCATGATAATGAGTGAGTAGTCTCCTAATTAGGGATTAGTGGGGGGATTAGGGGAGTTAATCATGGGAAAGATTTTATGCTTAATGAGATGATATGAATGCTTGCTTATTGTTTTCCAACTTATGCACATGTCATGTTTGATGAAGTGCTTGATTTACAACCTAGCATGTTTCTCTTATCTTTTCAACAAGACTTGTAAGACATAAACCAACTCAAGGCTTGCTAGACCATGCATATAGTTGATGAGAAAGAATTAAGTCGACTTGTAGGTGTTGTACAGTCTTGACCAACTCGGCTCCGGGACCCAAACCTTCCTAGGACTCATTTATGTTATATCACATTAATAGGGAAAACCAAGTCAACTTGTAGGTGTTGTAAAGTAAATCGATTCCGACAATAATAATTGCTTGCGTCTACATGACTCATTTATGCTATTTCACCATGATTCCCCTATGATCCCATGATTCCCTAGTATCTTTAATAAATTGTTTGCATCCTTTTCTTTGTTGCTTGTTTTATCTTTAATTGCTATTTATTGGTTTCATTAGTTTAGAACACAACTACAAACCCAAACCAATTGTGACACTAGAATAAATTGAGATAGATAGACTTAGAACCCAAAGCACATCCTCCCGTGGATCGACCTCGACTCAACCACTATCTAGTTGTTTGTTGAGATTATAAATGTGTTTGATGAGGTGAACAACGACTCGCTCGACATCAAAATGGCACCGTTGCCGGGGATGGTGTTTTGTGATTAAGTTTTTGTTTGTTTGTCTATTTTAATTTTGCGCTAACCTTGAGGAACTTGTTCCTCAAGGTCGTTCTTACCGTTTTTGTGTAGTTTCCTTGGTTGTAGTTGTTTCCTTGTCTTAGCTATGATGGCTCAAGACTTGACATATGGAGTATGTGGTGGAGCTTTTGTGTATGACTATGGGTATGGGAAGTTTGAGGAGCAAGTCAACAGAAACCTACCTTACTACTCATACAATGAAAATTCTAACTACTACCCCAACTTTCCCCAACAAAATCACCACACCCAATATCCACAACAACCACCTACCCAAGACTCACTTTACAACCAATTCCAAATGCCACAATATGACCACTTTCACACCTACACACAACAAGAAGATGAGCCAAACTTTGACACCATAATGTGGTTCTCCAAATGATGGGAGATCAACAAAGTTTCTTCAAACAAGTGCTAGAGGATAGGCAAAATAGAGACAATGTTCTTCAAAGCATTGCTACCTATGGTGAGGAGTGTGGACATGTGCCACCCGCGCCGCGTGAACCTGCGCGTTGGTCTCGAGGCGGCGGCACTTCTCCCACGGAACCTTGGTTTGACAAAGTACGTCATGGGCCATTACCGATTGGTGAGGCATTGAAATCGGTGAAATATTGAATAAGCCTGCATTTGTGGAGTCGCCACTAATTTTTATGGAAAATTGGCAACGTTCGAATACCTCATTCCATGTCAGGACACAAAGTAGTGACATGAACACTAAGAACTCGTTACCCTTAGCATTCTATGTCTATAATGACTCTCAAAGATGCCAATGGACACAGATGTCCAGAGATAACTGGAGTAAGGGGTAAGGGTACGCATTAGGAAGTTCTTTAATTCGAATACCTAATCCCGCCCACCTCGATGGCGGCCTCTACTAATGATTAGGGAAATTGTTCATATTTGATATGTCGTCGATGTAGTGCATGCAATGCAACAAACAATAGATTAAGCCTAACATGTGAGAATTAACTATGTCGGTTAACACGTAATTTAGCAAACAAATTAGGGTCGAAGTGGATGTTAGATTCAATTATATGCGAAGGCCATACAATCAAATCATACATAAATAATAATTACGGTAAACAAATTACAATAATTTAAATTACAAACTTTACAAAGATTACTTTATCTACGTCAAAAGCACGCTCAAAACGGGGTTTTGAAGAAGAAAATAAAAGAAAAGTAAAGTTGAGATCAAAGTATGAAAATACGTCAGATTAGGAGTGATAATACGATTAATAGTCGATTTAAACCGTAATTAAAAGCTACGTCAAAGGGAGAAAGAGTTCAGGGATAGAAGCCAACCCAGAACAGGCGCAGCATCTGCTGCGTCCCTTGCAACAGGCGCGGAACTTCCTGCGTCTATTCTTGAGTTGGATTATGGCTGTGAAGTCAGAATCACAGATTGTTATCGTTCATTGGTAATTTAAGATCGATTATCGATATTATACTCAAGTATACTCAAGTTGAAGTGCTTTAATTGATTACATGCATCCGGAACCGTCATAAAAAGAATTAAAGATGTGAACTTACAGCGAATTATATGATTACGATGAATACGTGTCGGAAATACAAAAGATCAAAACTTTGAACTTGAAGGCGTAATTAAATTTGTAAAACTGAAATCAAATAATGAAAACTATGTACAAAAGACGAATTCCAGAGAATCGATATGAAAAAATCGAACCTTTAAAATCCGGGTTTGAATAGACGACAAAAATCCCGCAAATATTGAGTTATTAGTGATTTAATGTAGAATTATGCATTTTAATTTAGAAACAAATTACTAAACATGATTTATATACTGAAACAAACAAAAGAAACGAAAGAAAAGAGAAAAAAAAGTAGAAAATTGCAGAAGGTCGAGGAAGAAGAAGAAAAGTAGGAGCAGAGGCAACCTCAGGAAGAGGCGCATTACATGATGCGATTCTTCGAAGAGGCGCAGCTGCTGCTGTGTTTCTTCTCGACGTCAGACCTCCGCTGTTTTATAAAAAATGGTTTTGAAAGATAAATTTTAAGACGGTTTTGAACTTGCTTTTGATATAGACCTTACACTAGATGATACAAAATGAAAAGTACAATAAATAAAATTGGGATTTACACCCTCAGACTTACATGTTTGACAAAACAAGATTGACTAAGTTAACGTTTAGTGATTGCTCGACTCGAATATGCGTGGAAAGTGCCCTTGTTAAAGGATTTAAAAGATTGATTAAGTTGATTAAAGTGGAGTTGGTCAAATTGGTCGGTCTATGCAATGTGACTGGGACTTAGAATGATCTGAGCTTATGTGGTCAATTGATCAAGCACGTAGGCATCGAAAGCAATAGCGCATTATAGAATGCAAAGAGAGAGAAAGAAGGGGCGGAACACTCACGTGCGAAATATGGAGACCAGAGGTCTCTACTTATACTAAACACATGGAGGAGTTTAGGAATGACACGGATACGAAAACATATCATGGAAATATTCTGGAAAGCATGGAAAGAGGGCTGGGGAAGAGGTGCAGAAACCGCTACGACCTTTGGAAGAGGCACAACACCTGCAGCGTCATTTCCCCAGAGGTTTCCTCCTAAGCAAGAAAGATTTCCGCGTTTTTTATGGAATTTCGGTAGATATGCACTTCCTTATTCCGTGAAACACAATATGCGGAAGATATTTCCTTAAAAATATTAAATTTAAATAGGAATAAATAATCAGAGAATTCTAGAACACTCCGGAATATTCCGACTCGGCATTTAAATGGTTTTTGACCCGGACTCTAAATGAACTCTAATTACTGTCAAAACGACCGTATCGGCACGTAGATGACGACCATGAGGTTGACTCGAGTGTTTGAGCTATCACTTGTCTATTAACTTACGAACTGTCGTAAAATCATTCCACGTATCAAACATGCGGCCCAATCATCACTGGGTGGTTGGTGGGAGGTGCAGAAATAAGGTATCTACCGAGCCCCTACTTTGAGTGAGGCTTGGACAAGGCGAAAGTTAAAGTATAATGATCAGGTCAATCTAAGATTACAACCTGAAGACTATGGCGACGCGATGCGACTAAAGGGGTCTGAGCCAAGGACCTATCGTCGGGAACATTTTAGAGTTTATCGACTATCGGGGAGGGTCGTTTAAAGTCCATTAAACTACGTAAGGAAGCTCGCCAGCCATAAGAAGACACCATACCTGAGTCGGCAATGGCGCTCTCTTGGGAAGAATCATAAAGGTCAACAACAACGCGTCCTTAGCATCGCTGAGGAAAAAGAAATAAAAGTTCGACATGCCCTTTGCATTGCTGAGGAGAAAATAAAGGTTTGACACGCCCTTGCCGAGGAGAAAATATAGGTTCGACATGCCGTTGCTGAGGAGAAAATATAGGTTCGACACGACCTTGCTGAGGAGTAAAATATAGGTTCGACACGCCCTTGCTGAGGAGAAAATATAAGTTCGACACGCCCTTGCTGAGGAAAGAAAGATTCGCCCGGGTACTGACAAACGAAATTCCGATAAAGAGGATAAGCTCATGAACTGTATTTGGTGATCATGAACTCTCACTGGGAAACAAAATGTCGTGGTTATCTGTAGTCTGTTAAGGATAAAATAACGATTCGGACGAAGAGAACACCCCAAAAAAGAAGCCATATGTTGGGGAAGAGACGCATGAAGCCTGGACCCACAAATAACGAAATTATAACGAATTTTGAGGGAACTTGTTGAGGAAAAGGCGCAGCAAAAGCTATGACCTTTGGAAGAGGCGCAACAGGTGCTGCGTCCTTTCCTGAGCTCGTCTCTGTCTGGGTAAAAACTCGACTTAAGTCGTGTTTTATTTTCATTTCAAAAGACAAATATTTCATTTTCTCATAAAAACTCAACCAAATTCCGTCAAGAACTTGATCAAATCTCACCATAAACCATGACTAATCAAGGTATCTGTCTTGTACTTGCTTTAGTTTGCATTTGAGCTTGATTTTTGGGTCGAAAATTAGGGTTTATACACCCATTTGTGTCGAAAATATGAGGCTTTCATCCCAAATGAATTTGCCTCATGAAATTGTCATTAGAAATGAGTAATTGGTCATGTTAGGAACACAACCTCGTATCCCTTTCGAATTTTCGTCGAGTATTAAGGATTTGAGGGTGAAATGTGACGGTTCCCTGCTAAAATGTAAAATCCTTCAAAAATGGCCTTATACTAGCCCATTTTCGATGAAACTTGGTGTTCCGAAACCTTTGAGTATTAGGTAATGTTACTATCATGCCGGATTTTCAATTTGTGAAAGCTCCTCCGGGACACTTTTATATGGCATAATTGACATTGTAGCGAAATTCTGCCGAATTTTTGACTCAAACCCGCAACTAGGTTCGAACTTAGACTCATCTTGACTCATACTACCAAATGTGTGGTTGGACTTTGGAAAGCGTGGCCAAAGGTGGCCTAAAATGCCGCTTTTAAACGCTTGAAACGCTCGAAAATGCTTGAAAATGCGCTTAGCATTTCTTTATTCACTTTGATTTGCAGAGGATATTCCTTCTACGCTGGGGAGAGACTTCATGGAGACCAGCGTTTTGCCTTCTATCATTCAGGAGATGGAGGAGGATATGAAGGGGGAGGCTCCACGGAGGGCCAATGTGGGACAAGGCGACCACCAGCTCGCAGGAACGCCTGAGTGGGGCGAGAAATGGGATGGTAGAAATCATATTTGGGCGGCAGAGAGCAACTTGTCATACAGGACGACGAGGAGTATGGTAAGCCTTTAACTTGTCATTTCTTAATTCATTTCTTACACATTTCCTTGTTTGTTTATTTGCGCTTTTCTGATCATTTTCTTGTGCTTAAGAAAGCTTTCTCTGGAATCGAGACAGGAGGCTGGGAACATGAGGTCCTTTTCTAGTTACACAACGATGATAGATGCATTTAGGAAGCTGTCGGAGGAGGAGAAGGCCATCATCGAGCAGGGAGCTTTTGGTGCCTTGGTGCGAGGCTGGAGAGAGATCAAGGAAAGGATGATTCGGGTAAACCTTTGCCTAATTCGAGCCTTTCTTGATCGGTTCTGGGACACGACCTCGACTTTCCATATGTGTTTTGGAGAGATCAGGGTCACCTTGGAGGATTACGGTATGCTGTCGGTCCTGCCGTGTAGAAAGAAGCCGTTGTTGTGGCCGTTGACGGCCATGAGAGTAGACTCGGCCGAGGCGAGGAGACTGATCGGCTGGAAGCTGGTTACGAGTACCGCCCAGGTTCCTGGTTTAGTGCCCAGTACCTACGTCAGAGACTACTTCGGCGGTAGGGTTCCGGCGAGGGTGAGGATGGATGGATGCATGGTGCCTCCACCACCTTGTACTGCTGATCAGAGGGATCGTCTATGGCTGTGGTGGTTCTTGTCTTTGATTTACCTCGGAGACAAGGGGTAGATGCTGTCGACGAAGCTTCTTCCGTTTCTTGCTGACATAAGTAGCCTAGGTCGTTGGGACTGGGTTACTCCTAGCATTGCAGTCCTCAAACGCTACATGAGGGTCGTGGTTCATCCGGAGTTGATGGCGAAGGGGACTTCTCCTGCCACTATTGGTCCTGGACTTCGGTTGGAGGTATGAACCTTTTTTGAAAACATGAAAGATCACTTTGTCATTATTCTTCTATCTTTTTGAAAATATGAAAGATTATTTTGGTAGAGAATGAGTTATAATCACTATTATTTGATCTGCAGGCGTGGGTGTACTCCTACTCTCCTAGCTTCACGCCCACGAGGGTGGCGGACGTGTCGAGAGCGTACCCCGTCTTGAGGAACTGGGTAGTGTGTTGTCGGAAGAGTCAACGGTCTTCCTACGATGTTTGTCGGAAGGGCGTGAACGCTCTGAGCTTAGACAATGTAAGTATCTTTGATTTTAATTTTATCTTTTCTTTGCTTAGAGACGATCATAAGAATAACCCGGCATTTCCCTGCCTTAGTGGGTGCATAGGCCTTAGGAGTGCTACACTAGAGCTCCAGCCTTTGTGGCTGAGGTCCTCTATCTACGGAGTTCGAGTCGGTTGTTGTTGATGACGAGCATTGGGCCTGTGTGGTAATTGCGTGAGCGTTTGGCTCGGCAGTGCTCCCGCGACGCTTTTACGGTTCCCATCGATCCTCCACGGACGATGTTTAGGGAGCCCTCGGAGGCTGAGAGGATGACTGACCTGACCGGTGCGAGTGGTGACGCTCTCCTTCTTCCTGGCGAGGAGTACGCCGAGTTTGTTCGTCGGAGGTTAGCGTACTGGCCGATCGTGGTAAGCTTATTCACTTGTTGTTTTTGATAAAAATGTTAAATGATGAATGATCATCAAAATAATGAACCATTTGAGTTCTGATGGAGATCGAGGTGGCGGGCGTTGAGCCCCCAGCTTTTCCGGAGACACTGGAGTACACCAACTCGACGGGCATGAGAACGATCTTGGAGATCCGGGACTTCTTCAAGGCGGTGACTGACACTGGCTTGGATGAGTGGCAGCACATCGTGAGTAGGGTAAGCCCCCAACTTGTATTTTTTGCTTAATTACATAGAAATGTATTTGCGTGAACTTTCTCCGTATTTGAATGAAGGTGGCAGCGTTTACGCACATGGAGCTGTGGAGCTGTGGAGGATGGGCAACCGGCTATGAGCTACAACCATTGAGGCCATTACAGGTGGCTCTGGGAGACAGGTATGAACCTTCCGTACCCGTTCTTTATTTCTTATTTTTACTTCCAATGTTATGAAGGGACGTAAAGTAAAGTATTGCTCCACTATCTTTTCTATCGTGTAGAAGGAGCGTGTCTTGGAGCGTGATCTAGCGCAGTCCCAGCAGGAGACGGTCCGCTTGTTGAGAGAGCTCGAGGCTAGAGATGCAGAGATTGCAGCCCTTGAGGCGACAGTAGCTGAGCTGAGGGTCGTCAGGACTAGTTTGTTGGCTGTTTGTTGCACACTTGTTCATTTTTTGGATGTCACTTTGGGCAGGAGCCCGTACTTTGATATACATTTTGCATTTTTGGGTTGTATATATGATGGCTTGTGTGCCTTTGCTTCTGGGTGTTTGCTGCATCTGCAGGTTAGCTTTAAAACAGGTTTGGCATGTGACGGTTTACGCCGTCATATTGCCGAAATTCACGTAGAAAATCACATAGTAAAGCATGTAATAAAAGGGATTAACTTTTATCAATGGACTAAATAAGCGCGAAAAAAAAAGGCCTGAAAAAGTGACAAAAATGTGCCTGAAAATGGACATAAATGACGAAAATGAAAAAAAGTGTCCGAAAATGGACAAAATGACGCGAAAATGACGCGACTGGACAGTAAGGAAGGCTACCCCCTAAAAAAGAGTTTAAAAGAAATGTCTAAGTGTATAAACATTTTTGAAAAGAGAGAGTAAGTGTGCGTATTTGGCGAAAATGTTGATTTTGCCTCGAAAAGCCAACCCGTAAAGATTAGGAAACTCAAATTTCGTAACTATTCGGAATTACCGAATTAAATGCCTATAGGAATAGGAAATTTTAACTAAAACGGATTTAGGAAAGATTCACGGCCGTCAAACGAGGTAAAGGACCTGAGGAAGAGGCGCAGCAGGAGCTGCGATCCTTCGAAGAGGCGCAACAACTGCTGCGTCTTTTCTCCACCTTGTCCGTCTTCAGCTGAAATTAGGGAACAACGAATAGTATAAATAGAGACGTCGGTTGAGCTTCTATTCTCACAATTCTTTCGTTCTCGACTTCGTCTATTACCTAAAACCTCCTATATATTCTCAATATTCCAATAAAATATGGATACTTTCAAAAATCGCATTAAGGAGTGGACGAATGAATTTACAAATGTGGAGAAACACGACATGAGAGCTTTCAATTTGGGATCCATCATAAGTTTGAAGCTAGTAAAGGTAGTGAGGCCCTTATTGGATGCTTGTCTTGAATATTGGGACCCGAATTTCAATGTTTCTGGGAGGCAAAATTTGTCCCTTTCCTAAAAAAATTGATGCGGTTGGAGGATGGGACGCTGAAAGTTTTGCGGTTATTCCCCTTAGCTCTCAAGGATATAAAAACAAATTTAGGGACTTGCTTGGATTGACCAAGGCCGAGGTAGATCGTCTTGTGATCTCAAAAGGTGTCCGCATGTTTGAATTTGTCGATCGATTTATAAATAGGGAGGATCCCACTATTTCTTATGTGGCGAGGCACCGAGCATATGGATTTTGCCTTCTTCATTGCTATGTCCTTCGAGGGCAGGTTGACCAAGAGATGAGGGGTGACCCTCGATTTCTAGGCATAGTGGAGCAAATGTAACTGTGAAAGAGTCCAACATGTTTGATTCTAGGGGATACCAATCTAGGACTGGACAATAGGAAGGCGAACTGCGAGCAACCCTATCTTGGGAGTCCTATCATCTTAAAGGTAAGAACCCGTTTTCTTATCCTATTCGACCGTTTTTTATTTATTTATTTTGGCCGATTTTGGGACTGACTCCCGTCTCCTCTTTTCGCAGATTTGGCTGATGGAAAAACTGCGGTTGATCGAGCCCCCCGTTGATGTGACATGATATCGCTCCCGTTCAATTGCGATGAGAACGAGGCTGTACATGGTGGACTTCACTCGAGTATGTGATTATTGGGAAAATAAACCGAAGAGTGAAGGTGGGCCCTTGATCAGATAGATATCGCAATGGTGGCATATCAGATCGGTGACTGGAGTATCGTCTTTGGATCCGACACGGTCCATTCGCGTTCCCAGCTTGGAATTCATGGTCCATACTTTCCCGGAGAGATTGATGAGGAAGGTGGACTTAAGACATAAAATCCCGAAGCTAGACACTGTCCGTCAAACTACCTTGGTGCATACTACGGAGTCTTGTCGAGAGTGGACTATTCGCTGGGCCCAAAGAATATGTGGTTCTTATCTGTCCCGGTTGGCTCATTATGGGTATCTGACTCATATCTGCAGTGGAGGAAAGCTAGCACCATCGAAGAGCGTGAAAAGCTAAGAAATCATGAGCCCGTAGACTACTAAATTCGCGAAGTGGCGAAGGAGAACCAAAGGTACTTGACTGAGGAGGAAGAATAGGCCGGATATCGGGTTGTGCGTCCATCGAAGAAACCAAAAAATCCTCTTGCTGAGAAGATGGTGGTGGATCGAAATGGGAATGCTAGACCGCGAGAACGACCGTTGGTGATTAGGTCAGAGATAACGCAAGAGCGTCCCGCTCGTGGTCAAGACAAGAAATATGACAAGGGTGACAAAGGCAAGGGGGAAATGGAAGAGTAGACTTAGTCTTTTTATAATAGTATTATTTATTATTATTTTAATTATAATAAAAGGCGAAGTTTTTAGAATCCTAGCCTAGCCTTTATAATTTCAGCACTAAAATTTATATGTATTCGGCATATTACAATTATTTATGGAATAATGAATAAAAGATTTATCAGTTTAGAAACATTCATGAATTTCCTTTATTTATTCTTTTCGAATTTCAAATGTGAATGCAAAAGTACTTCTATTTACATTTTGAAATGACGGGTTGTATCCGGTGAGGGATTGTCTACTTATTAATTATAAAAAATGAAATCAAACCCTGTACGTAGTTCGAAAAAAATGTAAAAGAATAAATGTTCGAAGCAAGAGCTTGTAATGAACTTAGAAAATAAGCATGTGCTTGACTTACTCTTAAGGAAATGCAATTTAATTTATTTGATGATATGAGGATGTAAAAATGTCAAAACGCAAGAGCGAAATGTCATAAGCTTTTAGCAGGCTAGGGGTCGGTTTTATTTCGTGTCGCATGAGCGGCACGTGGGTCATGCGAGGCGCGTTTTATCATATTTCTAAGGGTAGTACCGTTTCAATTGGTCTAGGTTAGTCGGGTCAGAAAACTCATTCCTATCTAGGTCTGTGATCTTAACCGCACCCCCTGGAAGTATGGACTTGACCAAGAATGGTCCTGCCTAATTAGGTTTAAATTTTCCTCGTCGATCGACAGGTAAGAGAGCTCTGACTGACTTGAGTACTAAAACTCCTTACTTGATATTTCTGGGTTTGACCCGTTTGTTGAAGGCTTGTTTGATGCATGCTTGGTTTGTCTGCACATTATGTAATGCACGTAGACTTTATCGTCCAAGAGGACGAGTTCGTCATACCGATCCCTTTTCCAATCAGCTTCTGGAATTTAACTTTCGAGTAGAATGCGTAGAGATGGGATCTCTAGCTCTACTGGTTGCACAACTTCCATGCCATAAGTAAAATAGAAAGGAGTAGCCCCAATGGGCGTCCTAACTGATGTGCGATATCTTCATAATGCAAAGGGTCTTTTGCTAGGCCAATCGCGATAATTGTCGATCATTTTCTTGAGGATTATGACGACATTTTTATTAGCTGCCTCCACCGCGCCATTAGTTTGAGGTCTATATGGCGAGGAATGGTGATGCTTGATCTTATATTTGGTTAACAACTGTGCAGCTTCGGTTTGAAAGTGAGACCCGTTGTCACTGATGATTTCATGTGGGCAACCGTATCGACAGATGAGATTGGTTTGTATGAACTTTGCAACATGTTTGTCTATGAGGCTGGTATTAGAAGTTTCTTCGACTCATATAGTAAAATAATCGATGGCTACTAAAATAAAACAGCGACCTCCTGTCCCAACTGAAGTTATTTTCTCGATGATGTCTATTCCCCAGGCAGAAAATCGCCAAGGAGATGTCATGGTATATAGCATTGAGGGAGGAACATGTTGCACTTTCCCGAAGATCTGGCAGTTGTGACGATGCCTGACATATTTGATGCAATCTGACACCATTGTTGTCTAGTAATACCCTAGACGCGTAATATTCTTTGCCATCATAGGTCCACTCATATGAGGACCGCATTCTCCATCGTGAACTTCTTCCATTACCTTCTGTGCCTGTGAATGATCAAGGCAATGAAGGACGACACCAAGTGGTGTACACCAAGTGGTGTTCTTTTGTACAACTCTCCCTGCATGAGGAGGTATTGAGAGGCAAGTAGGCGTATGGCGTGTTGTCCCCGCTTATCCATATCTGGTGGGTATGTACTATTTAACTTGAAATTGAGAATGTCCTGGAACAAAGGTTCCTCCCAGCTTTCCTCTTCATCTGTAAGGAAGTGTAAATAGGCTGGCTCGGACCGCCTTTTGATGCATAAAGGCATTTCAACCACGTTTTCTGGCAAATTGATCAAGGATGTGAGTTTTGCAAGAGCATCCACAAACTGATTTACTTCGCGAGGCAGGTGTAAATAAGTAACCTGATCGAAGAATTGAGCAACTTGATCTATCCTAACCTGATAGGGTGCTAGACTTTCACTTCGGATTTTCCAGGATCCAGTGATTTGGTTGATGATTAAAGACGAGTCCCCGTGAACTCGAAGATTTTTGATTCCCAAACTCAGTGCTGCTTTTAGACCAATGAGATAGGCCTCATATTCTGCTGCATTGTTTGTCACCTCGAAGTCGAGTTTGACAGAAAGTAGTGTATGCTCGCCTTCAGGAGAAATGAGCAATACTCCTATTCCAAATCCTCTCAAATTGGATGCCCCATCAAAGTAAAGATACCATGAATCCGTCCTGGTTTGTAAAATATCCTCATCTGGAAACGACCACGTGTCTATTGCTTGCGTATCATTGATTGGATTATCTGCAAAGAATTCAGCAACGGCACGCCCCTTTATGACTTTCAAAGGTACCTATTTGAGATTCAACTCTGAGAGCATTAAGGTCCATCTTGCCAATCGTCCGTTGAGAACGGGTTTCTCGAAGAGGTATTTATCGGGATCCATTTTAGAATACACCTTGACAGAGTAGCTAAGCATGTAATGGCGTAGCTTCTTTGTTGCCCACACAAGAGCGGGGCATGTCTTCTCGAGAGGCGTATACTTACTCTCGTAATCTAAGAACTTCTTACTAAAGTAGTAGATAACTCTTTCTTCCTTTCTAACGGTCTGCGCGAGCATAGTTCCCATGGATGTTTCGGTGACTGTGAGATATAAACCATGAGGTTGATCTCGTTGGGGAGGCATTTGTTGGGAAATGTGTCCTCAACAATAGTGCGATCACATGATTTAAATATCATTATTAAATCTCATTTTAAAGAATACAATAGGGAAGTATTTTTACTGTCAACTGGTCAACATATATCGGTAATGATTGGCTGACTAGAGTTTGACATTACTGTCGTGCGACGGTGGTGATCAGTTGACCCCCTAGGTCATACCTATAGGGCAACACTCTTAATTGATCATTTAATTAATCGTATAGTGTTACGAGTTAATTAAATTAGTTGAAAATTGACGGACGATTTTGAAAGTAAAATTTACGTATCAAATTGAAATGTGATTAAATGAGATACGGTCTAAGTAATTGAATTGTATCATTACTCAGATGAAATTATTGTTTAAAGAAACAATTGGATTTGAATGAATTATTATAAATATGATTTATAAATTGGTAAAATATTTGGCACAAGTAATTATGAATTACTAAGTCGATTTTGTATATGACGTATTTTTATTAATACGTTGATTTTTAATATGTTAAAAATACATAACAAATTTATGTTACATATGACATGTGACATAAGACAAAATTGACAAAAATAAAATGGATACCATATTATCCAATGTGCCGAAAATTGGAGGAGACTTAAGCTAAATATTGTGTTTGTATTATAAGTGGAAAACATAATAATTATATGCTTTAGTAGCCATGCAACCCTAGTTTGCATTATGAAGGCAAACAAGGGCATGCATTGGGTCTTTTTCTTCCCCTCTTCTTTCCTCTTACACGGTTGACAAAAAGAAAAGGCAAAGGGTTTTGTCGTTTATTTTTCCATATACACTACATGCAATAGTGTAAAAATATTCATTCATTCCAACTTCTAAAAAGATTAAGTTTTAGAAACAGAAAAATCCTCCATAATTCCTCTCCTCTAACCGGTTTTAGAGAGACCAAATACCAAATTATTTTGGGTCATTTTTCACAAGATTAATATTATACTAGTTCATGTAATATTAATTAAATTAAGGGTAAGCTTTGGGTATTATTCCTAAGGAGAGATCCTACACTTGGATCTTGTTTCTTCCATTAAAGGAAAGCTCAAGAACAAAAGAAAAGGAGATTTCTTTTGTGCCCATTTAAACCGAAATTACTATGTAAGGGTGATTTCTTCTTTATTTTGTTAATTTGTTTGCATGCATAAGACCTTATTAATTTTATGACAAATTAGTTAAACATATATGAGTATGTTAGTATGTATATAGATCTATATTTCTTTCAATCGGTATCATGAGCCACGGTTGTTTGCATGCAAATCGGTTAAAAGTTTTTCCGAGTTATAAGAATAACATATAAAACTTGTAAAATTTGTGTTATTATGAGATATCACGAAATTAATCCATGCATGTTAATATTTCTGGTCCTAAAATGTTTTAGGGTATTTTGGTTAATTTTACGGATTTTTATTGTTCATATATTACAATAATGGCATTTAAATATGATTTTATGAGTAAAATGTCATTTTTGGTCTAAAATCAGCTATACTTCGAATTTTCCATTGAGTTTTGGATATGTTGTTATATATATTATTTTGAGATAACCTGTACATTTTCATAATTTTTGGACTTGTTATGCTCGAAAAATGAATTTTTCATTTTTAAATTCGGATTTAGGTGAAAAATAGGTTATTATGAGTTAAATTTCAAATCTGATCATAGAAAATTAATATGTTGTCACATGCAATTTTACAAGACGTATGTAAAATAATTGGCTATAAAGAAGTCTTTTTGCATGATTGGATTTTTGAAGAAAAATAGCATAAATAGTGACATTATTAGTGGAAAATTAATAAAACATAATCTATGACTTAGGAAAAACGTCTAATGTTGCAATTTATTATCTTTTTCAGATCTAAAATTGAAAAGTTTATGAATATAATTTTTCCATGTTTTTATGATTATTTTATTAAAAATCGATAAACCGCAACATTGTTTTTCCGGAAAATTTTTGAAATTTTTAACCTAAGTTTTTGAACATTATGAGTGTCATGGTATTTTTCCAGAATATTCATAAGTTTAAATTTCAAATTTTGAATTTATTTGAAATTTTGTGATTTATTTGAAGTTTATAGCTTATTTTTGTAAATTTTGGTCCATTTATGAACAATTTTATAAAATATGGGTTAATTATGGTCAAATTATTAGTGAAGACTAAATTTTGAGTCCTAAGAGGTTAGGGTAATTAACTTATGCATAAATATGAATTTATGTATTTTTGTGATTGTAAAATGTTGAAATCGCGCAAATCCGTAAAAACCAAGTAATATACGATATTGGCTAATTAAAGGCGATTTAGCATAAAATTGAGCATGTTCATACATATTATAATGCTATATTTTTCTTTATGATTGTCATAATTTTAATTTATGTAATTTTGAATTATGTAATTTTACTTAGTATGGCCTTAGATTTTAATTGGT
Organism: Silene latifolia; assembly: GCF_048544455.1. Classification (NCBI taxonomy): domain Eukaryota; kingdom Viridiplantae; phylum Streptophyta; class Magnoliopsida; order Caryophyllales; family Caryophyllaceae; genus Silene; species Silene latifolia. The sequence continues at coordinate 439,776,359 of NC_133538.1, read as the reverse complement.
ATTTCCCGAAATGTATGGGAATATCGATTCGGTTGTAATTTTATTGTGATCTTGTATCACCGTTTTGTAATTTAATAGATTTATTTTATTTTAGTTACAAATGTATAATAGGAAATTATGTAATTTATTATGTAATTTTATTAATCTCGGAGTTCCCAAAGACGGATTTCTTCAAGATGTTGATACATAAAGACGGTGTTACCTCGAGATGCGTGCCACAACCGAAGTTCAAGGGACCAATGGAGTTGGTTTCCGAATATGTAATAGTTAATTAGTTTTTCTATTTTAGGAAAGGCCATACTAGGATTTTTTTTTTCTTTATGCTTGCATTTTATTTTATGTCACATGCATCGCTAAATCGCCATAACTAAAACATGCATCCTTATTTTATCGATTTTATCGACCGTGTCAATTAGAATTATCGTAGTTCACCGCTTTAGTTCACTTAAAACGTGATAGATAATAAATTGACATGACCTCTCGCTAAAAGAATTAATTGAGACATAGCCTTACCAAATAGTAGAAACCATGAAAACCTATTTCGCGAGGGAGTGCACTCGGCCCTACCGGGGTACAAACCTTGTTACGTAGGGGAAGTGGGTGATGAGTGTTAATCCACCGAGTTCATGTTAATGAGGGTTTCATCGGCCATACCGTGCCCAAGTTAATGTGGACTTGGATCATGGACACATTTATTCGAAATTTGGATTGAGCTCAACCGAAGTATTCGCGACCGTAGTTGCATGTGTTCCGGGCTATAGATAAATATTAGAGTAATTTTATCGACCAAGAGTTCTAAAAGTAGAATCGATTAAAACGTTAATCCACCGAGTTATATTGATAAGGGTTTCATCGGTCATACCGTGCCTAAGTCGATATGAATTTGGGTCTTGGAATCATTTATTATAGTTGGGTAGAGGTCACTATATAAATGTTCATATCTTGCTAATATTTTACAAGTATGATTTAAAAAGACAAATGTTAATATTTTCTTTTCCTTCATATTTGTAGTTCTTTACAATGAATCCAACGAATGCTACCGCACCGATAATTATTGAGTCATATCACAATGTTTTTGACGACGTTTGCTCCAACAATAATTTCGATACAACTAGAGAACTTCATTTTGGGATAGGTTCGGATGGAAACCTTAACTTCATCACCTCTTCTAAACCACCCACTACTACTAGACCTCGTATGAGTCCGTCTCAGGAAGACTACCTCATGCAATCTATAGGGTCTTTGTCTCTGGAAGATAAAGATGCCAAAGCTAGTGGGAGCTCTAGCAATCAAATTCTTGCTTCAAAGGGCAAGAGGTTCAAGAAGAAGGGAAAGAAAATCAAAAACTTCAAGCAAGTTAATGATGAGTGCCATTATTGCTATGGCATGGGACATTGGCTTAGGAATTGTCCCGTATATTTGCGAAATATAAGGGAAGGACTCCTTACTCCAAAAGGTACAATTCCTAAAGAAATTTATGTTATTGATATAAATTATACTTCCACTACGACATGGGTACTAGATACCGGTTGTGGTTCTCACCTTTGTAATCATTTACAGGGTTTAAGAGATGTGGAGAGGCTTAGCAAGGGAGATGTGGATCTACGCCTTGGAAATGGAGCTCGGGTAGCGGCCGAATCCAAGGGAACTTATGTTTTAGCTTTGCCTAATGGATTTGAGTTGTATTTGCATAATTGTTTTTATGTGCCTACACTCTCTAAAAACATTATTTCAATCGCCATGCTAGACATGGACGGTTTTTGTTTTGTCATTAAGAACAATCGTTGTACTATTTCTAGGAATGATTTGGTTATTGGCCAAGCTTCTTCCATTAATGGCATTTACATTTTAGAGACCTCAAATCCGACGAATGATATTTATAACATTCAATCAAAGAAACTCAAAACAAGTGACCCAAGTGAAGCGTTCATTTGGCATTGTTGATTAGGTCACATAAACGAGAATCGCATCAAAAGATTAATTTCAACTAATGTGATTACACCATTTGATTATCAATCATTTGGTACATGCGAATATTGCCTACTTGGCAAAATGACTCGTAATCCTTTTAGTTGTAAAGGGACACGAGCTAGTGAGCTATTGGGACTCATACACACCGATGTGTGTGGACCAATGAGTATCACCGCTCGTGGTAATTATGACTACTTTATAACCTTCACCGACGACTTAAGTAGACATGGGCATGTCTATTTAATGAAACATAAGAGTGAAGCGTTTGAGAAATTCAAGGAATTTCAAAACAAAGTAGAGAACCAATTGAACAAAAAGGTAAAAGCACTACGTTCCGATCGTGGTGGAGAATACCTTAGTCTTGAATTCGATTCACACTTGAAAGGTTGTGGTATTATGTTGCAACTTTCTCCACCCGGAACACCACAACTAAATGGTGTTGCCGAAAGGTGGAATCGAACCCTACTTGATATGGTTCGATCCATGATGAGTCAAACTGAGTTACCGAACTCGTTTTGGGGATTTGCGATTCAAACCGCAATTAGATCTTTGAACAATAGTCCCACTAAATCCACCGAAAAGACTCCATATGAGATGTGGACGGGAAAGGTTCCCAATATATCCTATATGAGGATTTGGGGATGTGATGCTTACGTCAAGACTAAACCCGACAATAAGCTTGCCCCAAGATCCGAAAAATGCACCTTTGTAGGTTACCCCTCGCATTGTCGAGGATACTACTTCTACAAACCTCAAGAAAACAAAGTGTTTGTGTCTAGCGAGGCTGTCTTCTTAGAAAGTCAATTCATTTCTAAGAGACAGAGTGGGAGAAATTTTGAACTTGACGAAGTTCAAGAGCCACAAACCGAGGTAGAGACGCAAGAAGATGTTCCTTCGTCGTCTAACACGGTTGTACCTCCTCCACTAAGAAGGACGGGCCGAGTAATTCGCCATCCCGATCGATATGTGGGACTTATCGAGGAAGATGGAACACTCGATGTGTTGCTTATAGAAAGTGACGAGCCCGCCACCTACAAGACCGCAATCTCTAGTCCAAATTCCTCCTTATGGCTTGAAGCCATGAAGTCCGAAATGGATTCTATGCATGAGAACCAAGTTTGGGACTTGGTAGATTTGCCTAAAGGGGCAAGACCCCTTCAATGCAAATGGATATTCAAAATCAAGAATGGCATAGAAGGACATGATGATGTCTACAAAGCTAGGCTAGTGGCAAAAGGATTTACCCAAGTCCAAGGTCTCCATTATGATGAGACTTTCGCCCCCGTAGCCATGCTAAGATCCATACGGATTTTGTTAGCGATTGCCGCATTTCATGACTATGAAATATGGCAAATGGATGTCAAAACCGCTTTTCTAAATGGGCATTTAGAAGAGGAGGTGTACATGATACAACCCGAAGGTTTTGTTGATTCTAAAAATCCTAACAAAGTGTGCAAGCTTAAGATATCTATTTATGGTCTTAAGCAAGCATCTAGAAGTTGGAATCATCGATTCAATCATGTTATAAAGGAAAATGGTTTCACTCGAAGTGTTGAGGAACCATGTTTACACATGAAATTCAGTGGGAGCAATATTGTGTTCCTAATCTTGTATGTCGATGACATACTACTTATTGGAAATGATATTCCAATGTTCTCTTCTGTTAAGAAGTGGTTAGGTAACCACTTCCAAATGAAGGATTTAGGAGAGGCACAACGCATATTAGGTATCCGGATCCATAGAGATAGATCCAAGAGGATATTCGCACTAAGTCAAGAGTCTTATGTTGATAAGATTCTTCGACGGTTCAGCATGGACAAATCCAAAAGGGGTTTGGTACCTATGGTAACCGGGATGATATTGAGCAAGACTCAATCTCCCACCGAACCCCATGATGTTGAACGCATGAAGTTGATCCCTTATGCTTCCGCTGTTGGATCAATCATGTATGCCATGATATGCACACGTCCTGATGTCTCGTATGCCTTGAGCATGACGAGTAGATATCAAGGAAATCCAGGTGAGAGTCACTGGATTGCTGTCAAGAACATCCTTAAGTACTTGAGAAGAACTAAGGATTCTATCCTGGTGTTTGGAGGAGACACTGAGTTGCGTGTTAATGGATACACGGACTCAAGTTTTCAAACAGATAGAGATGACATGAATTCACAAGCTGGTTTTGTTTTTATGCTCAATGGTGGTGCCGTAAGTGGAGAAGCTTCAAGGAAGTCAGAATCATGGATTCTACAACGGAGGTGAGTACATCGCAAAGATCGGAAGTCTGCTAAGGAAGTTGTTTGGATCGTGCAATTCACGGAAGGTCTAAAAGTAGTACCTACCGCCAATGATCCCATCACTCTCTATTGTGATAATAGTGGGACGATCTTCCAAGCTAAGGAGCTGAAGTCTAGTAATAGATCTAGACATGTACTTAGAAAATATCATGTAATAAGAGATTTCGTTGAAAGAAAGGAAATTGCGATTTGTAAGGTTGGGACGGATGACAACATAGCCGATCCGCTCACCAAGCCTTTATCGCAGGCTAAGCATGATGGACATGTTACGTCCATGGGACTTAAACGTGTACCAAGTTTTTGTTAGATTTTGAAATGAAATAAAAGTGTTGTTTTTGTTCATGTTCATAATCACATTTGTCTTTTATCTTTAATTTATACATTGTTACATCCAAACGGGTTGTAGAGACAATTGAACCCCGTTAAAGTGAACACGGATTAACATAGTATTTGCCCATAGTAACTTGTATGAGGTGACGTCTCGAAGTGACTAGAGTGTGATGCGATTGATGGCAAGTTCAAGTGCCATAGAGTCATGTGAGATGACTAGTCGATCACATAGGCAGACTGTTAGGAACATTTTGTCGGGCCTAATGACCGCTTATAGAGTTCTGGCAAATTTATATAGCCTGGTCGTGGCGAGAGCTACTATAGTATTCAAATGAGTCGATTCTTTTGACTAAAGACTATTCACCTAAGATGGCACAGTTTCAGATTAACTTTGATTTGTGTTACTACGACCTTCGTAAATGGGGTCAAATGGGCATATTTTGGGTTATGATGGTGTGGCTAGTCGAAGGGAATGAGTGCGATAGGAATTGTCCACCCCTAGTCAGGGTTATAACAATATCTCGGGGCCACTCGAGGAGTAATGAATTGGAAATGCGTGGCCACGCTCGGAAAGTATCTATGATAGATAAGTCCGGTCAATCGGTTATTCTCGGATCGAGGAAACCACTCTTGATATGATCACTTGCAAGTACGACCTGAAAGACACCTTGCATTGAGTGGGAGATAGTAATAGGACAAGAGAATTGGTGACGCACACTTGTCGAGGACAAGTGGGAGATTGTTGGGAAATGTGTCCTCAACAATAGTGCGATCACATGATTTAAATATCATTATTAAATCTCATTTTAAAGAATACAATTGGGAAGTATTTTTACTGTCAACTGGTCAACATATATCGGTAATGATTGGCTGACTAGAGTTTGACATTACTGTCGTGCGACGGTGGTGATCAGTTGACCCCCTAGGTCATACCTATAGGGCAACACTCTTAATTGATCATTTAATTAATCGTATAGTGTTACGAGTTAATTAAATTAGTTGAAAATTGACGGACGATTTTGAAAGTAAAATTTACGTATCAAATTGAAATGTGATTAAATGAGATACGGTCTAAGTAATTGAATTGTATCATTACTCAGATGAAATTATTGTTTAAAGAAACAATTGGATTTGAATGAATTATTATAAATATGATTTATAAATTGGTAAAATATTTGGCACAAGTAATTATGAATTACTAAGTCGATTTTGTATATGACGTATTTTTATTAATACGTTGATTTTTAATATGTTAAAAATACATAACAAATTTATGTTACATATGACATGTGACATAAGACAAAATTGACAAAAATAAAATGGATACCATATTATCCAATGTGCCGAAAATTGGAGGAGACTTAAGCTAAATATTGTGTTTGTATTATAAGTGGAAAACATAATAATTATATGCTTTAGTAGCCATGCAACCCTAGTTTGCATTGTGAAGGCAAACAAGGGCATGCATTGGGTCTTTTTCTTCCCCTCTTCTTTCCTCTTACACGGTTGACAAAAAGAAAAGGCAAAGGGTTTTGTCTTTTATTTTTCCATATACACTACATGCAATAGTGTAAATATATTCATTCATTCCAACTTCTAAAAAGATTAAGTTTTAGAAAGAGAAAAATCCTCCATAATTCCTCTCCTCTAACCGGTTTTAGAGAGACCAAATACCAAATTATTTTGGGTCATTTTTCACAAGATTAATATTATACTAGTTCATGTAATATTAATTAAATTAAGGGTAAGCTTTGGGTATTATTCCTAAGGAGAGATCCTACACTTGGATCTTGTTTCTTCCATTAAAGGAAAGCTCAAGAACAAAAGAAAAGGAGATTTCTTTTGTGCCCATTTAAACCGAAATTACTATGTAAGGGTGATTTCTTCTTTATTTTGTTAATTTGTTTGCATGCATAAGACCTTATTAATTTTATGACAAATTAGTTAAACATATATGAGTATGTTAGTATGTATATAGATCTACATTTCTTTCAGCATTAGCATGGGTGGCTTAGCCAGTATCTCCGTTATCCTGTCAAATGCCTTAAGACAGTCTTCATCTCATATGGTATGGTCCGTTTTCTTGAGCTTTTTGAAGATTGGCTAGCAAATCATAGTGAGTTTCGATATGAATCGACTTATGTATTGTACCTTGCCAAAGAATCCTCTAACCTCTTTCTTGTTTTGGGTTGTGGCATCTCGATTAAGGCCTTGATCTTGGATAGATCAATTTCTATCCCTCTCTGGCCTAACGTTACTCCGAATGCACATTTTTTACGTTACTCCGAATGCACCTTTCTAAGGATTGAGCCTCATGTTGTACTTGCGCAATCTGAGGAAGAATTTGCGAAGGTTATCGATGTGCCCTTTCATATCCTTGGATTTGACAATCATGTCATCCACGTAAACCTCCACTTCTTTATGCATCATGTCATGTAGCAAAGTGGTCGCAGTGCGTTGGTACGTAGCCCCAACATTGATTAGCCCGAATGGCATAACAGTATAACAGTATGTGCCCCACTGAGTGACAAAGGCTGTCTTGTGCATATCTTCCACGACAATTTTGATTTGGTTATACCCTACATACCCGTCAATAAAGGATAACAACGCGTGATCTGCTGTATTATCTACCAATATATCGATGTGTGGTAGAGGGAAGTCATCTTTAGGACTTGCCTTGTTCAAGTCTATGAAATCTACACAAACCCGGATTCGCCCCTCCTTTTTGGGTACGGGGACTATATTAGCCACCCAGTCTGAATACTCGGAAACTTTGATGAATCTGGCTTTGAATTACTTATCGACTTCTTCTTTAATCTTAAGAGCCACCTCTGTCCTCATCCAACGAAGTTTCTACTGTACAGATTTGAAACCTGGCTTGATTGGAATGCGATGTTGTGCAATATCCCTGTCGATCCCTGACATTTCCTTGTAAGACCAAGCGAAGACGTCTTTGAACTCTTATAGGATATCGATGAAATTGGCACTTTCAGTTGGGTCTTCGATTGTCCCTATCCTAAGTTCTTGGGGTTTAATTCCGTTCCTACGTTGATAGGTTCGGTGTTTTGTATGCCTGGTGCCCCTTCCCTTTCTTTTAGTATTTTCTTGATTACATAGGGAGGTAATTCATATTAAAGTTCGAAAACAGCTGAAACAAAAAAGCCATCTGCGTAGTAGTCAGTGGCGGTAAATAGAATTGCATTTAGAATAACACAAGGAGTAAGCAGAATCAGATTTATTCATATTAAAGTTCGAAAACAACTGAAACAAATAAGCCATCTGCGTAGTAGTCAGTGGCGGTAAAGAGACAGTTGCTGGGACATGCCCCAAGCTACTGTTAATAGGCGATGCTATGCTAGGAGAAACAAAAGAGTGGGGATTGACGACAGGAGAAGATTCTCTAGTGACTTCTCTAGACTTAGGCTCTGACTCCGAATCTGACTCGAATTCATCGTCTTCAGGTTCTCTTTTGAACATCTCTCCTTCTCCGGTTGTGACCTTGAAGAGCTTTCCTTGATTGTTGGTCCACTTGATTGACTTTCTCCATCCTTTATGCTGATTTGGGTTGGTGTTAGTGATCAGTGCTGTATGGTTGAAATGGTCGTGTTGAAGTATCATGGTAATGATCTCATCCTGTGCTGCCTTGACGAATCGATCATCTCCAAACAGAAGGCTAACGGTCTGTTCGTCGAGATAAGGTGTTTGACGAGTTTTGACGGTAGGAACTGTTTCTGGAGAATAAAGTAGCAATCGTGGAAGACCTCGATTCCGGCTAGTTTCATGCCTTTGTACCTCCAAGCTTCGGGAAATGAATGAAAATGTTCACAATCCCCTTCTCTGACGAAGTAACCATTTAGTGTAGGGAGGTAGGGTTGCATTTGGTTTCCCTGACTTTTACGATTTTGAACTTGAGCAGCATTTCGTGGGTTTTGGCCTTTGTGGGCTTGTACCCCAAGCCTAGTGGTATCCTTTGGGAGTTTCCTTCCTTGGAAGGTGCAAAGGTATTCTTTATGATGGGGTTGAGTGGCATTCCGGGGAAGTATCCCTAGGATTTGAGTATGTGGTTGACCACTAAGTTGGAGTACGGGTTGAAGTATAAGGGAGTGAGCTCGCTCTATATAAGGTTTATGATTTGAAATCCTCCAAGCTCGTACACTGGATCTACAACTACTTCATTGCTTAACATTTTCTCTATCACGACATTGATAGGTGATGAAGTGATCGTCACTACCTTGCCATCTAGAGGGTTATTGATCTTTTGGTGTAGGGTGGATGTTACTGCTTTGGAAGCGTGAATCCAAGGGCTACCCAGAAGTATATTAAAAGATGCCTTGATGTCCGTTATCTGAAAAGTAACCTTTCGCTCGATCGGTCCAGTGGCCAAAGTAAGGTTGGCTAACCCCACTATTTTACATCGCGTTCTGTCGTACGCCCAAACGCCTTGGTTAGTAGGAGTCCACTCTGATTCTTTCATGCCTAACTTGTATGCTGTTTTTAGTGGTATGGCATTGACTGCGGAGCCATCATCCACCAAAGTCATTGGTACGTTCTTCTTCAAGCATGTAACTGTGATGTATAGAGCAAAGTTGTGAGTGATGCCAAAGGGAGGCATGTCCTCATCATAGAAATTAACTGGGTTACTTAGCTTGACTGAGTCTTGGAAAACTAGGTTGATGAGGTCGTCAAGTGTAGAGTCATATGCTACGTTCAATTTAGCCAATGCTTGAAGTAAAACCTGGCGATGAGGAAATGAACTTGCAACTAGTTTCCAGACAGTAAGATCAGCCTTTGTCTTTTGAAGTTGCTTCAATAAATGGTCTGGAGAAGTATCTTTGCTATCGTTTGGTGTGATGACATTGGTGCTAGTGGTAACTGGACCACTCGTTTGTCCTTGAGCGACATTTTGATATGGACGCCCCAAGCGAGTAAGGTGGTCCATATCTTGATCTTCACTTGCCTTGACTAGAGGGTGTTCTTTGAGATAAACATCTTCATCTTCATCCAACCAAACTCCATTGACGATATTGAGCTCTCTCAAGTTTATGATTTCGGCTTCTAGGCTGATTATGTGCTTGACAAGATTGTCGGTCACTGCGATCACTTCTTGCATTGTGGATTCTTGAGATTGTTGGAGTAAGTGTCCTCGACAATAATGCGATCACATGTTTAAATCTCATAATAAGAATGCATGAGGGAAAGTAATATTTTATTGTCAACTGATCCACATTAATCGGTAATGATTGGCTGACTAGAGTTTGACATTACTGTCGTATGACGGTGGTGATGAGTTGATCCCTTAAGGTCATCCTCTAGGGTAATACTCTTAATTGATTAATTAATTAATTGTATGTTGATACAAGTTAATTAATTCCTTAAAATTCAACGAATTATTTTGTGAGTGAGAATTCTTATCTTATTGTAATTCGACTAAATAAGATTCGTTCTAAGTAATGTAAAATTGTTTTATTACTTAGGTTTTATTTTTGTTTATGAAACAATTAAAATAAAAATGAATGATTTATTATAAATAGAAGTTGTTGTGATTTATAATTCAATGACCCATTTTAAGTACTTGTAATCATGAATTACTAGTTAATTTTTATATGTGATTTATTTTGTTTATATAATGATTTTTAATAAGTTAAAAATGCATTAATAAATAACATGTCAAGTAACATGTCCAATATGTCACACTATACAAATTAACATTTGACAAACTTAAAATGGACCATTTTAAGTCCATTTGTGCCGTGTAAATGGAGGGGGTTGGGTAGGTTTAGGACTTAATCGTTGTTCTACTTGAGAATTAAGCACAACGATTACTTCTCTTAAAGACCTAAACCTAGCCCTACACACTACATCTTGAGAAGAACAATCTTGAGCATTCATAGGGCATCCTTCCCTAGGCCACCTGGCCACCCATATGAATAAGAAGAGTTTTCTCTTCTTATTCCCATAATTCATTCTTGTATGAGATTATCATATTGATAATTGAAAATTCTCTCTAATTGTCAAGAACAAATAAGAAAGAAAATCCCAAAAAATCACTAATATTACAAACACAATACTAGTTGTAGTAAGTAATAATATTAGTAGTTATTTTAAGATACATATACTAATTTCTAGTGTTCAAATTAAAATTTGTTTAAGGGGGTTATCTTGGTACAAATCCTTGAGGAGTAGATTCTAATATTGGATCTAAGTTCATCTTTGGAGCACTAGGATTTTCTTAAGAAGACTAATTCTGAAGGTGTCAAATTAGTATAACCATTCGGCCCTCTTTGTAAGTAGATCGATTTCTTCTTACTTTTGTTTTATTTTGTTACGCATGCATAAGATCTTATTAGTTTATGACTAAACTAAATTTATATAGTTATTAGAAATGTCTAATAAGAGGTTAATGAATCTTACAGAGATAAGATTAGGACCACTGGCTTGTCTTCCATAGGTATAGTGCTTGGATTGAGTAGGGATGATACTATAGCTTCTAGCCCTAAAACTTGTCTACTTACACTCTTTGCCCATGCAACAAAATCAGCGATAGTAGGGGCGATGGTAGAATAACTCACCTCACTTTCCAGTGCATTGACCTCATCTTCAGTTGGAGAAATGAGGTGTGAACAATCAAAGGTGTATTCCTCGTATGTGATCATCAGAACTCCAAGAGGATTCTGAGTATTGTTAGGCTTGCTCGCTGGTGGTATGGGCAGGCGCCCATCTTTAATCATATCCTGAATGATATGTTTTAATTTGAACCAATTCTTTGTATCATGCCCTTTGCCTCTATAGTACTCGCAGTAGGCATTCTCATACAAGAACTTAGACTTTCTCTTTGGGTCAGGTGTAGGTCCTATGGGTTGGAGTTTACCTTGTTTCATTAATCTTTTTATAGCATTGGAGTACGAGTCACAAACATTGGTGAACTTCTTCTGCCGGTTATTCTTCTTGATAGATGAGTCGACAAGGTTGACCTCGTCTGTCTTGCTTGTGGAGACATAAGAACGACTCGTTGCGCCTTGATATCCGCGACCTATCGTTTTGGACAAGAGTCCTTTATGGATGTTGTCTTCAATTCTTATTCCTAGCACTGTTAAGTCTTTGAAAGACTTTATGTTTTGGTAGCTTAGATGGTTCGCGTAGTTTGGCCATAAATTGTCCACGAACTTTTCAACAAGAGTAGGCTCGTTTGGGCGTTCGACGAGATGCGTGCTAGTCTTTCTCCACCTACTTAGGAAGTCGGTGAATCCTTCTTTCTCATTCTGGGTAAGAACCTCTGGAGTGCCCATATTTACTTGAATTTCAGCATTATCTGCATACTGTTTGGTGAACTCAATTGCAGCATCATCCCAAGTAGCAATTTTCTTGTGATCCAAGGAGTAGAACCATTGCTTAGGAATAGTATCGAGAGATGAAGGAAGTATCCTTAGGAACAACTCTGGCTTGATGCCTTTGATGGACATATAATCTTTGAAGCCATGAATATGGTTCAACGGGTTTTCATACCCCTTGAACTTTGGGATGTCAGTCATGTTGAAGTTCGTTGGCAGTTGAGCATTTAATGCCTCATATTGGCGACTGTTTTCCCTATAGATGTCATCTCCCTTGAGGTAAATTAGTTGCTCCTCCAAATATTGCAGTCGCTTTTCAGCTTCAGTAGGACCTGGTGGAAGATTTACTTCTGGTTCTCCAGGAAAGGGTGGAAGACTATCGTGTATGACCGTGTCGGGGATGGCATCCTTTGCAGGAGGAAGTCTAGCTTCTACAGCGACAACTCGGCCTTCAATGGAGTTAAGGCGAGCATAAGCTTGGTCTTCGCTTGTCTGGAGACGAATAAGTGCAACTAGGATTTTATCATTACCATTTACGGACGGATGGGGTTGACCATTAATGCTTCCATGACTAGTTCCCACCATTTTGGAACTGAGTATAAGAGATCGACGACGAATCAAAACACGATCGACCATTTTCGCACACTTACTCAAAAAAAGAGTTGACTCGTGAAGTGGGCGTGTGTCACTGTGTCAAGTGAGATTTGAAAATGACGAATTTTGAAATGTTTGTCCTAGACAAGTGTAGTGTAGTTGTAGAAGTGCTGACTCGAAGTGAGGTTTTGAAATGGGTTTGAGGCCTGAATTTTGACTCGACATTTGAGCAGAGTTTCGGCATATTTTGCGCTATTTTAGGCCATTTTCGAAAATATTTACATTTTGAAAAAGGATTTTATTTTACAAAATTTCGCCATGGTTTTGTTTACAAATGGTGATCACGTATATGATACAAACATACATATGGGCATTATATCGGTATGCTGAGTGCATTTAAAGGGTTTTTGCTTAAAAAGGTCGGTTGCCATACCGAGCAATCAAACCCTGGTCTGTGGAGAAGTCCGTGCCAAACATGAGTAAGGTCGGTCCCTAGTCCATTCTCTCGAGTAGTGAAAACCCTTGATAGAAACATGAGTATGTACCATGGTATGGTTGACGTCAATCGCTATCCATCTTTAGGCCCAGATAATAATTTGGATCGTCCAGACGGGACGATTGGTCGAATGGGTTGGGTTAAGGCTAGGAAGGCTGACTAAAACGACCTAAGACGGTCGAGTAATGAAAACCGACAACTGTCTCGTATAAACTATTCCCTAACCTTGTTCTAGTTTCACCCTGGGTAACACGTAAGTGTATCATCCCCAGCGGAGTTGCCAAACTGTGGACATGGGCCACCCGCGCCGCGCGTAACCACGCTTTGGTCTCGAGGCGGCAGCACTTCTCCTATGAAACCTTAGTTTGCCAAATCACGTCATGCGCCGTTACCGATTGGTGAGGCATTGAAACCGGTAAAAGGTTGAATAAGCCTGCATTTGTGGAGTCGCCATCAATTTTTATGGAAAATTGGAACCGTTTGAATACCTCATGCCATCTCAAGATACAAAGTAGTGACATGACCACTAAGAACTCATTACCCTTAGCATTCTATGTCTAGAATGACTCTCAAAGATGCCAATGGGCACGGATGTTTAGAGATAACTAGAGTAAGGGGTGAGGGTACGTAGTAGGAAGTTCTTTAATTCGAACACCTAATCCTGCCCGCCTCGATGGCGGCCTCTACTAATGATTAGGGAAATTGTTCATATTTGATATTTTGTCAATGTAATGCATGCAATGCAACAAACAATATATTAATCCTAGCATGTGAGAATTAACTATGTCGGTTAACACGTAATTTAGCAAACAAATTAGGGTCGAAGTGGATTTTAGATTCAATTACATGTGAAAGCCATACAATCAAATCATACATAAATAAGAATTATGGTAAATAAATTACAATAATTAAAATTACAAACTTTACAAAGATTACTTGATCTACGTCAAAAGCACGCTCAAAATGGGGTTTTGAAGAAGAAAATAAAAGAAAAGTAAAATCGAAATCAAAGTATGAAAATACGTTAGATTAGGAATGATAATATGATTTATCGCCGATTTAAACCGTAATTAAAAGCTACGTCAAAGCGAGAAAGAGTTAAGGAATAGAAGCCAACCCAGAACAGGCGCAACATCTGCTGCGTCCCTTGGAAGAGGCGCAACTCTTCCTGCGTCTGTTCTTGAGTTGGATTCTGGCTATGAAGGCAGAATCGTGGATTCTTATCGTTCATTGGTAATTTAAGATCGATTATCGATATTATACTCAAGTATACTCAAGTTGAAGTGCTTTAATTGATTACATGCATCCGGAACCGTCATAAAACGAATTAAAGATGAGAACTTACAGCGATTTATATGATTACGATGAATTCATGTCGAAAATACAAAAGAACTAAACTTTGAACTTGAAGGCGTAATTAAATTTTTAAAACTGAAATCAAATAAAGAAAACTATGTACAAAAGACGAATTCCAGAGAATCGATATGAGAAAATCGACCCTTTAAAGTCCGGGTTTGAATAGACGACGAAAACCCGCAAATATTGAATTATAAGGGATTTAATGTCGAATTATGCATTATAATTTAGAAAGGAATTATTAAAACATGATTTATGTACTGAAACAAACGAAAGAAACGAAAGAAAGGAAAATTGCAGAAGGTCGAGGAAGAAGAAGAAGAGCAGAAGCAGCGGCAGCCTCAGCAAGAGGCGCATCATATGCTGCGATTCTTTGATAAGACGCAGCTGCTGCTGCTGCGTTTCTTCTCGACGTCAGACCTCCGCTGTTTTATAAAAATGGTTTTGAAAGATGGATTTTAAGATGGTTTTGAACGTGCTTTTGATATAGACCTTACATTAGATGATACAAAATAAAAAAGTACAATAAATAAAATGGAATTTACACCCTTAGACTTACATGTTTGACGAAACAAGATTGACTAAGTTAACGTTTAGTGATTGCTCGACTCGAATATGCGTGGAAAATACCCTTGTTAAAGGATTTAAAAGATTGATTAAGTTGATTAAAGTGGAGTTGGTCAAATTGGTCAGTCTATGCAACGTGACTGGGACTCAAAATGATCTGAGCTTACGTGGTCGATTGATCAAGCATGTAGGTGTCGAAAGCAATAGTGCAGTCTAGAATGCAAAGAGAGAGAAAGAAGGGGCGGAACACTCGCGTGCCAAATATGGAGACCGAAGGTCTCTATTTATACTAAACACATAGAGGAGTTTAGGAATGACACGGATACGGAAATAAATCACGGAAATATTCTGGAAAGCATGGAAAGATAGCTGGGGAAGAGGCGCAGTAACCACTTCGACCTTTGAAAGAGGGCAGCACCTGCTCCGTCATTTCCCAAGAGGTTTCCTCCCCAACAAGAAAGATTTCCGCGTTTTTTATGGAAATTTCGCTAGATATACACTTTCTTATTCCGTGAAACACAATATGCGGAAGATATTTCCTTAAAAGTATTAAATTTAAATATGAATAAATATCCAGAGAATTCTAGAACACTCCGGAATATTCCGACTCGGCATTTAAACGTTTTTTAGAAAATGAAGCTGTTTTTGACCCAGACTCCAAATGAACTCTAACTACTTAATATGTAAGACCAGGGACACGTCTATGAATGGCTATTCACAGGATATTTGGCTTGCTGATATGAGAGGGTATTCTGTTAAGTCTGGGTATCATTGGATCAAACCTAAGGAAACAAAAGTGGGATGGTCTAAGCTAGTTTGGAATAATGTTTCTCTACCTAAGCACTCCTTTGTGAACTGGCTTATATTGAGGAATGCTCTTTATACAAAAGACAAGCTGCACAAGATTGGGATCAGCTCTGATGATTTATGTTCCATTTGCCAAGCTGAGTCTGAGACTGTTACACACCTGTTCCAACGCTGCCATTATTTCAGTGAGATTCTGGTTCAGGTTTGTAACTGGCTAAGGATCCCGAAACCTGAGGGGGATAGTATTATCTGGTCTGGGAGGAGGAAATGGACGCAGGTGTAGAAGAATTTGTGTTTATCAGTCTGTATAGCTGTTAATTATGCTGTCTGGCAGCAGCGTAATTCAGCACGTTTAGAAGGAGTTATTTTAAGACCTAATGTATTGTTCTCTCAATGTAAAAACCTGATGAAAATCAGGCTTCTAAGTCAGTTAAGTGGGGTCAAAGGGTCTAGGGATAGAGATTGGATTAATAGCCTTATAAGCTAATTTATGATGTACCTTGTATACTTGGTTTGACCTTAATGAGAATTACTTACCTTTCACCAAAAAAAACTCTAATTACGGTCAAAACTAGCGTATCGGCACGTAGATGACGACCATGAGGTTGACTCTAGTGTTTGAGCTATCACTTGTCGATGAACTTACGAACTGTCAAAAAATCGTTTCGCGTATCAAACATGCGCGCCAATCATCACTGGGTGGTTGGCGGGAGGTGCAGAAATGAGGTATCCACAAGGAGTTGGCAATTCGAATTGTGCCCAAATGAAGGAAACCCAAGAAACCACCTAACCAACCACTCCTCACCAGTTCTTGAGCATTGACCATGAATGTGAATTTGGGGCAATGAACTTTGATGAAGAAGATGTGAAGTGGGAAGACCCAATCTCCTTGAGCTCTTGTGAATATGAAAGTGTGGTATTTGATGAAGAAGATATGAGGTTGAGTAAGCCAAGTACTCTTAGCCTTTGTGATTATGATGGTGTGTCATTTGATGTGAACATTGAGGTGTTGGAGAAAGAGTTAATGAGGAGGAGTGAAGCCCCTATTTATGATTAATATGAAGATAGCGATGATGACAAGCCTATGGAAGAAGCTTATACGGAATATGTGTCTTGCAAGGACTTATGGAATGAAGAAGAGGAATGGAGTTGTGAGATTGCCTCACTTGAGGAACCCATCTTGAGAAGTTTGAGGTATCCTTCCATGAAAAAGATGAATGTCTCTTTCCTATTGACTATGAAGACCTTTTCGCACCCACCATGGAACCTATGATTGTTGGAGATGATATGGTAAACCTTCTCCAAGAGGTAAAATTGTTATATAAAAAGTACTTGGTGGAGAAGCTCAAGAACAATGTTTCGAATAAGCTCACTTGTGGAGACTTGGCACCCACAATCTCAATTTCTAAGCTACCCCGTCATCAATACTATGAGAATTCTCCTTCTATTCTTGAAGGATTGATAAATTCAGATGCTATCATCATCACCATATTTGAGGATGACTTGAGAGAATGGAAGCCTCCCGATGACAAGAATTTTGAGCTTGCTAGTTTGAAGAGCCAAAAAGGCTATGGTGAAAAGACTAAAGTGAAGGGGAGAAATTTCAATAAGAAGCCCCTTGTGGAGGATTGGCTCTATTCTATTTTGAAGTGGCCAAGGTCCTACTTGTGCTTATTTGAGACCTATTCAAAAGCCTTTGATCGCCTACTAAGAGCATTAAGCTCCATGGATAATGAAATTTGCCATTTGACTTAGTTTGGTGGAGTGCTATCTCAAACCACCATTTGTAATATACTTGCATTTAGTCTTGCATGCAGTCATTGCATGAGAGATGAAAATGAGGGGTCTCATATTTTGATTAAGAATTTTTGAAGGAAAAAGATGAAAATGAGAAGATAGGAAATGCAAACAAATGAAGAGAATGGAGGTTTCGAGTGCTGGGTAAAAAACTGCATCAATCCGTGGGGCCCGACCTCAACTCGTGCGAGTTGAAACAAAAGGAAAGAAGGATTTTTCACTGCCTGAGAATCTGGATGATTTTTGGAGAAAAAGGGCGTCCCAGTCTTTAACCGGCGCGGGTAAAAAATGACTCGAGCTAGTCAAGCCCTAATTCGAGTGAGTTGAAAATAACTCGAGCGGGTTGGTGTCAGAATCACTTTTTCTCTCATTTGGCTCGTGACATTGCTATGTATACATCCTATCCACCATCTTCATATTATACAATATACAAACCATTGAGATCATGACTGTAAGAACCCTTTCTTTCCCTATCTCTCATGTATAGTTGCATTTTTGTAGTTACCTCATGATTAAATCCCTTTCTTCCTACATTAGCAATAGTGTTTAAAATTGGTTTGAGGAGGTTCAACCATGAAGTAACATACATCATAGTCAATCATATAGTATAGCTTGCATTTTATTCGTATAGTTAGTTGCATATAGACTTGAATTCACGCATAGTCACTAATGACCAAACCTATTCCTTTCTACAGTAGCAATAGTTCTTAAATCGGTTTGGGGAGGTTTGATCATAGGTGACCTAACCAATTATTATGCATCATCTAGTGTAGTTTAGATTACATTTGTTTGTTATATATGTCATATAGAATTGCATTTAGTTAGAGCATGCATCATTCATATCATATCATTGCATTTGTACTTCAATTTCCAAAAAAAAAAAAAAAAAAATTAAAATGCAAAAACATGTATTTCTTTTTCATTCCTACTCCTACATGTACGTTGAGGACAATGTACAAAATAAAGTGTAGGATGGAAAAGTATATTTCAAAATACATAAAAATTAAAAAATTTCAAAAAAACCCAAAAATATGTTCTTTAAATTTCATAAAAACAAAATCCAAAAGAATTTGAAAATTTTCAAAAACCAAAAACATGCTCTTTCTTTGTAGTGTAAAATTGTATATTCATGTTTGTTGTTTATTTACTCTTACCACATGGGATCGACTACACCACATTCGAGGCATGAGGGATATGAAGACCGCAGGGTATGATCTTTCCAAAGCTCCTTTTTCCTCTTATATGTTAATGACAATGTGGCTATATTTTGATTGATGGGGTATAAACAGATGTGTTGGTAAGAGTTTGAATTTAGTTTACATGGCATAGTAGTTGATAGAAGCATATTCATTAGAGTTATATATGTTAGTTGCATCATGGTCTGTAGTTGCATTTTAGAAAAATTTAGTGAAAATGCCTATTTGGGAAGCTTGACAAGTGTATATAAGGCGCTTATAGATAATTTTTCTCGTCAAGACTTCATTTGCTAGAATACCATCAAGACACCCTAGGATGTGTCATACTAGTATCTTTTGTCCCATGCTCTAAGGCCTAGTCAAGAGTACCTTGTGGTGTGATAACTCCTTGGCTCTCGTTTATTCCAAGATGACCTTTGAAGCCATGCAACCGTTCTTACACTTCTATTATCATATTTTGTTAACAAAAAGGGAATGGGCACAAAAAAAATGACAAATTGAGTACAAGTACCAACTCAAAATCAAATGTTTGCAAAAATTGCATCAATGAAAAGAGGAGCAAAAATAGACTCCTATGCTTTAATAGAAGTACCCTTCCTACACATGGGTTTACTTTGAAAAATGTTCAAAAATGCAAAATTGAAATTGCCAAGTATCAAGATGCCATACATCAAAAATGGCATGGAATGTTCTTAATCGTCAAATGCTACAAAAATGGGGGAAAAAATAAACCCAAAAGCAAACAATTATCATGAATCTCATACACTTTGAAACCCTTTTATCCATTGATGATCCTTTCTTTGTTGCATTGTGGAGAGAGGACGACCCTTCTTCTTGTCTAGGCAAGAGGGGGAATTCCGCGATCCTACAGTGTTTTCTAACACCATAGGGACTTGGCTCTTGACAAAAGCATTTAGCAATTGTGGACAACGGTAACCTAGTTTAACACAACTTGGAGGTCACTTGTTTGTATCCTCTTGGACTTAGTAACTAGGAGAACCAATATCTATGATGGAGTGTGTACCTTTGAATTACTTCCCTTGTAAGTGTTTTCTGCCACTTAGATGAGGAAAGTGGCTATTCTTTTGTAGATTCATCCACTACTTATTTTTTGTGCTTAATGCTTTGATGTATCGCGATTTTGGCAAGCCCTACCTTGCCTTGCAAGAAGGCATCTAACCTCATAGATGTCTTGTTGTGAGTTTAAAGGGCAGAGTGAGGCCTGCTAATTGTCACATATTGGCTATATTATTAGTATAGTTCAAATAAGGGTCATAGTCTTAGTCACCTCTTTACTCGGGGGAGCAAAGGTTCAGTTTGGGGATATTGATGTGACTCCTATTTACGCACATTTAGTCCTCTAACTAGCCTAGTTCCTATACTTTTTAGTATGTCTTTGTAATCCCCTATAAAATCTAGTGCAAAACAGTGGCGGAAACACTGTCGAATGGGATTAAATACACAAAGATAAAAGTTCTAACTGTTATAAATTGAGAATGTATAAAATTCTCAAGGATAAAATTAAATGGTTAAGTCTAAACAAATGCCACTTTTATAAAAAGGGCGAAAATAAAATTCCTCAAAAGTGTTAAAACTAAAAACCATAAAAGAAAGCGAAAAGCAGTAGGATCGCAAACTACTCGCTAGCTCACACAGAGAATCCCAAAGACAAAGCTAATACTGTCATGTTATAAACATAATGACCCACAATAATGGGGAGTAACTCGACGTTCTCCCGGCCATATCACATGATATAAATGTTACAGATGCAAATAATATATCAAAGTAATTGAAATGTTATAAAACATAAGTAACAAAATATGATTACCAAATCACGTTAACCAACGTCGCATGCTTAAAAGCAAAATTCCTCAAATGATAGAATGGAAATAATATAGTTCGGGCTAGATATTCACTTTAGCTATACTCCTTGACACCGCAACATCTTACACTAGTTTCGGGAACTCGGTGTCACGCAAAGGTGACCAACTCCAAGTTCGCTCACTAGACAACAAGCTATAATAGGACACGTCTTACCACGCAGTGCGAAGTCCTAGTCTAAGTACATGTACATGACTCTACGACAATCTGTACCGCCCGCAGGATACCCAATCTTATAGCTGTATAAGAACCCGTATGCCTTAGTTTATTATTCTTTGCCTTTACTTTCATTATTCCAAACTTAAAAGTATTCCAAGTGATATAGTATATTATTCAAATGGTTCGTAAGTGAACTACACCTTTATTTTCTTCGAATTAGAAAACTTAAACTTAAAACCAAAAGTATAAAATTTATTTAAGGACTTTAAATAAATTAAGTTACTGAAATAAAACTTTAAAGACCATCCTTTGACTTAAGGTACTTTAGTAAAGACTTATTACTTAGGCTTTAATGAGACGGAGTTCTACATTAGTTTATAAAACTGAACAGCAGTATTGTAAAATTCATAATTAATTATAGAAAAATCGAAATGACGCAAGGCCAATTTTCCTGGTTTCCTGTAGCTTTTAGCTACAACTTTCATTTTTTGACAAACGTTAAATTACGAAAGTATCAGGGGTCTAAAAATTCATTTCTAAAAACTGTCAGAAAACGTCACCCATAATGTTTCAGTTCATAAATCCACTTTTAGAAAACATTTTAAGGCAAGGCATAATTTTAAACATAATTAAACATGATAAATCTTCATTGAGAAAAAGATTAGCTACTGTATCAAAAGCAAAATATCTTTTAAAAAATGAATCTTTGAGAGAAGTCAGAAACGCGTTTTACAGACGAGCTGTTCACAAATAATTTATTCTGACCAAACCGTAAGTCTAAATCTTATGAAAATTTTTATACAGACTCTACACTTTAAAATAACAGGAGTCTATTCTTTACACTTTTGCAAATTCGAAATAAAAACAGGTGATATGAATTTTACAAACAGACGAACATGTTTGACAGATTTAACAACGGTTTTCATCAAACTTGTAAAATACACCATAAATCGAAAATAATGATTGAAGACCTACAAATTTATACACAACTTAATACTCCATGTCTCTGCCATATACTAAAATATTGTAAATTTACAATTTTATTTAGTATTTTTAACATAATTAAAACCGAACAGAAACGCTATAATCGCAGAAACTGCGTCAATACTTTAAATTACGAAATAAATACTAAAACTCCAAAATAATTACCACAAAAATTCATGGCATCTTAAAATCAACTATTAATTCCAGAAAAATAATTTACATCTGTTTAAATTATAAAAACGAAATATTAAAACCCTAATATCAAAACAATCGATTTGATCATAAAACTTGTAAATCAACCAAAATAAATTCCTATTGACAAAATAAAATTTATACATAGTCAAAATAGATTATGGATATCAAGAGATCAGAAAGTAAAGGTTTCAAAAATCATATGTATCAATAAATCTTTATAAAACCACAAAAAAGCAATAATACATACAACTACAACAATTAATCAATGCAATACCGAGTAACGTCGTAGTTACCTTGTTACGAATCCGAATCCACATATGCTAGCCTTCAATATCTCCTCTACAAACCCTTAGAAAAAGATGAACGGATGATGAGGGAAGGTCGATCGAAATAAAGAAGCAAGAAGGCAAGCACGTACGTAGAATGATTTGTAAAACGTAAATAAGGAAGCAAGAAGGCAAGCACGTACGTAAATTTTATTCTTTAGAAACAGAGAACGGCGGAAGAGGGTTTACGTTCCATATTTTTTTTTTTTTGCAAGAGGGATAGATATGTGAATGATAAATGACCTAATGAATGTAGTCATAAAGTAGAGTGTTTAAGAGGGAAAGAATAAATATAAGTAATAAAATCTCCTTGAAAAGCTCTAGAAAAACCAGCCACAAGAGGGAATAAGTCAAAGAAAATACCTTCTAATTTTTATTGGAAAATAATTAGAAGTCGAATAAAAACAATTTATCAAAGACTTAAAGTAAAAGATATAAAAAAAAAGTTTTCAAAATAAATTTTCTAGATATAAAATACACGGTAAAAAAAAGTGATGAACAGAATCGTTTTCCCATTTTATAAAAAAAGTGACATATAATTAAAAGTCGGTCCATTTATAAAATAGGACTAAAATTAATAAAAATGGTGTTAAATAAAACACTAAACCAAAATTAGTATAAAAAGAAATAAAAATAAACCTCTTTAACGAAAATCAAATAAATGAGATTTATTAAAATGGTGGGTGTTACAATCTCCCCAACTAAAAGAAAGTTTAGTCTCGAAACTTAAAAGTAAAAAAAAATAAAATTTAAAGAACAAGTTTTTTTTTTTTTTTTTATCATTTCGGTTGACACATAAATTCGAGAAATCATCGTTGAGGTCATACAATTTTTAAACAAGTTTTCAAAATTGAACTATTAAAATCACTTGTCTCATCTCATGGAACAAGAGAATCTTGTCGCGAACCAGGATTCTCGTCGTCCAAGATAAGGGTAAGTCAACATTGGAAAAATCAAATCTTACAACCATGCATCAGCAAGTACTGAACCAGTCATTAGACGTCTTTAATGACAAGTCCTAGCATCCACCAATGTCGAAATTCAAAAGTAAATGTGCCAATTTAACATAAAACCTTTGAGCAAATCAAATTTTGAAAATACAACACCACTTTTGAAAGTTTCTCAAGGCATCAAAGTGTTTGAAAAACAAAATTCGGAAGTATTTTCAAACGAATTTCAAGTCATTTCGAAACAAAACCAAATTTAAATGATAACCCAAAACTAAAAGAGAAAGAGAAGTTCAAAACTTTGAAGCTAGTCATAATTCAAAATTTCCAAGATAATCAATATATCTTTATAAAAGTCAAAATATCTTGTGTAAGATGGAATTTCTCAAAGAAAAAGCTTCACGAGAAATCAAATTCGTATATACAACATAACATTTGAAAGGTTTTTTTTTTATGCATTAAATAACTTTATTTGAAACAATTCTGGTATATTTCCAAACGAGATTTAAGACATTTTGAAACAAAACCAAGTTTAGACACTAATCCAGAGTAACATTAACTTTGAAATTAAAATTTTAAATCATAACTCAAAATTAAAATTTCCGAGAACCAAACTTTGTAAAAGCAAAAACTCTTGTATAAAATGGAAATATCCGAGGAAAAAGGTCAACGGTAAATCAAGACAAAATTTTTGAAACTAAAGCAAGGGAGAGAAAGATTTAAGAGTCATATATAACTCTCTCAAGTATTATGAAAGGGGGTAAACATCTCGAGATTCAAAAGAGGGAGTGCAAATTTTACTTAAAACTTTTTTACAAATCGAATTTGTAAATACAACATAACTTTTGAAAGTTTTAGAAGCATCGAAACAAAAATTTTGGAAACAATTCCGAAATACTTTCAAACGAGTTTTAAAAACCATTTGAAGACAAGACAAAATTTAGATACTAACCAAGAGTAAAACGAAAATAGAAGTTTAACACTTTGAAATCATAAGTTTTCAAGATAATCAAAACTTTGGAGTCAGACCTTGTATAAAAAGAAATATTCGAGGAAAAAGGCTAAAGGTAAAAATTTTCAAACTTAAGCCAAGGTTACGGTAGTAATGTGAGATGCTCAGTGAAGAAGTGAGAGTGAGAGATTCAAGAGCTATACAAAGCTCTCTCAAGGATTACAAAAGAGGTTAAAGATCTCAAGATTCTTGATACGACTCCTCCATGGAACCAAAGCTTTTGCTATTTCCATCGAAAACAACATCAAGGTTATAAAACTCAGGCAACTAAGTTATCAAGCTCAGAATTGCCAAACTTCCTAGTCTACATCCTCCAAAATTATCGATTAACACAACTTCCATCTCAAATCCTTACATGACTGATCATCCTCTCAAAACATCATGGTAAAGAAATCCATCAAGTACTTCAACATCCAACTGACTAATTAAATTCCTCAAGTTATCAAATCCATAAGACTCCTCAAAACACCAGACATAAATCATCGTCTAACAAAGCTCTGATGAGAATTCCTCGAACCGAAAGCAACAATGCCTCTAACATCCACAAGTACAATCTAACGAAGATAAAGCTCTCTTAGAAGTCCATCAAATGAATATAAAGGTCTCTTATCAGTTCATTAAATTCTCAATCATAACACCGCAACAACTAGGGGTTAAGAACTCAACCAAGCAACAATTTCGATCATATAAGGTCATCAAACAACGATTTCCTTTAAAGTAATTCAGACCAAAATATTCCTTAGAGAAATACATGTACTAAGGTTAAGACATTAAGATATGATACGTATACATAATTCCTAACTCCGGGTTCATAATTCTTCAAATCAATATAATCAATCCAAAATGCAGTTGGGCTAAGACACTCCTTACTCTTGAGGTTAACACTAAACAACCCAAGTAAAGTTAAGTCACACAACCAAAAGCTCCAAGGTTACAACCTTACATCAGAACTCAACAATCTAAATCCATAAGAATCAAAACTGAGATTAATCTAGGTCAACCAATAATGACACATGGTTACTATAAAAACCTTAATCACATTTAGACCAAAATATGCAAGTCGCTTATACGTCAAAGCCAACATCTAAGCTAAAATCCTAAATCCATAATCCACTAGCCACCATTCAAATTAATCCTTATGGAAGGAAATCTCTTACAAGATTAGACATTAAAGATAAAACTTACTATCCTCAAACCATAAGTAACAAGACTTTACTAAACCTCAAACACACTTAACTTCCATCAAAGCTCACCAAGGAGAGTCGTCTATCCAGTGAATCTCAAGGAATAGATACCAAGGAGGAGGAATCACAAAGAAGGATTAATTCATCAGATTAGGAGATGAAAATTTATAATAAGAACATAGAAAGCAGCTAAGACTGAAAAAGTAAAGGAAGAAGAATCGCAACAAAGATTCATTCATCATGGTGGGAGATAAAGATTTTTAAGAAGCACACATAAGCAGCTAAAGCTGACAAGAGTGAAGGAATAAGAACAATGATCGCAGACTAATAAGGTCCGAGACCGAGAAGGAATTTCAAGGCTCTAGAGTTGCAAGAGGGCTCACTAGGTCGTACCATCTTCTTGTAGAGAGATAAACACACGAGTCTTGGGTCGCCGTCTACCAGATCCACAAGTGTAATCATCTCTTGGTCTACCGCACCATTGTGAAACTTGAGTCTACTCTTGGCCAACATGTCTGCACGGCTTGAGCGGGGAAAGAATCTGGGCTGAAACTACCATTGTCCCATCAAGTTCTCCACGCGGCCAGCTAGGTTGTGGAGCGAGTTCAATATCACCATCATGATCGCGTTCTGGTCCGGGAAAACACCACGTCCATGTCCACCTTCCTTCATCTTCTTCGTCGGAGGAAATAAAAAACAAAACATAGATTCAATGCTAGTCATTGATTTTGTAGGAACACATAAACTAACATTCAAGTCCTTATGGTTTCTACCCATCTCTCACTAAATCATTTATTTAGTCAAATCATTTATTAGGCATTTTCCTAAAGATCAATGTGTGAGCGTCGGGAGCAGCGATGCTCTGATACCAACTGTAATCCCCTATAAAATCTAGTGCAAAACAGTGGCGGAAACACTGTCGAATGGGATTAAATACACAAAGATAAAAGTTCTAACTGTTATAAATTGAGAATGTATAAAATTCTCAAGGATAAAATTAAATGGTTAAGTCTAAACAAATGCCACTTTTATAAAAAGGGCGAAAATAAAATTCCTCAAAAGTGTTAAAACTAAAAACCATAAAAGAAAGCAGAAAAAGAGTAGGATCGCAAACTACTCGCTAGCTCACACAGAGAATCCCCAAAGAAAGCTAATACCGTCATGTTATAAACATAATGACCCACAATCGATGGGGAGTAACTCGACGTTCTCCCAGCCATATCACATGATATAAATGTTACAGATGCAAATAATATATCAAAGTAATTGAAATGTTATAAAACATAAGTAACAAAATATGATTACCAAATCACGTTAACCAACGTCGCATGCTTAAAAGCAAAATTCCTCAAATGATAGAATGGAAATAATATAGTTCGGGCTAGATATTCACTTTAGCTATACTCCTTGACACCGCAACATCTTACACTAGTTTCGGGAACTCGGTGTCACGCAAAGGTGACCAACTCCAAGTTCGCTCACTAGACAACAAGCTATAATAGGACACGTCTTACACACAAAGTGCGAAGTCCTAGTCTAAGTACATGTACATGACTCTACGACAATCTGACGCCAGCAGGATACCCAATCTTATAGCCGTATAAGAACCCGTATGCCTTAGTTTATTATTCTTTGCCTTTACTTTCATTATTCCAAACTTAAAAGTATTCCAAGTGATATAGTATATTATTCAAATGGTTCGTAAGTGAACTACACCTTTATTTTCTTCGAATTAGAAAACTTAAACTTAAAACCAAAAGTATAAAATTTATTTAAGGACTTTAAATAAATTAAGTTACTGAAATCAAACTTTAAAGACCATCCTTTGACTTAAGGTACTTTAGTAAAGACTTATTACTTAGGCTTTAATGAGACGGAGTTCTACATTAGTTTATAAAACTGAACAGCAGTATTGTAAAATTCATAATTAATTATAGAAAAATCGAAATGACGCAAGGCCAATTTTCCTGGTTTCCTGTAGCTTTTAGCTACAACTTTCATTTTTTGACAAACGTTAAATTAAGAAAGTATCAGGGGTCTAAAAATTCATTTCTAAAAACTGTCAGAAAACGTCACCCATAATGTTTCAGTTCATAAATCCACTTTTAGAAAACATTTTAAGGCAAGGCATAATTTTAAACATAATTAAACATGATAAATCTTCATTGAGAAAAAGATTAGCTACTGTATCAAAAGCAAAATATCTTTTTAAAAAATGAATCTTTGAGAGAAGTCAGAAACGCGTTTTACAGACGAGCTGTTCACAAATAATTTATTCTGACCAAACCGTAAGTCTAAATCTTATGAAAATTTTTATACAGACTCTACACTTTAAAATAACAGGAGTCTATTCTTTACACTTTTGCAAATTCGAAATAAAAACAGGTGATATGAATTTTACAAACAGACGAACATGTTTGACAGATTTAACAACGGTTTTCATCAAACTTGTAAAATACACCATAAATCGAAAATAATGATTGAAGACCTACAAATTTATACACAACTTAATACTCCATGTCTCTGCCATATACTAAAATATTGTAAATTTACAATTTTATTTAGTATTTTTAACATAATTAAAACCGAACAGAAACGCTATAATCGCAGAAACTGCGTCAATACTTTAAATTACGAAATAAATACTAAAACTCCAAAATAATTACCACAAAAATTCATGGCATCTTAAAATCAACTATTAATTCCAGAAAAATAATTTACATCTGTTTAAATTATAAAAACGAAATATTAAAACCCTAATATCAAAACAATCGATTTGATCATAAAACTTGTAAATCAACCAAAATAAATTCCTATTGACAAAATAAAATTTATACATAGTCAAAATAGATTATGGATATCAAGAGATCAGAAAGTAAAGGTTTCAAAAATCATATGTATCAATAAATCTTTATAAAACCACAAAAAAAGCAATAATACATACAACTACAACAATTAATCAATGCAATACCGAGTAACGTCGTAGTCACCTTGTTACGAATCCGAATCCACATATGCTAGCCTTCAATATCTCCTCTACAAACCCTTAGAAAAAGATGAACGGATGATGAGGGAAGGTCGATCGAAATAAAGAAGCAAGAAGGCAAGCACGTACGTAGAATGATTTGTAAAACGTAAATAAGGAAGCAAGAAGGCAAGCACGTACGTAAATTTTATTCTTTAGAAACAGAGAATGGCGGAAGAGGGTTTACGTTCCATATTTTTTTTTTTTGCAAGAGGGATAGATATGTGAATGATAAATGACCTAATGAATGTAGTCATAAAGTAGAGTGTTTAAGAGGGAAAGAATAAATATAAGTAATAAAATCTCCTTGAAAAGCTCTAGAAAAACCAGCCACAAGAGGGAATAAGTCAAAGAAAATACCTTCTAATTTTTATTGTAAAATAATTAGAAGTCGAATAAAAACAATTTATCAAAGACTTAAAGTAAAAGATATAAAAAAAAAAGTTTTCAAAATAAATTTTCTAGATATAAAATACACGGTAAAAAAAAAAGTGATGAACCAGAATCGTTTTCCCATTTTATAAAAAAAGTGACATATAATTAAAAGTCGGTCCATTTATAAAATAGGACTAAAATTAATAAAAATGGTGTTAAATAAAACACTAAACCAAAATTAGTATAAAAAGAAATAAAAATAAACCTCTTTAACGAAAATCAAATAAATGAGATTTATTAAAATGGTGGGTGTTACAGTCTTAGGGTAGTTTCTTGTCTTTAGCCTCCTTCTATGCATATTCTATGAGCTTTGGTGCCCTTTGTAGAAAAGGAGCACTAACCTTGCCTAAATGAAGTGAAGCGGGGCTAAATTGATAACATATAACGATCAAGCACCGAAGAGGAAGCTAATACCAAAGGCCTAAGTCAATAAAGCAAGCAAAAGGGCCAATGATGAAGACCCCCACGACCCCTCAAACAATCCCCACGGATCTTAAGGCAGTCAAGGAAGAGGAAACCGTGCTGACCCACAATCCGGGCGGCTCGAGCTCAAATCGGGCGTCTCAGTGATCAATTCAGGCATCCCGAGCACAGGAGGAGCGTTCCCCCTGCAGTTCAAATGTCCAACCAAAGGCAAGACGTGGGGTTCCTCCCTAGGACTTTCAAGGCTCTAATCCTCTTTCAAGGGGCTTAATCGTCATTTAAGCCCTTAGTTAACCTAATCCTTGTACTACTATATATACCCCTCTTTTATTTAGAAGAGATTAGGTTGCCTTAGATTAGATTAGCAGTACATTAGAATAGATTAATCTTAATCATTCCACAAATTGCAGTTTAATATTTTCTCAATTATTGTTCAAGATTTATTATTGGGTAATTGAAGATTATTGGGTTATTATTGGAGAATTGACAACTCTGCATCAATCAATCAAGTTCTCTTGTATTATTCATTACTTTCTATTTGTTCATCTTAATATTGGTATAATCTGTTTACTCTTTACTCTTTGCTAATTTCTTCACTCTTTCATCATGTTTATGCTTGTTAAGATGATTGACACCATTGATAACATGTCTTCCATGATAATGAGCTAGTAGTCTCCTAACTAGGGATTAGTGGGTGATTAGGGGAGTTAATCATGGGAAACACTTATGCTTAATGAGATCATATGAATGCTTGCTTATTGTTTTCCAACTTATGCACATGTCATGTTTGATGAAGGGCTTGATTGACAACCTAACATATTTCTCATATCTTTTCAACAAGACTTGTAAGACATAAACAACCTCAGGGCTTGTTAGACCATGCATATAGTTGTATAGGAAGAATTAAGTCGACTTGTAGGTGTTGTACAGTCTTGACCGACTTGGCTCCCGGACCCAAACCTTCCTAGGACTCATTTATGTTATATCACATTAATAGGGAAAACCAAGTTGACTAGTAGGTATTATAAAGTACTGACCGACTCGGCTCTGGGACCTAAGTTTCCCCTAGAAATCGTAAGATATACATTAAATCGATTCTAACAATAATAATTGCTTGCATCTACATGACTCATTTATGCTATTTCACCATGATTCCCCTATGATCCCATGATTCGCTAGTATCTTTAATCAATTATTTGCATCCTTTCTATTGTTGCTTGTTTTTTCTTTAATTGCTATTTATTGCTGTCATTACTTTAGAACACAACTACAAACCCAAACCAATTGTGACACTAGCATAAATTGAGATAGATAGACTTAGAACCTAAAGCACACCGTTCTGTGGATCGACCTCGACTTAACCACTATCTAGTTGTTTGTTGGGATTATAAATATGTTTGGTGGAGTGAACAATGACTCGCTCGACATCACGTAGATTACACTAGAGATACATATAGTGTAGTAAAGAGATGTTTCTTTCTATGTATTTTGCCTTGTAACGACTTTAAACTTGTTTGTAATAAAATGTTCCGTTATTATATTTTTGATGCACTAACTCAGGAAACCGAGAGGGTAACACCCTTGGTTACCTTGGCCGGGTAAGTGGGGGTGTTACAACTTGCCTTTATTAGTTTTGCAAATTATTATCACCTACAACGACTACATAATACTGAATGACATTACGTAAAACAACAAGTACAATATTCATTGTATATATTTAGTGTGTTTAGAGAAAATGTCGATCTCTTACAACATAATTTTACCTTGACTATAAACAATGAAAAGTATTTGATCCTTATAAACTTCTTGCGAAACCAATTGTAAACTGAATTTTGATAGAAATAATGGTCTCTAAAAAATAATAAAAAAATATTTGTAATTCTATTACATAGAATGCAAGGGTCACCTAGTAGTATCATCTGTGACAACATCAATTAGTAATTTATGGCCTCATCGGGTTACTAAGTTAGTATTTTAAGGCATCGTTGAGACCGTGGTTTACGTTACCATGGTTTTGTAATATAAAACTATTAAATTTAACAAAAAGTCAAACCATGTTGAAAATGGGAGCAAAACAAGTTCGGGGGTTTATTTAGATGATGTTTAATTAATCATCAGTTCTATAACAACAATGAAGCAAAAACGTTGTGGCATTTGGTATTAACTATATCAATTGTATAACACTGAAACATATAGTTGGATTATAGAGTTACCATTCCTATTATCTCATGCACCATTGATTTTTAACTGAAATACTCTTTGGCTTTTTTTTTTTTTTGTTAAGAATACATGTCCTTAGAAATTTCTTGCAAAATATTTAATATGACACTTAATTTGGTAAATTTGTGAATTTTTTTTTTTGTAAACAATGTTCTTCATGTGGCCTTACTTGATACATTTGTTCTCCATTATCGATGAGAACCTTAATCCCTTGAGTGACGTTATTCTTGACGCTTTTACAAAAAGCTGGTCATTACTAAAAACTGGTTTCGACGGATAAATTTCAACATTATTAAGTGAATATCTCCGCTTAAAAACGAAGAAATCTTTGTATCTGAGAAAGTCATTACTATCCTTGGTTTCAATACCTTTTGCCAACTTTGTAACCCGTAGTTATCTTCCATTCTACTATGAATTTTCCAAGGCGATTTATAATAAAAGGTCTAATTAGCTAATCCTCTCAAGGACTTAATGTTTCTCAATATTATAAACGACATTAGGGGTGGAGCTAAAACTTCATGTTTGTGGTAGCAAATTATTAAGTTTATAACTATTAAAAAAACAAGAATCCCAACAAATGTGAAGCGTAAGGCTGCGTAAAATATAAAAACTACGACTACAAATTCAAAACCAACAATTTACTCCTACATGACAATTAGGTTAGTACGCAATAACGAACATGATTTAAAATTTGCATATTATAATATTTTTTATTTTAACTTTGTAATTGAAAAAAATGTATACCATGATACAACATGATTTAAAATTTCCATATTATAATTCAAACACTTAACTTTGTTTTACTTTTCGATAATAATTTTGACTCTTACTTTATATTTTTATAAAAGAAACATTAACCAATAAAATTTACTACTACATGACTATTAGGTTAGTACCCAATAACGAACATGAAAAATGTGAAAACTTGCAAAATAAAAAAAAAATAAAAAAAAATATTAGTAGTAAAATAATAATAAATTAATGAGAGAGAAATTAAATTAAAAAGTTACCTATTGAAATAACTCAGTGGAAGCTTAGCGAAATTATATGAGATTTATCTCCCATTTGAAATAAAAATATTTAATAAGGACACTTACAGGAAAAAAAAAGTAATAACAACATGCCTATAAGCAAATTCTGTAACACTACGGTTTTATGAGCCTCTGGGTACTCTATCGAGTGGGTCTTACTCTGTCGAGTAAAGGTGTTTTGAATTTTAAAAGAATGTTCTGCC
Organism: Silene latifolia; assembly: GCF_048544455.1. Classification (NCBI taxonomy): domain Eukaryota; kingdom Viridiplantae; phylum Streptophyta; class Magnoliopsida; order Caryophyllales; family Caryophyllaceae; genus Silene; species Silene latifolia. Next base: position 439,743,598 of record NC_133538.1, on the reverse strand, counting down.
TGTAGGGTACTCGATCGAGTAGCCTGGGCACTCGATCGAGTACGTTAGTTGCTCGATCGAGTAGCTCAGTTTACGGGTAATGTTTTGTCGGGTTTTGTTAATAATGTGAATAGGTATATAAAGCATTCCGTCATCAACACTAAACACTTTTATCAAACCTAATTACTTCAAAAAAGATTTCAACATACGTACTTCGCATCTTTCGCATTATTGACAAATCCCGGAGCTTGAGAGGTCGGAATTCATCATCCTCTACATTCTTGTGATCCTTGCGTCGAGGGTAAGATCTACGTACCGATTTTATAGTATTTTATTAAGTTTGTTTAAACCCTAATTTGGGGGTTTGGGGGTTTTGTTGTCTTTTATGATTGTTAGTAATTGTATGATCATATGTTAGGAGGAGGATTCGTAGAAGAGGAGTTTTGATAACAGTTGTTAAGACTGTCTGATTGTATTGCATTCCAGGTAGGGTTTTCCTACTCAGTATTAGTCACATGACGTGTTGGTTGTGATTTGTGATTATTGAATATTATTGTACAATTATTGTGACGGTTGTTGGGTTTGCTTGCTGATTAGTAGTTGTGATTGATTGTATCTATCTGTGTTCTTCGGGGTGCGTCCCTGGCTGAGTGGAGTCACTTGCGGGAGTCGCTTCACACCCATTATTCGCCTTCTGTGGAACCCGCCACAGAAGGGATGTGCACATTAATAGATTTGGGTTTATCGCTCGATGGAGATTAGCGGGGCTTAGGTGGGAACGGCTGCGGTCCCCCACTGGCGGCACGGAGTAACCTATTGCGATGGGTACTTTGGCAGGGCTACACACTTTAGTGTGTAGTCAGTATTGTGGAGTTGGTGATGGAATTCGGAGTATATCTGTGACGAGTGAGCTGTGTTGTGTGTTGTTTTTTTGAGTTATGTAAATTGTGTGATTAGTACTGACCCCGCTTAATTATTTTAAAAACTGTGGTGACCCATTCGGGGATAGTGAGCAGTTGTTGAGCAGGTATGAGACGAGATACAAGAAATAGTTGGGATGTGTCGCCATCAGATGATAGAGTCTTCTGCTGTAGTTTTAATAATTTTTAGACAGTTGTTTTGAGATCATGTAAACTATATTTTGGCAGTTAGTTTTGGATTGTATTTACTCATTTAAACATTATGCTATTTAAATGTTGTTTCTTCATCGTCTTTTGATTATCATTGCCTCGGAAAACCGAGATGGTGACATCTTTATACCTGAGTGGTCCTGGTAAGGCACTTGGAGTATGGGGGTGTCACAAAGTGGTATAAGAGCGACGATCCTGAAACCTGTAACTAATGAATCTAATGAACATAGGGAGTCAATTAAAATGAACCCGGGGTAAAGGTTGTAGGAGGTAATGCAAAGGCTTGGGAGACGTCCTAGAGTCGCGAACTCGCCCTACAATTTTGAACCGGTCACATGGGGGGTATATGTCAAGGTCGTATGTGGTGTCTGTTAGTTTGTATGTGAATGTAACGATATATGTTGTGAATTTTTGGATGTTGGGGGCAGAGGTTGAAATTGTGGTTGAAAAGTTGGTGGGGTGTGTTTATATGTTGAATTGATTAAAGGGGCATGTTAATTGTTTATAATGTGGCACTTGATAACATGAAGTAGATCATTATGATGATTATATGAGGAATTGTGTAAAATTGCATGCGTAGTTATATTATAATGTTGAGATTATGAAGGTTGCATAGTACATTGAGTTTTGTCAGATAACATGCGGGTAGTATGTACTAGTCAGCATGACTTCATCGAGTGAGGGGCACTCGATCGAGTAAGTGAGGTACTCGATCGAGTGGGTCTGACTCGATCGAGTGGGTATTTGACTTTTTTATGATACGAACCATGTTTTTGGGTACTCGATCGAGTACGTGGGGGCACTCGATCGAGTAGGGGTCGCTCGATCGAGTCTCATGTCAGCTCGATCGAGTAGGATAGAGATCAGAAGGTCTGTTTTGGGTCTGGAGTCGGGGTGCTTGATCGAGTACGTGGGGCACTCGATCGGGTAGCCTCAGCTCGATCGAGTGGGTTTTGGCACTCGATCGGTAAGCGGGTCCTGTCTTGTTGTCTTCGTGTTTTGGGCGTGGTATGTATGTTTATGTCTACCCTTTTCTTTTATAGTGTCAAGATGCCGCCAAAGAAATCCGCCTTGTATGTGAGAGATAAGAACATGACCATAGAGGATATCGTTAAGATGTTGGAGCATCAAGATGCTCTTACCGAGGCCCTAAAGAGAGTGGGGAAAGATAAAGAGGTTGATCACTCAAAGATCAGTCTATACATAGCGAGGTTTAACACGAAAGAGTATAAGGGAACAGGAGAGCCGATGATTTTAGACAATTTGGGCGAGGTTCAGTGTTGGGGCAACCTTTGGGCGTGACCGTGGGAGCGGTAGTGGTAGTTGAGGGATGACCTGCTTTGGCTGTGGCGGCTTAGGCCACAAGAGACATGAGTGCACGAGTGTACCAGGAGTTTTCAGAGATCGGCTCAGGGGAGCTATTCTCAGGGTCCGGCACAGAGTTATGCGAGCAACAGACCAGCTGGGTCATGGAACAACCGGGGAGGTCTGAGCTACCAGGGTGGAGGTAACCACAATGGCGGTAATTCTTACCAGAAACCAGCTACGAACAACAACAATCAGGGGTCGGGTGCTAAGCCGGCTACTTCAACCAGTACTGTCCAGGGAGGTGGACAAAAGACCAGTGGAAAGCTGTATATGATGGAAAACAAAGCAGCTGAGGACGATGCACATGTTATCACTGGTACCTTTCTTGTTAACGGTAATCATACCTTTGTTTTGTTTGATTCGGGGGCGTCTCAGTCATTTGTATCTTCGAGTCATGTTAAACGGTTGGGTCTGCGGGTATACGAGTCTGTAAGTGTGAAAGTTTTTATACCTTCGGGTGAGTCTGTATCATGTGGGAGGTTGTATAGGGATGTATCTATGATAGTTTGGCAAGTTGATCTACCTGTAGACTTGCTAGAGTTTCCTTTAAACGGTTTTGAGATGATAGTCGGGATGGATTGGTTAGGAAAGTACAAAGCTAAGATAGACTGTCATCAAAGGAAAGTGTCTTTGAGAGGCCCTAAGGACGTTAGTGTGTCTTATCGTGGGTTTGTGGTCAAACCCAAAGTTCAGTTGATTGCAGCTGTGACCTTGAAGTCTTATCTGAGGAAGGGGTGCCCGTTGATCTTATGCCATGTGAGAGATGACCGGATAGAGAGTCCGGCAGTTGATCAGATACCAGTGGTGGGTGAGTTTTCAGATGTCTTTCCAAAGGAGATTCCGGGGTTGCCGCCGAAGAGGGAGATATATTTCACGGTTGAGGTGAAACCGGGGACGGGGCCAATCTCTAAGCCACCGTACCAGATGGGTCATAAGGAGTTGGAGGAGCTCAGGAAACAGTTAGATGATTTGATAGAGAAGTGATACATTAGACCTAGTGTGTCATCGTAGGGAGCACCAGTTCTTTTTGTGAAAAAGAAATATGGGAGTTTGAGGTTGTGCATAGATTACAGGGAGCTGAACCGAGTGACGGTGAAGAACAAGTATCCTTTACCAATGATAGATGATCTGTTTGATCAGTTGAGTGGTGCAACAGTCTTTTCCAAGATTTATTTGAGGTTGGGGGTACCATCAGGTGAAGATTAGAGAGGTGGAGATACCAAAGACAGCTTTCACGTCGAGGTATAGCCATTATGAGTATGTGGTGATGCCTTTTGGGTTATCTAATGCACCGGCTGTGTTTATGGATTTGATGAATAGAATCTTCAGTCATTTTTTGGACAAGTTTGTGGTGGTGTTTATTTATGATATCTTAGTCTATTCCAAGACTGAGGAGGAACATGAGGAGCATCTGAGGATTGTGTTGCAGACCTTGAGGGAGCATGAGTTATATGCTAAGTTGTCCAAGTGTATGTTCTGGTTAGAGAGAGTTGCTTTTCTGGGGCATGTGATCTCTAATGATGGGGTAGCTGCGCATCCGGCAAAGATTCAGGCAGTGACCAAGTGGGAAGCACCAAAGAATGTTACTGAGATCAGGAGTTTCTTGGGTTTAGCTGGATATTACAGACTGTTCGTTAAGGATTTCGCCAAGATTGCTAGACCTATGACAGCGTTGATGAGGAAAGAGAACAGGTTTCGTTGGGATGAGAGTTGTGAGATGGCATTCCAAACATTAAAGGAGACTTATCCTACACACGATCTAGAGTTGGGTGCAGTGGTGTTTGCTCTCAAGATTTGGAGACATTACCTTTATGGGGCGGCCTTTAAGGTATTTTCTGATCACAAGAGTCTCAAGTACATCTTCACTCAAAAGGAGTTGAACATAAGACCGAGGAGGTGGATGGAGCTGATTGGCGATTATGACATGGATATTATCTACCATGAAGGGAAAGCCAATGTTGTTGCTGATGTCTTGAGCAGGAAGAGTGTACATTCTTTGTGTATAACTTTATCTTTGATGAGGTTGAGAGACCAGTTGGGGATGTTTGGGATACATATGATGCAGAGAGGGGATGTCATGGCAGATTTGACAGTGCATCCTAATCTTTATGATGATATTCGAGGTAAACAGGCTTTAGACCCTAAGATGGTGGAGGGGAGAACTAGAGTAGATAAAGGGACAGTGTCTAGATTCTCTATTGGACACTATATTCAGTGCATCCAGGTGGTGACAAGCTATACAAGGATTTAAAGAACACGTTCTGGTGGCCTGAGATGAAGAAAGAGACCACTGAGTTTGTGGCCCGTTGTTTGACATGCCACAGAGTTAAAGGGGAACAGCGACGACCACAATATAAGATGCAGTCTTTACAGGTACCTGAGTGGAAGTGGGAATCCATTTCTATGGATTTTATCGTGGGTTTGCCAAAGAGTCAATAGGGTAACAACATGATATGGGTAATACTGGATCGACTGACCAAGACAGCTCATTTTGTGCCAATGAAAGATACATGGACAAAGGCACAATTAGCTTTGGCTTATCGGAAACATGTGTTCAGATTGCATGGAGTGCCTAAGGACATAGTATCTGACAGAGATGCAATATTTATCTCAAGGTTTTGGAAAGAGTTGCGGGAATCTTTGGGAACAACATTGAAGATGAGTACAGCATTTCATCCTACGACAGACGGTCAGACTGAGAGAACAATCAAGACTCTTGAGGATATGTTACGAGCTTGTGTGATGGATTTTGGTGGTATCTGGGAGCAGAGATTAGATTTGATTGAGTTTTCTTACAACAACAGCTATCACACCAGTATTGGCATGGCACCGTTTGACGCTTTATATGGGAGGAGATGTCGGAGTCCGATTTGTTGAATATTATCGTACGAGTATTATGACGGTTTTTGGGTTTTCTTGCTGATTAGTAGTTGTGATTGATTCTATATGTCTGTGTTCTTCGGGGTGTGTCCCTGGCTGAGTGGAGTAACTTGCGGGAGTGGCTTCACGCCCATTATTTGCCTTCTGTGGAACCCGCCACATAAGGGATGTGCACATTAATGGATTTGCGTTTATCGCTCGATGGACATGAGCGGGGCTTAGGTGGGAACGATTGCGGTCCCCCACTGGCGGCGAGGAGTAACCTGTTGCGATGGGTACTCTGGCAGGGCTACACACTTTAGTGTGTAGTCAGTATTGTGGAGTTCGTGATGGAATTTGGAGTATATCTGTGACGACTGAGCTGTGTTGTGTGTTGTTTTGTTGAGTTATGTAAATGGTGTGATTAGTACTGACCCCGCTTAATTGTTTTAAAAACTGTGGTGATCCATTCGGGGTTGGTGAGCAGTTGTTGAGCAGGTATAAGTCGAGATACAAAGAATAGCTGGGATGTGTCGCCATCAGATGATAGAGTCTTCCGCTGTAGTTTTAATAATTTTTAGACAATTGTTTTGAGATCATGTAAACCATATTTTGGCAGTTGGTTTTGGATTGTATTTACTCATTTAAACATTATGCTATTTAAATGTTGTTTCTTAATTGTCTTTTGATTATCAGTGCCTCTGGAAACCGAGATGGTGACATCTTTATACCTTAGTGGTCCTGGTAAGGCACTTGGAGTATGGGGGTGTCACAAACTTGAATTCACGCAACTTGTGGAACACAATTTTTCAGAAGTTCTAAGAGAAGTTGAGGGGCGATCCTTTGAATTTATAGCTTTATAAGGCTAAGAGAGAGTGTCCTCATGATTTCATGGGATTGAATAAGGCAAGGGAGATGTACCTAGCTCAGAAAGCCAAAGAAACATGGGTAAAAGAAGGAGATGCCAACACCTCCTTTTTACACTCGAGCATCAAGAGAAGGAGGCCAGTGAATAGAGTTTTTCATGTGAAAGATTTTAATGGTAAGCTGTGTACTACTCCAGATGCTATTAAAATGGCCTTTGAACAATTCTATAAAAGATTGTTGGGGGATTGTAATGAGGTACAGGCTATGAACCATGGAGTTATTAAAACTGGAAGATGCTTAAATGATGAACAAAGAGCTAGGTTAAGTGCTCCAGTTACAGGTGAGGAGATTAAAGCTGCTATGTTCTTAATACCTGGTAACAAAGCACCAAGGCCTTATGGATATAGCAGCCCGTTCTTCAAAGATAGCTGGCAAATTGTGGGTAGTGATGTCTGTGCTGTAATGAGGAGTGCTTTTATGACTGGGAAGGTGCTAAAAGAGTCAAATAATTCCATTTTAACTCTCATACCCAAGGTGGAGCTCCCTGAGACTGTTTTGCAATTCCGGCCAATAACATGATGCAACAAAGTGTACATGTGCCTTGTAAAAGTTATTTGTTCCAGATTGAGTCCGATCCTGCCAGACATCATTATCCTGCCCAAAGTGCCTTTATAAAAGGCAGGGACATTGTAGGAAACATTCTTATCCGCCATGACCTGATTACACTTTATAAAAGGAAAGCTTGTTCACCAAGGTTAATGATGAAGATTGATTTGCAGAAGGTATTTGACACCATTGAGTGGAGCTTCCATCATGATATGCCTGCTACTTTGAACTTCCCACAACAAAGTATTAAGCTGCTAATGGAGTGTGTCACTTCTCCTTCTTACTCACTTTCTTTGTATGGAGAACTGTTTGATTTATTTAAGACTAAGAGAGGGCTAAGACAGAGAGATCATCTCTCCCCCTATTGTTTACTATCTGCTTGGAATACTTGAGTAGATTGCTGCAGCTACTGCATAAGTTAAAAGGATTCAAGCATCATTCACTTTGTACAAACCTAAATCTCACTCGCCTTTGCTTTGCTGATGATCTTCTGATGTTTAGTAGAGGTGACACTCTTTCGGTTACTATTAAGATAAGGGTCTTTGAGAAATTCTCTGTTGCTTCTGGTATGAAATTGAGTAATGGAAAGTCAAATTTTTACTGCAATGGGATACCTGACCCAATTGTCCAGGCTAATACAAGGGCTACTGGTATGAAGAGAGGGCTCATCCCATTTAGATATATGGGAGTCAACATTATTCTAAAGTGGTTGGGAGTGTTGGAGTGCCAGTGCTTGATTGATAGAATCACTGACAAGATTACTAGACTTGGGACATAAAAGCTCTCCTATGCAGGGAGAGTTGTGCTCATTAAATCAGTCATGGGGACATTACATAATTATTGGGCACATATCTTTATCCTGCCAAAAACTGTGTTGGATAAAATTGATGCACTCTGCAGAAGATTTTTGTGGCATGGAACTGAATGCAAAGGAAGTCTCGCATTGGTGTCTTGGAGTCAGGTGTGTAAACCCAAGAGAAAATGAGGATTAGGCTTTAAAAATTTGAAACAATGGAATATAGCCTCTATTGGGAAGCATGTTTGGTGGATTGAAAAAAAATCTTATCATCTATAGGTGAAGTGGGTTCATGCCATTTATATGCAACATCAAAGATGGCAGGACTACGAGCATTCTGTTGGGACGAGCTGGGCTTGGAGGAAAATTTGTGGAGTCAAGCAAATCCTAAAAGAACTTATATTTTATGAGAACTGGAGGGGGACTAATGTGGAGTATACTATAAAACTAGGTTATCACTGGTTAGAAGATGAGGCAGCTGATGTGAATTGGTTTCTTTGGGTCAACATTAGAATCATGATACCAAAGCATGCCTTATTCATCTAGTTAGCTGCACAAAAACGACTGCTCACTCAGGACAGGCTGGTGAGAATGGTGATTTCTCAGAGTAATTGCTGCTGGCTATATGAGGTTGAGGAGGAAAGTCATGATCATATCTTCTTTTCTTGCCCATATAGCAGACATTGTTTAACTCACTTTGAAGACTAGTTACAGATTTCAATTCCAGTACAAGGTGTGATTGAATGATGGTTAAAGGACAGAGGACGCTCTTTGTTTGCCAGACAGGTTATAGCTGCAAGCATTGCACATTTGATGTAGGAAATCTAGCATGCTAGAAATAGGTGTAGAGTGGATAACATTCTATTATTACCATCTGTTTTGTTTAAACAGATGCGAACAGGAATAATCATGAACTTCAGGAGTCGAAATGTAATAGGAGAGGATAGTACAGCAAAAATATGGTTATAATGAATTGTGTCGAGTTGTAATTAACTAGGACTATCTCCCTAGTTAATAAATTATTTGGTATGCGATTAATATAATACTTACCTTTTCCCCAAAAACTCTTACCGCTAAAACACATCAAGTTCAGTGCTTATTTTCTGCATTTGCTCTTTATTATTCTTTCATAAACTTTCAGATCAGGGTAGCAAAACTTTATCGTCTTAATTAATTTTTTTTTCTTTGAGGTAGAAGCTGCTACCCCTTGCAACCTAGTGCCTCCGCCCCTGAACGACATGTCATACTTGTTAGAGCTTACCATTATGAGTTATATTAAAACAAATTTACATGTATACTCCTTTCCCTTCTTAAAAATCTTCCACCTTGCTTCTTAGGGGTCAAACTTTTAAAACTTTGACCATTAATATGTCGAAAATCATGGTCAAAATACCGCATTTACGACTATGCAAAAGAAATACAAAAGAGGATTGCGAAGAAGATGAAGTACATTTAGTGTGAAATTCCTAAAGAATAATAATGAATTTCTCGTCCAAAGTCTAATCCGACTAAAGTACCCTGCCAAGTCTTGCATAATGAAAAAAAAAAAATGACTCCTAAAAGCAAGGATGTCATTCGGGAGTGGGGACGTGACCGGATGTAATTCCGCTAATATCCGTATTTAATAGAAAAATTACATGTCTGTTATTATTTGATGATTTTAATATACTTATAATAAGATAATTTTATTAAAATATATTTGATTTAATTATATTAGGGTAATTTTATTAATTTTTCTTTTTTTTAAATATTAAAAAATCTACTTTTATTACGATCATTTTAAATTTGTTTCGAAAACTACTGTTATTTGGATAATTTTATTAACGAATTATTTATACCATAGGAATTATAAAAAAGTTGGACTCTCTAATATCACTCAAAAACTTCATGCTTTTCGCTGGACTCTCTAATGTGTGTGTGTGTGTGTGTGTGTGTGTGTGTGTGTGTGTGTGTGTGTGTGTGTGTGTGTGTGTGTGTGTGTGTGTGTGTTTGGGTGAAATGTAAGAACTTCCATTAAGCACAAACAAGCTATTACAAGCTATAATTTTTACAACTTTAACACCTTTATAGTAAACATACAAATAAGAATTCTCGTATAAGTGTAAGGCTACTCAACAAAACATTATCTCTTTGCTGCATCCCCGTTTTCATGTTTGCCAAAATCCGCATCGTACGTTGATTTTGGACTTGTGCCACAACAATTTCAAGTTTCATCAAGCATGAATCCACCCTTACCTTGTTTCGTTGCATCCAAATATCATAGTGAGCTACCATAAAAGCACTCCCTATTACCCCCTTCGGCATCTTTGTCAACTGCCTAGCATACACCCACGCAACTGCATTCATTGTAGGAACCTGCCAACCACACAAGTGAACAACTCCAGACAGAACCTTTATACTGTACTCACACTTTTGAAACACATGATAATGTGTCTCATCTTCAACACCACAAAACAAACACAGAATATGTAACATTCCGTTTTGATGGTTGATCTTCTTTTGTGGATTGAGTGCTATTGAGTGTTATGGAAGTGAGACAAGGTTGGCAACATTATATTGTGGTTATTTGGTAATGTTATGGAGTCAGTATTGGGAGCCTATGCTATAGTTGAGACGATATCGTGAGCCATGTTGTGGAAGGAAGAGTGGTTTATGGAGTTAGTGTTAAGTGTCCATGTTTTATAGGTTGGGTTGGAACTTCGGGGACGAAGTTCTTTTTAAGGGGGGAAGACTGTACTACTACGGATTTTATAAGCTAAGTACTCGGCCGAGTAGAGCCTACTCGGCCGAGTAGTTCCAAGAGTGTAGTTTGTTTGGGTTCTGCCGAGGAATACTCGGCCGAGTATGGTGAATACTCGACCGAGTAGAGGATACTCGGCCGAGTATACATTTTACTCGACCGAGTATCCGGTCTGATGGGTTATATTTTCCGCGATTGATTTAGAAAGGATTAGAGTTATTTATAAACGCAAAACAGTTTCCTATTACATTTCATAAAACCTAATCACTCAAACGATGCTCTAATCCTCTCCAAATATCCCCTTGTGTGTGTGTGTGTGATCATAGCAAGTGCATTCATCCTTTGTTTCTTTCGCCGGTAAGTCTTTATCCCTATGTTGTTGATGATTAATTATAGGGTTTGTCTTTATTCATGAATTGGGGGAAATGGGGTTTTCAGTTAGTGATTGGAACTATATGATTGTTGTTGTAGGTGACGATGTGGTAATTTTTATGCATTTGTATGGTTGATTGCAGCGTAAGCAGATTGCGAAAAGTTAGGGTTTCCCTACTCAGTTTTTGTGTAATTGATTTGAGATATTTGTTGTATTATGTATGATTGTTGTCTGCTGATCATCGGAGTGTCGGTGTTGTGGTGACGGTGGTGATGTGGTTGTGTTGTGACGGAAGTGGTGTTGTGACAGCAGTGATGCTGTGGTATGTGTGATTGTGGTGGAGTCACTTACGGGAGTGGCTTCACACCCTAGTTCGCCCTCCGTGGAACCCGTCACGGGAGGGGATGTGCACATTAAGGGACAGGGATTGTTAGTCGCTCGTTGATGAGCTGGACTAGGTGGGGATGGGCCGCGGTCACCCACTGGCGGCGAGGATTACCTATTGCGATGGGTAATCTGGCACGGCTACACACTTCGGTGTGTGGTCGATTAATGTGTGAAATCGGGAGACCGTGGATGGAGGATGATCAGCCGGTTACGTTAATTGTTTGTCTTATTCGAATTATGCGGTAACTGGCCCCGTGTTGTTGTTTTGTAAAACCTGCGGTGATCCATTCGAGGATGGTGAGCAGATATGACAGGTAATGCAGATGTTTAGTTATGGGACAGACATGGGGAGACATCACTTCGAGTCTAGTTTCCGCCGTTACGAGTTTAGCCGTCAATGATTTCAGTTGTATTGAAGTTCTTACACTTTTAGTTTGAGTTGGTTTGAGATAATGTATTTGCCAACTCTTTATACTTTAATAAATGTTTGGAAATTGTAACTTTGACATACTAACCTCGGGAAACCGAGATGGTAACAGCCTTTCATGCTAGGGTAGTCCTTGATAAGGTACCTTAGTATGAGGGGGTGTTACAGAATATCACTGCAGCATCCAAAGCTATACAATTTAGCTTTCATCTGTAAAGCTTCCCTGGCAGTAAGCCACCCAATGAACTGGTGTTTAGGCAAACACCACTCATTCCACACTTGCTTATACCAGTTAACTCTCTGAAAATGCCTCATAATGACCTCATATCCACTTCTAACTGAGTACCCTCTGTTAGTCCCCTGCTACAGTATAGTAGAGTAGTTCCCTAGTAACTTATCTCTTACCTTAACAATGGCCTTCCAACTCCAACTTACATCAGTCATTGGAGTATAATCAGGCCATGCTTCTTTCATATAAATATGATTTAACCCATCTAACCCATAAGCTATCCGGTTTAGAATAGATCCACCATACCAACTTTCCAATTGCAGCCACATTCCATGCATAAGAATCCCCGATTCCAAGCCCCCCTTCATTCTTTGGAGCACAAACCTTCTCCCAGCTGACAAAAAGGACTCTAATAAAGTCTACTTTCCCATCCCAAAGATACTTCCTGCAAATGGCATCAACTCTTTGCAGTATACCTTTTGGAATGATGAACATATTTGCCAAGTAATTATATAGGGATTTTAGAACAGAATTCACTAAGACTAGTCTTCCTGCATATGATAGGTGTCTAGCTCTAAAACCACTGATTCTGGAGACCAGCTTCTCAATCAAAATTTGACAGTCCTTCTTTTTCAGTCTACCAGCAGTTATAGGGACTCTTAGGTATGAGAAAGGGAGATGACCTTCTAGGAACCCAGATATTTGCAAAATCTCTTGCTTAATACTACCATGTACACCATTGAAGTAGGCATTTGTCTTTGTATTATTTATTCGGAGCCCAGAAGCGTGAGAAAAAGTAGCAAAGACTCTAAGCATAACCATGATAGAAGCAGTATCACCCTTACTGAAAAGAAGGAGGTTGTCAGCAAACATGAGGTGTGACAGTTTCAACCTTGAACATAGAGGATGATACTTGAAAGGAACAATCGCAGTGATATAAGACATGACTCTACTCAAGTATTCCATTACAATTGTGAAAAGTAGAGGTGATAATGGATCCCCTTGCCTTAATCCCTTCTGTCCCTTGAAAAAATCATAAACTTCTCTATTCATGACTAAGGAATAAGAAGCAGTACTCACATATTACATCACCAAATCAATAAATCTTCTAGGGAAATTCAAGGCCTTTAACATTTGCTCTAAAAAAGCCTAACTGATGGAATCCTATTGTATAACCCTGTCACATCCTGGCAGATCAATATGCTCTCCACAATACTCCTTCCCTTTATAAAACCTCCTTGATTAGGACTGTTAATACAAGGTAGAACTTTGGCCAGTCTATTGCATAACGATTTGGATATGCATTTATAGACTACATTGTAGCAAGAGATAGGTCTAAATTGTGTAACATTCTGAGGCATCTCACATTGTGGAATAAGAGTGATGAGAGTATGATTGAGCTGCTTTAGTAATTTCCCACTATTGAAGAAATTCTGAATTGCATCACACACAGTATCCCCAACAATATCCCTGGAATCTCTGATAAATGCACTAGAAAAACCATCCGGGCCAGCTGATTTATGAATTAGGATAGAGAACATAATCTTCTTTATCTGAGCATTCGTAACGGGAGCAAGCAGCAGTGCAGCATGCACAGGAGAACACACTATGCCCTGCTAAACAACTGAAGCACAGGCTGGGGTTGTGACCTTGGCAGTTCCCAACAAGTTTTTATAGAAACTCAAAATGCCTCCTGTATTAGACCAGTAGAATCACAAATTACCCCATTATGATCTGCAATCTTCACCACCTTCTTTCTTGTTTGCCTGCTTTTAAGAACACTATGGAAATACTTTGTGTCGATATTGATACGTGCATTTTATATAGTCTTTTTAGCCTATTTTAGCACGTATTTCTATGTACTTTCATACTGTTTATATTGCATTTTGCCCCCGAATTGGCTACTTTGGTTCGTTTTGTAGAAATGAACGCGAAAGTAGTGGAATCGTACCATTTTTCGTCTTTTTTGCATGCATTTTGAGGAGACGGGATTTTCCGGAGTGAGTTCCTGCATTGGGAAGCGTGAAGGCATGGTTTACGAGGCAGTCGGGTACGAGTTTAGGCTGATTCGAAGGAAGAATACTCAATTGAGTGGTTTTATTACTCGATCAAGTGGTTTCTGTGGCCTTGGTTGATCGATCGAGTGGATTTATACTCTATCAAGAAGAGCTGGAAAGAGAGGTTACTCGATCGAGTAACAATTCTACTCGATCGAGTAGATTATCTGCGTTTTACTCGATCGAGTGGTTTAAAACTACTCGATCGAGTAGTTTTGGCTTTCGTGGGCTTTAATTAGCCCGTGAACTTGTTTTAGTTATTGAACTTAGTTTGTTTTCTATTTAAGCATACGTTAACTAGGTTAATATCATCTTTTATATCATCAATCATTTTCTAAGACTGCGTACTCTCTCTTCTTCACTCTAACTTTATTTTCGTGGTTATTTCGCTCGGATTTGCTTGTTCTTTACGTCGGATTCTTGCGATTGTAAACTCTTTCTCCCACTTTAATATTAATCCTTCATTTGTGCATTTTAATTACTTGTTTTCTCTCATTTAATTTCTGCCCTAATTACCTTTTATGCATTTTTATTATTGTTTTTGTTGGAATATGTGTCCTCCGACAATAATGCGATCACAACTGTCGATCATGATGTTCACATGTTTAAGTCTCATTTTAAGAATACATGTGGGAAGTAATTTTTACTGTCAACTGGTCCACACATATCGGTAATGATTGGCTGACTAGAGTTTGACATTACTGTCGTGCGACGATGGTGATCAGTTGATCCCCTTAGGTCATACCTAAAAGATAACACTCTTAATTGATTATTTAATTGATCGTATGACGATACGGGTTAATTAAATTACTTAAAATTGACGGACGATATTGGAAGTAATATTTACGTATCTCATTATAATTTGATTAAATAAGATACGGTCTAAGTGATCGAATTGTTTTATTACTTAGATAAAATTATTGTTTACGGAAACAATTGAACTGAATGAATAATTTATTATAAATACAAGATGTTGTAATTTATAATTGGTAAAGTGTTTTGGTACAAGTAATTGTGAATTACTAAGTCGATTTTGTACATGACGTATTTTATTAATACGTTGATTTTTAATATGTTAAAAATACATGACAATTTTACATGTCTTATAACATGTGACAAATTGACAAAGATAAAATGTAATCCAGTTTATCCCATTTGGACCGAAATTAGGAGGGAGTATGGTATTTAAATTATGTTAAATTATTTGAGTGGAAACAAAATAATTAAACCAAGTCTCCAAGCCATGCAAGCCTAGTCTTTTCTTGGGAAGAATAGAGGCTCATGCATTGGCCTTTTCTCCCTCCCCTACCCGGTTTTTCCAACCTACACAAGCCAAGGGTTTGTCTTTTGGTACATACACTACTCTTGAGAAGAATTAATTAATTAATTCATTCTAACATCATCTAAAATATAGAGTTTTAGAGAGATAAATTACTTCTTCTTCTCCCTTCTCTTAAACCGAAAATTAAGAGACCAGAAACAATATTTTGGGTCAATTTTATTCAAAATTAATATTGTTCTAGTATCAATAATATTAATTTTATTAAGAGGTTATCTTGGGTATTATTCCTTGGGAGGTATTCTATACTTGAATCCTTTGTTCATCCATATTAGGAGAGCTCAAGAACAAGTGAGTAGGAAAACTCACTTGTGCCCAATAATCGGAAATTTCCAATGTAAGAATGATGATTTCTTCACTATATTTACTTATGTTTGCATGCATAAGATCTAATTAATTTTATGAATAAATTAAATGGAACATATAAGAATATGTTGAGTATTATGAGATATAGATTTCTGAATAAATTCAAACCTCAAGAAAGCAAAGTGTTTGTGTCTTGCAAGGTTGTCTTCTTAGAAAGAGAATTTATTTTAAAGAGACAGAGTGGGAGAAATTTTGAACTTGATGAAGTTCAAGAGCCACAAACCAAAGTAGAGACGCAAGAAGATGTTCCTTCGTCATCTAGCGCGGTTGTCCCTCCTCCTCTTAGAAGAACGGGCCAAGTTATTCGCCATCCTGATCGATATGTGGGACTTATTGAAGAAGATGGAACACTCGATGTGTTGCTTTTAGAAAGTGACAAGCCCGCCACCTACAAGGCCGCAATCTCTAATCCTAATTCCTCCTTATAGCTTGAAGCCATGAAGTCCGAAATGGATTCTATGCTTGAAAACCAAGTTTTGAACTTGGTAGATTTGCCTAAAGAGGAAAGACCTCTTCAATGCAAATGGATTTTCAAGATCAAGAATGGCATAGAAGGACATGATGATGTCTACAAAGCTAGGCTAGTGGCAAAATGATTTACCCAAGTCCAAGGCTCCATTATGATGAGACCTTCACCCCCGTAGCCATGCTGAGATCCATACGGATTTTGTTAGCGATTGCCGCATTTCATGATTATGAAATATGGCAAATGGATGTCAAAACCGCTTTTCTAAATGGGCATTTAGAAGAGGAAGTGTACATGATACAACCCGAAGGTTTTGTTGATTCTAAGAATCCTAACAAAGTGTGCAAACTTAAGAGATCCATTTATGGTCTTAAGCAAGCATCTAGAAGTTGGAATCATCGATTCAATCATGTTATAAAAGATAATGGTTTCACTCGAAGTGTTGAGGAACCATGTTTATACATGAAATTTAATGGGAGCAATGTTGTGTTCCTAATCTTGTATGTCGATGACATCTTACTCACTGGAAATGATATTCCGATGTTATCTTCTGTTAAGAAGTGGCTGAGTAACCACTTCCAAATGAAGGATTTAGGAGAGGCACAACGTATATTAGGTATCCGGATCCATAGAGATAGATCCAAGACGATATTGGCACTAAGTCAAAAGTCTTATGTTGATAAGATTTTTCGACGGTTCAGCATAGACAAATCTAAAAGGGGATTGGTACCTATGGTAACTGGGACTATATTGAGCAAGTCTCAATCTCCCTCCGAACCCCATGATGTTGAACGCATGAAGATGATCCCTTATGCTTCCGCTGTTGGATCAATCATATACGCCATGATATGCACACGTCCTGATGTCTCGTATGCCTTGAGCATGATGAGTAGATATCAAGGAAATCCAGGTGAGAGTCACTGGATAGCCGTCAAGAACATCCTTAAGTACTTGAGAAGAACAAAGGATTCTATCTTAGTGTTTGGAGGAGACACCGAGCTCCGTGTTAATGGTTACACGGACTCAAGTTTCCAAATGGATAGAGATGACATGAAATCACAAGCTGGTTTTATTTTCATGCTCAATGGTGGTGCCGTTAGCTGGAGAAGCTTCAAGGAAGCTGTGACTGCGGATTCAACAATGGAGGCTGAGTACATTGCAGCATCGAAAGCGCCAAGGACATTTGTGTGGATCAGGCAATTCACGGAAGGTCTAAGAGTAGTACCTACCGCCAATGATCCCATCACTCTCTATTGTGATAATAGTGGGACGATCTTCCAAGCTAAAGAGCCTAAATCTAGTAATAGATATAGACATGTACTTAGAAAATATCATGTAATTAGAGATTTCATTGAAAGAAAGGAAATTGCGATATGTAAGGTTGGGACGGATGACAACATATCTGATCCACTCACCAAGCCTTTATCGCAGGCGAAGCATGATGGACATGTTGCGTCCATGGGACTTAAACGTGTACCAAGTTTATGTTAGATTTTGAAATGAAATAAAAGTGTTGTTTTTGTTCATGTTCATAATCACATTTGTCTTTTATCTTTTCTTATACATTGTTATATCCAAATGGGTTGTAGTGACAAAATTGAACCCCGTTAAAGTGAACACGGATTAACATAGTATTCGCCCATAATCACTTGTATGAGGTGACGTCTCGAAGGGACTAGAGTGTGATGCGATTGATGGCAAGTTCAAATGCCATGAAGACATATGAGAATGACTAGTCGATCACATAGGCAGACTGTTATGAACACTATGTCGGGCCTTATGACCGCTTATAAAGTTCTGGCAAATTTATATAGCCTGGTCATGGCGAGAGCTACTATAGTATTCAAATGAGTCGATTCTTTTGACTAAAGACTATTCATCTAAGATGGCACAATTTCAGATTAACTTTGATTTATGTTACTACGACCTTCGTAAATGGGGTCAAATGGGCATATTTTGGGTTATGATGGTTGTGGCTACTCGAAGGGAACAAGTGCAATAAGAATTATCCACCCCTTGTCAGGGTTATAACAATATCTCATGGCCACTCGAGGAGTAATGAACTGGAAATGCGTGGCCACGCTCGGAAGGTATCCATGGTGGATAAATTTCGGTCAATCAGTTATTCTCCAGATCGAGGAAACCACTCTCGATATGATCACTTGCAAGTACGACCTGAAAGAAGTACGACCTGAAAGACACCTTGCATTGAGTGGGAGACAGTAATAGGACAAGAGAATTGGTGACGCACACTTGTCGAGGACAAGTGGGAGATTGTTGGAATATGTGTCCTCCGACAATAATGCGATCACAACTGTCGATCATGATGATCACATGTTTAAGTCTCATTTTAAGAATACATGTGGGAAGTAATTTTTTTCGTCAATGGTCCACACATATCGGTAATGATTGGTGACTAGAGTTTGACATTATCGTGATCGTGCGGTGGTGATCAGTTGATCCCCTTAGGTCATACCTAAAGGGTAACACTCTTAATTGATTATTTAATTGATCGTATGACGATACGGGTTAATTAACTTACTTAAAATCAACGGACGATTTTGGAAGTAATATTTACGTATCTCATTATAATTTGATTAAATAAGATGGGGTCTAAGTGCTCGAATTGTTTTATTACTTAGATAAAATTATTGTTCACGAAAGCAATTGAACTGAATGAATAATTTATTATAAATACAAGATGTTGTAATTTATAATTGCTAAAGTGTTTTGGTACATGTAATTGTGAATTACTAAGTCGATTTTGTACATGACGTATTTTATTAATACGTTGATTTTTAATATGTTAAAAATACATGATAATTTTACATGTCTTATAACATGTGACAAATTGACAAATTGACAAAGATAAAATGGAATCCATTTTATCCCATTTGGGTCAAAATTAGGAGGGAGTATGGTGTTTAAATTATGTTAAATTATTTGAGTGGAAACAAAATAATTAAACCTAGTCTCCTAGCCATGCGAGCCTAGTCTTTTCTTGAGAAGAATAGAGGCCCATGCATTGGTCTTTTCTCCCTCCCCTACCCGGTTTTTTCAACCTACACAACCCAAGGGTTTGTCTATTGGTACATACACTACTCTTGAGAAGAATTAATTAATTCTTTCATTCTAACGTCATCTAAAATATAGAGTTTTAGAGAGATAAATTACTTCTTCTTCTCCCTTCTCTTAAACCGAAAATTAAGAGACCAAAAACAATATTTTGGGTCAATTTTATTCAAAATTAATATTGTTCTAGTATCAATAATATTAATTTTCTTAAGAGATTATCTTGGGTATTATTCCTTGGGAGGGATTCTATACTTGAATCCTTTGTTCATCCATATTAGGAGAGCTAAAGAACAAGTGAGTAGGAGAATTCACTTGTGCCCAATAATCCGAAATTTCCAATATAAGAATGATTGTTTCTTCACTATATTTACTTATGTTTTCATGCATAAGATCTAATTAATTTTATGACTAAATTAAACGGAACATATAAGAATATGTTAAGTATTATGAGATTTAGATTTCTAACAGTTTTATCATGTTGAATATTAGTTATTTAATTGTTGTTAGTATTGATAGTATTAATAGCAATATGATAGCTAAATCTGTTTCATGTCAGGATTAGGGGATCTACGGTAGAAATGTGACGATGTAGTAATTCGGTTAAGTTAATTAATTGTGAGATTCTGTCACCATAGCAATATAACTGTATTTACCGACTTAGTTCAGTGCACGCTTCTGAGTCATCTTTTTAATCTGGTTAAATTTAATCCTCGATCGGAAGATTGGACTAAATAGACCTGCTATGAACAGTAGACTACCCTGACGAGGACGGAAGTTAAGTTAGTGGAAGTTTAGGATATAAAGTGGCCCGAAAGGACCTTTCTATATCCATCTCGCAGTAATTTATCTAAGTTGTTTACAGTTGAGTCACTGGACTACCGTAGTGAACCGAAATCCTGACATGTCCCTTCTTTATTGATAGTTTATCATCTTTTTCTGCCTTTATCGCTCTTTTCTCTGCTTCTCTTCCTTTAAACCTTTTAGTTTAGAAAACCAATTTAAAACACCCCCCATTTTGTGACCAAATAGACGGACTCTTACAGATATCTTGCCTCCCTAAAATGATCGACCTGACTTCCCTATCTATATAGTTAGTTTAGTTAGTTATTTTTGATAGGTATACGACAACCCTGTCAAATTTTGGCGCCGTTGCCGGGGAGGCAATTGCCCTATCTGTCTTTGTTTCGTTTATTTTATCCGTCTCAGGGAATTTTTATTCCTTGAGGCAGTTCTTATTTATTTTCTTTCAGTGTTATGTATGCCCAGGTCAGACAGGTTTGAGTTAGTTGCAGCTGATTCTAAGCTAGAGAGACTATTTAGGCATAGACTCCGTCTGCAAAGAGAATCTCGAAAAGAAGACTTGAGTACTTTCGAACCAGAGCTTCAGCATTTCCTTTTTACAGAAAATCCATCTTTTGAAGAAGATACTTCTAGTTCTGTAGGCCAACCAGTAAAGATGTCGAACATTGCTAGTCATTCGGAGCCTAAAGCATCATCAATTCCAAAGGATTTTAATCTCCACACTGAGGATGGGATTACATTTGACATCGTCCTTCCTATATCAATCTGGTGGAGAGAAATCTCTTTAGAGGTGTGGTAGGTGAAGACCCGAGAAAGCATATGGAGGTCTTTACAGACTACTGTTCTACTATCCCCGCCACAAAGGGGGTAACTCAAGACAAGATTAAGGAGGTTATGTACCCTTTTTCTTTGACTGACTCAGCCAGGGAGTGGCTAAGTGATTTGGACCGCACAGCCGCAGGGGCTACAGATTGGGAGTCCCTTGCTCTTGCTTTTTATAAGAGGTATTTCCCTCCACAGCGCACCAATCAGCGGCAAAGATCACATGTTTCAACCAGGCTCCCGATGAGACTTTCTATGAAGCATGGTCCCGTTTCAAGAAGTTGGTGAGGTCTCTTCCTTACCATGGTTTTGATCCATGGTTTCTGTCCAACCAGTTCTACAATGGGTTTTACGATGATCACAGAGCCATACTTAATGCATCATCTAATGGAAGATTCCAAGAGAACACTGATGATGATAAGGGATGGGCTTTTATTGAAGAGATGGCGAACCACTGTGCTGAGTATGGAAACTTGAGGGATGGTATTAGAACAGTTCATGCAGTCGATAAGAAAGTTATGGCTCAGCTGGAAGCCATGAATGCTAGGTTTGATAAGTTAGAGTTGCATTCTGCTGGGGAGCCTCAGACGGTTCATCTGCTTACTAGAGGGGAGATTGTAACATGTGAGAGATGTGGGAGCAATGACGGTCACACCGCTGTTGGCTGTCTTACAGAGATGGAACATGCCTTGCTTTTGAACAATACAGGCAAGGAGGGGGGTCCTACTATAACAACCAAGGGGCAGTCCATCCCAATTTGAGGTGGACTAGTGAAAATATGCTCAATCCTACCCATCCTCCGCATCAACAGCAGCCATATATCCCTCCTCATAAGACTCAACATGGCTTTCAGAAGCCTCCTTCCTTTGCTACACCTAATCAAGGTGCATCATCTTCTGGTGGAGTAAGTGAGCTAGGTGAGTTGAAGACGATGTTGCAGTCTCTGACAAAGCAGTGGCAGCTGAGTGATCAAAAAAAAGATGCATCTATCAAGGCACTTGAAACTCAAGTTGCCCAGTTAGCCACGAACCAGTCCACAAGGAAACCGGGTCATTTACCGTCACAAGCTGATAAAAATCCACATGAGACGGTATATTTAGGTAATTTGAGGACCGGTCGTTCATATGAGGGACCGGTCGTGTTGAAATCAGACCCGAGGAAGGAAATCATAGCTGATGAACAGTGTTCTGGCAAAGAAAAGGAGCTGACGACAAGGAAAGTACTCAATCGACTGATTACTGGGGGTCGATCGAGTGGATTTGCTGAAGAAAGGGCTCGATCGAGTAAAAATTCTACTCGATCGAGTGAACAGAGAAAAGAAGTTACTCGATCGAGTGAACTTTCTACTCGATCGAGTGATTTTGTTGAAGAAACAGCTCGATCGAGTGGTAATTCTGGTCGATCGAGTAATGTAGATAAACAACAGCTCGATCGAGAGCCTGCTAGTGCTCGATCGTGTGAAAAATTGCCTGAAAGACCTCGTTCGAGAGGAAAGAAGCGTCCGAAAGATTTGGAGCTTGATCCGGCTGACACGTTGGAAGAGAGGAACAAGGGACTCGAGATAACCGTCACGGTGCCCTTCCCGAGGCATTTGCAAAAGTACTAAGGCAAATCAACAATTCGGCAAATTTGTCGAACTTCTGAAGAGCTTGCAGGTCACTGTGCCATTCGCCGAGCTGCTGACACAGGTACCCTCTTACCTTAAATTTATGAAAGAAATTTTATCGCGTAAGAGGCACATTAATGATCATGAGATGGTATCTTTGACCGAGGTAGGGACAACCCTAGTTCAGAATAAGGTACCTCCCAAAAAGTCAGACCCGGGTAGTTTTTCGATTCCGTGTCATATTGGTACCCATTTGATTGATAACGCGTTATGCGATGTTGGCGCTAGCGTGAGTGTCTTACTGTTGTCTCTGGCTAAGAGACTTGGTTTGACAAAGTTTAATTGCACAAACATGACTGTTCAGATGGCCGACCGTAGCATATCACGGCCACTAGGTGTCATAGAAGACATACCTGTTAAGATCAGGAGGTTTTTTATTCTCGTTGACTTCGTTGTACTTGACATCCCCGAAGATGCCCATACCCCTATTATTTTAAGGAGACCATTTTTATTTACTGCCCGTGCAGTAATAGACGTCGGGGGCAAGACATTGACTTTTCAGGTTGGGGACGAGGAGGTGATATTCCATCAGTCTAAGTTCCGGAGGGCTCCCATGCAAGCTCAGCCTTGCAATGCCCTCTCTTCTACTGACCCTATTATTGACACTCGAAGTGAAAATTTGGAGCATTGTACTGCTATTGTGACCCCTCCGCCTCAGGTTGAGAGCAAAAAGGAGGTAAGTTCGTCTGTTTTCCTTGCTGCAGGTACAGATGAAAATAATGCAGGAGCTGTCAAAGGGCATTTTGCAATTAATGTCAGTCGAAGTGGGGGTGACAATGTTAAAGCCGGTGAGAAAGGAGTAAGGATGAGAAAGGTTCACGCGTATGTGGACGTCAACTATTCCCCTCCTAACAATTCAAGTTCAAGCTCGTGGAAATTGAACAGGACTATCAATGTTGCTGAGATGACGTCCTCCAGTCAGGAGCCCCCCAATGGGCTACTGAATTGCCTTGGGAAGTGAGCGGGGAAATGCCCCGTCTACCAACTTGTAAAAATAATTTTTTAATTTTTCCGTCGAATTTCTTTTATTGCTTTTAATTAGGACAATTAGAATTTAGACATTTTTTAGAGTAGATTAGAGACTATAGACTATTACTTTGCGTATTTGCTATTTTGGAATACTTTTACGAGTGTTTCTATGCAGTTTTGGGGAATTTTACGTAAATTCAAAGGAATAATGGCGAATTCAAGAGCTTACACGAGGAAAAGAGCTCGATCGAGTGCTTTTTGTACTCGATCGAGTGGATTCTGTTCGATCGAGTGATTCAATATTACTCGATCGACTAAAGCTGGATAGGGGAGTTCTCGATCGAGTAACTTTTTACTCGATCGAGAGGATGCATACAAGAAGCTCTCGATCGAGTAGTTTTAAACCACTTGATCGAGTGAAATGGGAAATGACACGCAGGGAGTTTTCTTTAACTTCCTTCTTTTTGATTGTTATTTCATTTTCACCCCAATTTTTCGACCCCTACCTCATTTGCGATTAAAAACACCCCAAATCCCCCATATTTCTTGCCCATTTGCCAAATCCGTTACCTACATTTTGTTACTTGTTAATTAATCGTCATAAGCCCTCTGTTTTTTCCTTGATTCACGCCATTTTACACCATCAATTCGGGATTTTAGGGTTTCGCGATTTTTCTATTAAAAACCGCCATTGTTGCTTGTTTCTTGCCGATTAATTGCAATTTGTGGGTTTCTAATTATAAAGTAAGTGATCCTTACACTTCTTTGCATTTAAATTTCATTTATTTTGCCTTTTATGAAGTGAATTAGGACCTAGGGTTTCGATTTTCTGTTTTGGGTCGAAATTATCGACTATAATTTTGATCCAATGCTTAGTCTTGCTTACTTGATGCTTATTCCCATACCTCATTCATTTTTACTTGCTTAGTTCGAATTTTTGCGAGAAAATTGCGATTAGGGCTTCTTCAGTCGAAATTTTTGACTGTCAACTGGGTTTTCATGCAGCCATATGTTTAATTTACTTCAATTGTTGCTTAATTAGCTTCCATTGATGCTTGCTACCCCGCTCCTATCGTTGTTTACCCGCTATCATTCGAACTTTTCAGGAAATTTTTGGAATTTTCGGGCTGTAGTCGAATTTTTCGACTGTTAGGGAATTGTCATGCTGTTTTTCACATTGTTTTCATGATGTTTAGCTGCTGCTTTGTTATGAAATTCCCCTGCCCTACTTATTCAGGATTGATTCTAGCTCTCTGCCCTCCACTAGCTCGACTTCTAGTCCATCCTTGTCTGAGACGGTGGTCCATGCTGTCACCACCGCCTCCACTTCTGTTAGTACCGCATCCCCTGTGTTCTTAGTCTCTGCTGCTGGTACAGTTTTTACGCCTGCTAGCCCTGTTTTAGCTGCCCCCTCAGTCACAGCCACCACCAATGCTAGCACTGCTGCTAGTCTTTCTTCCTCAGTGGTGGTCACAGCAGCCACAACCTCTACATCAACCACGGTGAGCACACCTGTGGCAGACTCACCCGCAGTTGCAACTGCTTTACGGGCGGCCATAGTTCCTCGCATCGTCACTGGACGTGCTTCTACCTCAGGTTCTCGAGGCCGGGGCCGAGGTCGTGGACGTGCTCGTGCTCGTGCTACGCCAGCTCCTAGTCCTTCTGGAACGGTCACTGTCCGAGGGGACGACTCCCTCGGTTCCAACCCTGAGTTCCCGCAGTTAATTTTCGTTAATGGTGTACATCATAAGAGGTTTTATAACTTAGTCGGTTGTGAGTTTTTTCCTACCCGGTTCTTAGACCATCCGACACTTAAGAGGCTCGGTTTCTACGAGCCAGTTTGTGAGCTTTTACGGGGCACGGGGATGGCCGGACTCATTACTATGAGCGGCCACACCTTTCTGGAGCTGAGTCTTGAGTTCCTCAGCTCCTTCACCTTCTCCTTCGGGGCACACGATGTTGTTCCCACTAGTCTTTCCGTGTCTTTCCGGTTGTTCAACCGGACTTTTTCGATGACGTTGGAGGAGTTTGGTACCAGACGCGGCCTTTCCTTTACGGGCGCCACTGCTGCCCCTAGGAATGTCATTCGTCAGCTTTGGTGGACCTTGGCCCAGACCACCTTTCCCGAGCGAACGCTCGCGCAGGTCCACCGTCCCCCTGCCCGTTACTTTCTTAGAATGATAGGGAACATCATTTTTGGCCGTAGGGAGCCAAACAACATCAATAACAACGAGCTCTCCATCTTAGGCGGTTACCTGAACATTGACTACGAGGGTCCTTTTACCCTCAACATTGCCTATCTGACCGCCCAGTACTTCCAGGCCCAGGGGGAGAAAGTCACAGGATCTATTGTCTGCGGTGGTATAGCCACCATTCTTGCCCGTTCCCTTTTCCCTGTCTGGCCTCGTGACTTACCGTACCTACATAGAGAGAGGTAACTGAGCCTAGATGTCATGCATTATCAGCATTGGCTGACCACAGACTATCGGACATGGAAGATAGACGGTTCCTTGTCCGTGGACTTGCCTTGCACCACTCTCCCCCGTCTAGCCCCTTTGCCTACTATCGCACAGGGCGCCCGACTTCCACCTCTACCTGACTACCACCTCCAGGTTCGCCCACCTACTACTTTACCCGCCGCTAAGAAGCGGCGCAAACTTGAGACCGGTGAGGGGTCCACACCTTCTAGGAGCGGCCAACCTTTAACGGCCACTCCTACACCCATCCCGATCCCTACTCCTACTTCCGCACCCGCCGACCAGACCCAGACCCAAACACAGACACAGCCGGTCTTACCGGCTAATTTTGTACCTCCACCACCCTTTGAGGCGTCCTCGGTCATGGACCAAGGGCGCCGTGACGGTTTGTTAGTTGAGATTGCAGAGAGACAGGCTCGTATGGAGCGGGACTTAGCTTTGACTTTGTTCCCTCTATACGAGTATCACATGAGTCGACACCATCCGATCCCAGAGGGTTGGCCACACCCTTCCTTTTACCGGTACCCAGCTGAGGGGTACCCGGAGTCTGCTGAGGAGGAGGAGGAGGAGGTGGACGAGGACCCGGCGGCGGCGGCAGAGACAGCTCGAGATGAGAGAGGAGGAGGAGAGAGCGGTAGGTGGACCCGGACTTCACGGCGACGATGGAGGACGTGCGTGACAGCGACGAGGAGGCCGACGAGTAGCTGCTAGTCTACTCACTTCCCCAGTTTTCTGGCTGGTTTGGGGAAGTTCGTGTTTTGTATGTCCTTCTCACTCTTTTATTTTTGTCTCCTATTTATTTTATTTTTTTATTCTTTATTGGTTGTATATTCCCGTTCCCCTGTATATATCTGCTGGTGTATGCTGGAGGACAACGAGGGCGTTGTCCGTTTTTGTTTGGGGAGGGTATTGCATCTTTTTGAGTCTGCATTTGCATTTGTTTTGCATTCACGTTTATTTATTTCAGCTTGCATTGTTTATTTATTTCATAAAAATCGAAAAAAAAACCAAAAAAATTTCAAAAATTTCAAAAAAAAATCACGTTTATTTTTGCATATAGGTTGAGTCAGAACGGTTGATTTCCGTGATGATATTGCACTATAACTTGTCATTTTTACTTGAGCCTTGCACATCTGTTGATAATTATTAGCTTTGTCATACGCATAGTCTACGAGTTTTTGTTCAAATATAGCTGACTGTTTAAACTTGACCTGATAAATTGGCAACCTACTTTACAATATCTGAGGTTTAGAGCCCATAACTGGTGACATTCATGACCAGTTCATTAGGAATTGAGAGTAGTACTCCTTGGATAGCATGTTCATCATTTTTGCACTTTTATGACATTCGATTTCTTGTCAAATGCACACATTCGGGTTTGTGGTCGGTGTCACATGCAGGGAGGTGCTTGCAAATTTTTCCCCTTTTCTTATAATTTTCACTCATTTAGCTCCACTTAAGCCAAAACTTGCCTTTTGACCCATTAGTTACATCCCAAACTGAGCCTGCCTAGTCAAGCTAGTTTAGTATGTTCTTTTGTGGTATATTTTTCCGTCTGCAGTTTGGCCCTTTTTATTTGATTGGAGTTGGTGTAAATAGAGGAAGGAGAAAAAGAAAACAAAAAAAAAAGAAAAAAAAAAGAATTGAAAAAAAAAAGTGAAAAGAAGAAAGAAAAAAAATGAAAAAAAAATGAAAAATGAAAAAAATCACGTGTACAGTGATGGAAAGCCAGGAAGAAGAAATCTGAAAAATTTGATCTGGTTATTTATTTGAGTTCGTCTATATTCATTTCTATCTTGTGACGGTCTCACTCCTCTGTTTTATTCCAAATTTTTGAGGAGATTGTGTATGAGATTAGTAAGATGTGTGCCAAATGAAGGGCGCTTTTACTTTATTTTTCAGTCAGATAAGATTTGGATGGTTTTATATGGTCTTGTTAGGAACTAGCTTGACACTTTTACCTCCACATTACCATAACTTATTTTGCCTTTTCTCACCTGAACCTCACTATTCCCATATTATTTGTAAACCCTCGGCTGTGACGGATATTATTGGTTGGAGTGTGTGCATTAGTACTTGAATTGTCTTTCATTTTTGTTGCATGCATGCTATGTAGGTCGCAGTTAGGTGAGTGACTGTTTCTCTTTCTCTCTTTTACATATAACATTCACCATTTGCTTCATGAGAGAAGAGTGACCACGAGAGAGTCTGATTTTGTTGGTCTTGCAAGGTCGATAAGTTGGCTATTTTTCTGAACAGCTTATAACTCGTTTGCGTATTTACTTCTTAGCTATGTCTGTTAATTTTTGTTGCATTAAATTGGTTCAAGTAGACAAGTTAAGCTAGCTCTGAGTTTTCATTTGCGTTCCATTAATTGCATTTTAGTTTACTCGAGGACGAGTAAAGGTTCAGTTTGGGGAGATTTGATTCGTGCATTTTATATAGTCTTTTTAGCCTATTTTAGCAAGTATTTCTATGTACTTTCATACTGTTTATTTTGCATTTTGCCCCCGAATTGGCTACTTTGGTTCATTTTGTCCGTTTTGTAGAAATGAACGCGAAAGTAGTGGAATCGTACCATTTTTCGTCCTTTTTGCATACATTTTGAGGAGACGAGATTTTTCGGAGTGAGTTCCTGCATTGGGAAGCGTGAAGGCACGGTTTACGAGGCAGTCGGGTACGAGTTTAGGCTGATTCGAAGGAAGAATACTAGATCGAGTGGTTTTATTACTTGATCGAGTGGTTTCTGTGGCCTTGGTTGATCGATCGAGTGGATTTATACTCGATCAAGAAGAGCTGGAAAGAGAGGTTACTCCATCGAGTAGATTATCTGGCATTTTACTCGATCGAGTGGTTTAAAACTACTCGATCGAGTGATTTTGGCTTTCGTGGGCTTTAATTAGCCCGTGAACTTGTTTTAGTTATTGAACTTAGTTTATTTTCTATTTAAGCATACATTAACTAGGTTAATATCATCATTTATATCATCTATCATTTTCTAAGACTGCGTACTCTCTCTTCTTCACTGTAACTTTATTTTCGGGGTTATTTCGCTCGGATTTGCTTGTTCTTTACGCCGGATTCTTGCGATTGTAATCTCTTTCTCCCTCTTTAATATTAATCCTTCATTTGTGCATTTTAATTACTTTTTTTGTCTCATTTAATTTCTGCCCTAATTACCTTTTATGCATTTTTATTATTGTTTTATCATGTTGAATATTGGTTATTTAATTGTTGTTAGTATTGATAGTATTAATAGCGATATGAGTAGCTAAATCTGTTTCATGTCGGGATTAGGGGATCTACGGTAGAAATGTCCAATGTAGTAAATAGGTTAGGTGAATTAATTGTGAGATTCTGTCACCATAGCAATATAACTGTATTTACCGACTTTGTTGAGTGCACGCTTCCGAGTCACCTTTTTAATCTGGTTAAATTTAATCCTGGATCGGAAGATTGGACTAAATAGACCTGCTATGAACAGTAGACTACCCTGACGAGGACGGAAGTTAAGTTAGTGGAAGTTTAGGATAGAAAGTGGACCGGAAGGACCTTTCCATATCTATCTCGCAGTAATTTATCTAAGTTGTTTACAGTTGAGTCACTGGACTACCGTAGTGAACCGAAACCCTGACACGTCCCTTCTTTATTGATAGTTTATCATCTTTTTCTGCCTTTATCGATCTTTTCTCTGCTTCTCTTCCTTTAAACCTTTTAGTTTAGAAAACCAATTTAAAACACCCCCCCATTTTGTGACCAAATAGACGGACTCTTACAGATATCTTGCCTCCCTGAGGAGATCGACCTGACTTCCCTAGCTATATAGTTAGTTTAGTTAGTTATTTTTGATAGGTATACGATAGCCCTGTCAGTTATCTCCTTTATCCACCCATGTGACCTTAGATTTCTCTTGCAGGACATTGTAGAAGGCATCATTTAACTCTCTGTAACTTTTAGCTGCATCAATATCTTGTTGAATTAGGTTAGCATTCAAAGGATAACACCTCAGTTTCCCTTGAATATACACCAAATATTGCCAGGCCCTAACAGTTTTATTCTCAATATCATCAAACTGAGCTCTATTAAGCAGCTTCAAGGGATGCTTCAAACTTTTGAATATTTTAACCAGAATATACATTTTGGCGCCATGCCAATGTTGATCCCAAGTCTTTTTAACACACTCATAAAAATGATAAGCTGTGCTCCACATATTAAAGTACTTAAAGCTTCTTCTTTTAACTTGACAATTTTCTGTTGTCTTGATAATTATGGAGTATGATCCATTAAACCTTCAGTATAAAAATGAGCATAACTATCCTGATGCCTCCTCAACCAAGACTGATTAACCAAAACTTTATCCAGACGACTATATACTCTAGTAGAAGGGTCCTGCTTATTATTCCATGTGAAAAAGGATAAAATGGTTGTATATCCACAAGCTCACACTCATCAATACACCTCTGAAAATCCTCCATCTCCCCCTCACTAGTAGACCCCCTAATCTTTCTAAGGGACTCGGCATACTATTAAAATCACCACACACCACCCATGCTTCAGATATTAAACGCCTAACCACATATATAGTCTGTCCTATAGAATTATTCTTTCTTCTACCTCATTGAAAGCATACACCGTAGTGATGTAGAATTCATCACCAGTACACACCTCCTTAGCCTTCATATGAATGAACTGAGCACTCTATTCAAGAAATATAATACTGAATTTTGCAGGGTCCCATAGTATCCATATTCTGCCTCTCTTATGCCATCTAGTATTTGTAGAGACACACCTATTGGCACAAATATTATTTCTAACAGAGTTTAGAGATATAGGTTTGACCTTTGTCTCAAGGAGACTAAACAGACAAACTTGATACTGATGAAGGAATCATTTTATTGTTTTCTGTTTTGCTGGAATGTTTAGTTCCCTAATATTCCAGAATCCTATGTTATGAATTACCCCCTGTGGGAGGTAATACACTACCTATAGCACCAATACCAACTTTTGGAGTGGCATTATTTAGAGCATCCATGAAGGTATATTTTGAAAGTTCGGATACACTTAGCTCAGCATCAAGTAACTCCTATCTACTAAATCGAACTATAGCTCTCAATGGTGTACCTGCCACAGTATACTTCCCATTTCCAGTCAAAGAAACCTGAAAAGTGTTTGGTTTCTCTATAGGAGTATTTATGTCACCAACACTGGAAATGGTCTCAGCTGCAGTTGATATTATAGGGGCATCAACAGATACATTTTGCTTCTACACAACAATGGGGGTATGACCAAGAGAAGCCACTATTGGCCTAGTTTCCTTCCTTTGAATAGGTTTAGGCCTCCACTGCTTCTTCTCAATGACAGATTTTTCTTTAGGCTTAGGTTTCCTACAGGTAGCAGTATCATGTCCAATTCCACCACATTGTTTACATAGGATTGGCTTCCACTCAAATTCCACTGGTATAGTAATAACATGCCCATCCTCATCCAAAATTTAACACTCTTAGGAATCCTAAGCCCAAAAGGGACATCCACCATTACTATAGGAAAACCCAATCTAGTCTTGCCAATAGTAGCAGTGTCACTATGAACATATTTCCTAACAAGCCCTGCAATCCTAGGAAGACATTTACCCCAGAACTTCAAGGGTAGATTATGTAATTTTACCCATACCGGAACTTCCTTAACATCATCTTTCACAAACTCAACAGAATCACTCCATGGTCTCACTATCAGAGGTTGGTTATCAAACAAATAGTGACCCTGTTGAAGGATGATATTCTTTGTTCTCTCAGATTAAAATCTTACCATAAAAATCCCATTAGGAAAAAAGGAGACCTTATCAACATCATGATTCATCCATATTCTCCTAATAAAACCATCAAGGACCTCTATTATTATAGGATTTGCACCTAGGACAAAACAGTATACCGAGTTCTTCCATTACGCAATCTCATCCTTAACATACACACACACACACACACACACAAAATATATATATATATATATATATATATATATATATATATATATATATATATATATATATATATATAGGCAAGATCCGGTGAGTCCACCTATATATTTGAGTCCATGAGTCCATAAATCAATATCACGCACTATACAAAACAATATCACGAATTTTTTTTTTCAAATTTTTTTTCAAATTTTTTAATTCAAATAAGTAAATCATTGGATAAAACTCTCCTTTGAATTGATGTGTGATGCAAGCGAATTTGCCATATGGGCGATCTTTGGTCTAAGATAAGACAAGAAGCTCCGGGTCATAGCTTATATAAGTAAATCATTGGATAAAACTCAATTCAATTAAACCACCATGGAGAAAGAGATCCAACCCTTGGTATAGGGACATTTCAAACTACTTGTGTTATAACTTTATTCCGAAATAATTTGATAACTAAGCTAGGAAGAAGTTGAGATATGAGTCAAGGAGGTATGTTGGGAAGACCCTTTCTTGTATAGAAGATGTAATGATGGTATCTATCGAAGATGTGTCACTCCTGAAGAGGGAATAGTCATCCTTCAATCTTGTTATGCTACAACTTCGGGAGGCCATTTATCCACCTCAAGAACCCAAGCTCGTGTTCTCCATTATTGTTTTTATTGGCCCTCATTATTTAAGGAGGCTTATGCTTTTGTACACTCTTGTGACTCTTTCCAACAAAGGGGAGATATTGGAAGGTGATACGTGCATTTTATATAGTCTTTTTAGCCTATTTTATGCACGTATTTCTATGCTTTTATCGTGGTTTTATGCTACGAAATGCCCCGAATATGCTACTTTGGTGTATTTTGTCTTAATTGCAGGAATGGACCATAAAGTAGTGAAATCAAGCCATTTGCCGTCCGTTTTGCATGCATTTGGAGGAAGAGTAGATTTAGAGCGGGAATTATAACAAAATTGAAAATTTGTTAAAATTCAAAAAAATTCACGTTTATTTTAGCTTATAGGTTGAGTCGAAACGGTCGATTTCCATGATGAAATTGCACTATATTTGTCTTTTTGCTTAAGCCTCGCAATAAACTATATATTCTTTAGCTTTGTCTTATTGCATATCTACGAGTTAATGTTTAATTTAGCTTAACGAATAGACTTGACCTGAAATTTTGGCAACCTACTTATAAATTCTAAGGAATTAGAGCCGTATAAACTGGTGTCATTTATGACCAGTTTCATGTAGGATTGTGAGTAGTTACTCCTTGCATAACATGTATCATCAATTTGCATGTATATGAAATTCAATTGCTTTTTGCCTTCATACATTCGGGTTAGTGGTTGGTGTCACATGCAGGGAGGTGCTTACAATTTCCCTTTCTTTCATTTTTACCCATTTAACTCCACATTAGCCAAATTTGCTTGTTGACCCTTAGCTACATTCCAAATTTAGCCTGCCTTGTCAAGCTAGTTTAGATTGTTCTGCGGTATACTGTCTATTGTATCATAATTGAGTTGGAAATGGATATGTTGATATATGGTTCTGTTTAGGTACTAGCTTGATCACCTATACCTCCACATTCCCATAAATGTTTTGCCTTTCCTTACCCATTGCCTCACTTTACCATATTTTTGTAAGCCCTCGGCTGTTATAGGACCTTGTTTGGTTGGAATGTATGTACGGTAGCTAGAATTGTCTATCATATTAGTTGCATGCATGTTTATGTGGGTCGTAGTCTAGGTGAGCGACTATTTGTCTTTCTCTCTTACATATATATGTTCACCCTTTGCTTCATGAGAGAAGAGTGACCCGTGAGAGTCCATTGTTTAAGGTCTTGCAAGGTCGACGGTTCAGCTACTTTTATAAACATCTTATAACTCGTTTGCATTTGACTGTCTTGCTATAAGTGTTAGTTTGCTTGCATTAAATTGGCTTAAGTGGGCATTTGTAGCTAGCTCTGAGTTATCTTTTTTCCGTTCCATTAGTTGCACTTTAGTTTACTCGAGGACGAGTAAAGGTTTGGTTTGGGGAGATTTGATACGTGCATTTTATATAGTCTTTTTAGCCTATTTTATGCACGTATTTCTATGCTTTTATCGTGGTTTTATGCTACGAAATGCCCCGAATATGCTACTTTGGTGTAGTTTATCTTAATTGCAGGAATGGACCATAAAGTAGTGAAATCAAGCCATTTGCCGTCCATTTTGCATGCATTTGGAGGAAGAGTAGATTTAGAGCGGGAATTATAGCTGTCTTGGGATGCGTGAAGCTGTTTCGGGAGCTAAAAGGACAAGTCAAAGTCAAACTAACGGATTTTATAGCTCCTGAAGTCAAGATCCCCTCGATCGAGCTCTTTTCTAGTCGATCGAGTGGTTTTAGGAATAAAAAACAGTCGGTCGAGTAACTTATTTAGTCAATCGACCAGTTGCATAATTAGCTTTAGTCGATCGAGTAGAAATATTGGTCAATCGACCAGTTTTGAGCCTTAGTTGCTCGATCGAGAGGTTTTATTCCACTCGATCGAGTGGATTTGCTTATGGGCTGGGCTTTTTAGTTAATTTCCGTCAATTAGGTTTAGAAAATCCTATTTTCTTATAAATAGGAGAGTTAGGACGTCAGTTAGGGTGTGCTTCTTATCCGGGATCGCACGTTACTGTTCACTGCCACTTTGTTCTTCTCTATTTCCGGACCATTAATTCAGTAATCTTTCCCTTATTCTCTTTTAATGCTTATTTCTTCTTTAATTCTTGTCATTGCTTATTTAATTATGCGTAGCTAAATCCCTTAGTATGTTAGGATTAGGAAAGCCGTGGTTGCAACATGTTATAATTGACTTGAATAGATTAGCCTTGTGATAAGAATTGTATTAGGCAATATAATTGTTATTAGGTTGAATGTATGCATGCAGGAGACCAATTTATAAAAGTAGTTAACCCCGACCTGGATCGAAAGATTGGAAGGGAAGGCTTGCTTAATTACAATAGGTGATACCTAATTAGGGCGAAAGCTAAGTTAGGAGACCCTAGGGCGGTTTAAGGACCGAAAGGTGACGACCATAGCTCTTCTTATCAATAGTTTAATCGACTCAGTTGACCCGATAGTGTAGCTGCCGCGGTAGACCGACACCTAGCATATCCCCTTCTATAACTGTTAATTTCTTGTGTTTATCTCTCTCTTACCTTCTTATTAGTTTAGTTAAAATAATCAAAACCCCCACATTGTGACATTAGACAGACCGAGTAAAACAGATAATTAGCAAAATAGCCTCCCTGTGGAGATCGACCCTACTTACCGCTGACTTCTGTTAGTAGTAACTTAGGTATTTATTTTTGGTACAAAACGACCGTATCAAATTTTGGCGCCGTTGCCGGGGAGGCGACGCTTTTATCTGTTTTATTTTGTTTGTCTTTCGCCTCAAGGGAAGACTAAGTACCTTGAGGCTGTTCTTATCTTTCTCTTTAAGTGCTGTTTTGATAGGCCTACAGGTTTATTAGACAGGCTACCGAGGGAGATTATCGAAGGGAAGGCTTGAGTACCTTCGATCCCTCTTGCCAAGATGACATATGTCTCCCGACTAATCGCTCAGTTTGAAGCCCAAGCTGAAAAACCTGCTAGTTGGGAAAGGAAGAAATCTTGGGGATGTGGTGCTGCTGAGCACAATGCAGCTGCAGTTGTGCCGCCACATCCACCCTATCAATGGCCACCGTAACAAGATCCCCCTGATATACAAGAAGAAGAAATTGCGGAGCTGAAATCCTTGTTGGAGACACTTGCATTCCAAGCGCAAGAATATGTTAAACGTATAGAAGAGAGTGATAGACGTAGAGAAGCTCAAATCCTTGAGTTGGAGTCACAAATAGCTCAGTTAGCAGCTGAGTCGGATAGTTGGCAACCAGAAGAGGTATACCTTGCTGAGAGCGGTTTTTCCCCTGAGGAAACCGTGTTGCCCAATGCTGAGGATGACTTTTATGACTCTGACGACGAGTTTCTATCATATTTCACTAGCTTACGCGAAGATTTCAGCCCTGTACAGGAGGAATCACTCGATCGAGTGACTAATATTAGTCGATCGAGTGATTTTCCAGGAGAAAGTGCTCGATCGAGTGATATTTCCACTCGATCGAGTGGAATTCAGGAGGAAGTTGGTCGATCGAGCGATTATTCTGCTCGATCGACTGATTTGGCCATTGGGAGATTTGATTCGTCATATGGGTTTGATTTAGATGACGATTTTGGAGATGATAATGGATACGGTGAGTCTCCCTTATTCAAAGCCGAGTCGGACACACTTGAAGCTGAGATTTATGGACTGAATTCCACTGCGGGCGACGAAAGGACAGCTGAGTCGGTATTTGCTCCTAGCACGGATGAGGTATTACATTCTTTTGTCAGTGATTCCGTGGTTGAGAGCAACCAACCTGAGGTAGTAAACGATAACTTTATTATTGTTTGTTTTAATAGTATATTGCCTCGTTTTACTCGCGCTATTTCTTTAAAAGTTATACCTCCTCTCATGTGGTCGATTAATTTAAAGATTTTTCACCGTCCTTATCATTTCAAGTTAGTTAATCTGAGACGATGCCCTATTTTATTGACAACTGCTCCCGCGCTCCTCTATTTTGTGGATAAATTTAGGCGCTCTCATAGGAAATTTGTTAGACTTAAATGTTTATATACTTTTATTTCCTATTGCTTTATTCCACTGTGGTGCTACTTTTGCTTTTGTGTAGCACATGCGCAGATGTACGATCTAATGCTGCGCGCTTTGAGCTGTTTTGATTATAGCTGATTATAGAGGCTCGAAGAAAAAGAAGGTCGAGCTCGGACCTGACTGAAGCTAGCGCTACCCGGGAGGCAACCCGGAGACTTAATTTTAATTTTCTATTTTCATTTCAGTTGTAATAAATGATCTTTGTACCATAAACTATTTTAGTATGCTTGTTTAGTTAGTTTATGGGCTGCTTTCATTGCGTTTTGCAGGTACTCGATGAGAATTACTCGATCGAGTAGTTTTTCTACTCGATCGAGCACTTTTGCTGACAATTCCTTTCGATCGAGCAGATTTTCCACTCGATCGACCACCTGCAGAAAGAAAACCACTCGATCGACTGCTATTCTCCTCGATCGAGCAGTTTTAGAAGCCTACTTTACTCGATCAGCTATTAATCCTCTTGATCAAGTATTATTGACTTGGATTAGCTTCCTGAGACGGTTTTCCGGGCTTTTAGCAACCTCCCATATTCATGGTCGGTTTATGAGGTCCCTTTATTCGCGTATCTTGTAAGTTTTCCGCATTTACTCTCTTTCTCCTTTAGTTTGCATTTCCTTTCCATGTTTTGGTACAATGGGGGCATTGTACGGTTTGGTTTGGGGAGGTTATGCATCTATATCTGTGTCTGCATATTGTTTTTTTATTGCATTTCTGTTATCACGTCTAATTTATGTATGCATTGTTTTTTATTCTTAAAAAAAAATTATTATAAAATCCCAAAAAAATTGAAAATTTGTTAAAATTCAAAAAAATTCACGTTTATTTTAGCATATAGGTTGAGTCGGAACGGTCGATTTCCATGATGAAATTGCACTATATTTGTCTTTTTGCTTAAGCCTCGCAATAAACTATATATTCTTTAGCTTTGTCTTATTGCATATCTACGAGTTAATGTTTAATTTAGCTTAACGAATAGACTTGACCTGAAATTTTGGCAACCTACTTATAAATTCTAAGGAATTAGAGCCGTATAAACTGGTGTCATTTATGACCAGTTTCATGTAGGATTGTGAGTAGTTACTCCTTGCATAACATGTATCATCAATTTGCATGTATATGAAATTCAATTGCTTTTTGCCTTCATACATTCGGGTTAGTGGTTGGTGTCACATGCATGGAGGTGCTTACAATTTCCCTTTCTTTCATTTTTACCCATTTAACTCCACATTAGCCAAATTTGCCTGTTGACCCTTAGCTACATTCCAAATTTAGCATGCCTTGTCAAGCTAGTTTTGATTGTTCTGCGGTATACTGTCTATTGTATCAAATTTTGGCGCGTATTCTGTTGATTCGGAGTTGGTATTTTATGAAAAAGGGGAGGATGATGAAAAAAGACGTGAAAAAGAAAAAAATAGAAAAAGAAAAAAAAAATCGAAAAAGAAAAAAAAATGTTGTTTGGTTGACGGTTTCTGCCCCTATGATCTATCTTACATTATTTGAGGGGTATGTTTGGTTTGGTTTGGTGAGATTTTATGCCAAATGAAGAGCATGTGCGTAATTCATAATTGAGTTGCAAATGGATATGTTGATATATGGTTCTGTGTAGGTACTAGCTTGATCACCTATACCTCCACATTCCCATAAATGTTTTGCCTTTCCTTACCCATTGCCTCACTTTACCATATTTTTGTAAGCCCTCGGCTGTTATAGGACCTTGTTTGGTTGGAATGTATGTACGGTAGCTAGAATTGTCTATCATATTAGTTGCATGCATGTTTATGTGGGTCGTAGTCTAGGTGAGCGACTATTTGTCTTTCTCTCTTACATATATATGTTCACCCTTTGCTTCATGAGAGAAGAGTGACCCGTGAGAGTCCATTGTTTAAGGTCTTGCAAGGTCGACGGTTCAGCTACTTTTATAAACATCTTATAACTCGTTTGCATTTGACTGTCTTGCTATAAGTGTTAGTTTGCTTGCATTAAATTGGCTTAAGTGGGCATTTGTAGCTAGCTCTGAGTTATCTTTTTTCCGTTCCATTAGTTGCACTTTAGTTTACTCGAGGACGAGTAAAGGTTTGGTTTGGGGAGATTTGATACGTGCATTTTATATAGTCTTTTTAGCCTATTTTATGCACGTATTTCTATGCTTTTATCGTGGTTTTATGCTACGAAATGCCCCGAATATGCTACTTTGGTGTATTTTGTCTTAATTGCAGGAATGGACCATAAAGTAGTGAAATCAAGCCATTTGCCTTCCGTTTTGCATGCATTTGGAGGAAGAGTAGATTTAGAGCGGGAATTATAGCTGTCTTGGGATGCGTGAAGCTGCTTCGGGAGCTAAAAGGACATGTCAAAGTCAAACTAATGGATTTTATAGCTGCTGAAGTCAAGATCCACTCGATTGAGCTCTTTTCTAGTCGATCGAGTGGTTTTAGGAATAAAAAACAGTCGTTCGAGTAACTTATTTAGTCGATCGACCAGTTGCATAATTAGCTTTAGTCGATCGAGTAGAAATATTGGTCGATCGACCAGTTTTGAGCCTGAGTTGCTCGATCGAGTGGTTTTATTCCACTCGATCGAGTGGATTTGCTGATGGGCTGGGCTTTTTAGTTAATTTCCGTCAATTAGGTTTAGAAAATCCTATTTTCTTATAAATAGGAGAGTTAAGACGTCAGTTAGGGTGTGCTTCATATCCGGGATCGCTTGTTACTGTTCACTGCCACTTTGTTCTTCTACATTCCCAAACACCTAAACACTCCAAAATCCCCAAATCTCCACAAACACTACTTCAAAACTCAACAAATATCCACCATTTTTAACCACCACAAAAACACAATGCTCTTTTCTTACCCAATATCCTTTCCTCATCAACACTCAAGGCAACTAAAAGACAAAGGGCGGAAGTGGCAAAGGCAAATGAGGCCATGCTAGCGGCGTTGAGTTCAGGGACGAGCTCGGATGATGTATTCCCCGATGTCGTCTTTGCAATCGAGGTACAACGTAGTAAGTTCCAATTATTTAAGCGTCATCGTTTACATCCAACTTGATTTATTTCAAGGACAACCATGAGATTTTTGGGTTTGGATACGGAGTATAAGAACCTCTTTAAGGGTGTTGGGATGAGGGAAATGTATGCGATGAATAGGAGGACTTACCCCTGGCTTACTTGGGAATACTTGAGCTTTCTTTTGGTAGCCAAACAAAGGATCACTGGTCTTGTGTCAATGGTAACTTTTCGTCTTATGAATACCCCATATGCCTTGCCTTTAAAGGAATTTGGTAAAATATTTAGGTTAACTTATATGGACAGCCATAACCCTCCGGATGAATTCCACTACTCCAAGTTGTGGAAGGCAATCTCCGGTTTGGAGGATAGGGCATAAGTGAAGAGAGAGCCAAACTCATGCTATAATCCGGTGGTGAGGATTTAGCATAGGTATATGAGTTGGAGAATTTTCACGAGACACGAGCCTTGGACTTTTCAGACTGAAAAAATCAATATCCTTGGCTCATATTTGTATACCAAGCCCGAATGCTTCCAAATCAACACCACCACCATTTGGCCCTGCACTTGAAAAAGATTGCCAAATCCCTCAACTAAAATACCGGGATATATATAGGAGGATACGTCAGCTAAATTTCTATAGAATTGGTGAGAAATTTTGACGAGTCTAACTTAAATCCGATCGCGGGGGAGAACCTTCTATCCACCTTATATTTGTCTCGCTCATTGAAGAGGCTAAAAACGAATTTGGTTGACTGACAACTCTATTGGCAAATTAAAGATAGAAATTAAATCCCTTTGCCTAATGCCCACTAAGTAAAAATCAAGCAAAATGAGCATGAGTATCTCCTTGAAATTGAAGTAGTGGACCCGACAACAACTCCCGACCAAGTTAACTCAAGGGAGCGTGTTGGTCCTACCGACACCACCATGCAATATGAAATTTGAACCACCCAAACCTCCCAATTTCAAGAATTCTCGTAATTTCCTAAAGATATGCCCTCCTCATCTAGCCAAACACCCCAATACCAAATTTTGGATGTCACCTTGGTAGCCCTTATTAAGAACATTGATTTTAATATGGGTACTGTGAAATCCAAGTTCTGAGACTTCCGAATTGAAACGAATTCAAGGTTTGACGATATGGGGAGGCGGTTGGACCATGTCTACTATGACCAAAACAATGGTCAATACCCCGTTTATAATGACTACGATAGTCAGGGGCACATAAAGAAAGAGGGATGTAATGAATGGAAAGGTTGAGAGTCCAACTTCTTCGCCAACAAGTAAAGGTGAGAGTTCCAATAAAGGAAAAGTGAATCATCAACCTAAGGATGTTAAAAAAGTTTGACTTGGAAGAAATTGTAATTGAGAAAGTGGTCAACAAGGAAAAAGAAAAGGAAACCAAAAAGCTAGATGACACCAAGCAATCTTCATTATCGAACAAGCCTTATAACCCGCCAATACAATTTTCTAATAGAGGTAGAGTAGTGAATGAGGAGAATAAATTCTCTAGGTTCTTGGATATATTGAAAAAGATCGAATTTTCATTACCTTTCACCGAGGCAGTAACACAAATGCCACTCTACACCAAATTTCTCCAAGATGTGTTGACAAAGAAAAGAGGAACTGGAGGTGATGGGCTAGCTGCCCTGAAGGAAGAATGTAGTGCAGTATTGGTTTATCACATGCCTAAGAAACTACAAGATCCGGGTAGCTTTTCAATCCCATGTATCACTACACGAATTCTGTTATCGGCCGACTATAAATGGCGATTGTACAAACCATTCGTCAATTGGTGACGAAAATATTCTCTCGAGCGACTGATATTAGTCGCCAAATTGGCGGCGCACAAAACCGTACATTAATTAATATTGGCGATTATAAATAAGACCGGATGACCGTAATCAGTCGCCAATTTGGCAACTGATTTTACTGTCAGTCGCCATTTTATTTGCACACAAATAAGACATTGGATCCCACCTCCCTCAGTAGACCCTCACGCTTTCTTTACACAAACAAACTTTGGCTCTATTTATTACTTTCCCTTATATTTTACATCATTTTATCTCCATCTTTACACAAGCAAACTGCCACCCTCGATCATTCAATGCTTTGTTTAATTGCTCTTTTTTTTTAAATCACAAAAGTAGCCAACTGCATCTCGTTAAACGAGATTGTTTTATCCAATCTCAAGTTTAATTGCTCTTGTGTAATATTCGTCATAATCTCATAGTCCTTCACTTAATTTAAGGTATTAGTCTATTTGCCCTATAAATTAAATTTTTCAGATTTTAATTTCAAAGTATCTTACCCTTCATCCTCAAAAATGATTTTTGTTTTCTGATCTTGACTTCTAAGTATTTTGGTTTTAAGAGGCGAGTAAATGGAAACAGAGGAGAAAAAAGGAAAGGGTGGCGCGGTGTTCAACGCTGATAGATGGCGATCGACGGAAGGTTCCAGGTTGTAAACGATGGTGAGTAGAGTGTATTTAACGGTGCCGATGTTATGATCAACCCCGGCGATGAACGTAATTTGGTTTTTTTGTGTTATCAAAATTGTTGTTGATGTGGATGGTATTGGTAGTTTTATGTTAAAATTGATTGTACTGTAATGTAAAATTGGTTTTTTCATGTTATCCGAGCTTGATTGTTTTATATCTGTGGCTATTTTATTTTTATTTTTTTAATGTCAAATTGGCGACTAATAAAAGTCTTTAGAGACTGTTTTCAGTCGCCAATTTGGTGACTACTTTCAGTCGCCATAGAGCCTAGTTGGCGACTAATAAAGCGGTTGCCAATTTTGGCGACTGAATTCAATCGCCTCAATCAAAATAGGCGACTAGAGCTTGCGAATAGGATTTGGTGACCATTTTCAGTAGCCAAATTGGTTTTAGAGACTGTTTTCAGTTACCATATATAGTCTCCCGAGTCCTATTTTTTTGTAGTGTATGGTAGGCAAAGTGAACATTGAAAGAACATTGTGCGATTTGGGTGCAAGTGTTTGTATCTTACATCTTCCCATCGCCAAGAAGCTTGGTCTTAAATGACATGATTCCCACATCCATGACATTGCAATTTGCCGATTGATCGGTACAATATCCCACAGGTGTTCTTGAAGATCTAGAACCTTTACCTCCCCCCCCTACCCCCCCTAAATATGCTTATCTCGATGATGAAAAGGCCTACCCCGTGATTATCAATGCTAAATTAGCGGTGGAACAAAACAAAAAACTCTTAGGTTTTCACAAAATAAACAAAATGGCACTTGGGTATAACATTGACGTTATTACGGGTATCGATTCTATATTGTGTATGCATCGTATCACACTAGAGGATGGATACATCCCCTCCGTTAAACCTCAAAGAAGATTGAACCAAAAGTTGATGGAGGTGGCATGTAAGGAAATTGAAAAATTACTTGAGGCCGGAGTCATATACTCCATCTGAGGAAGCGAATGGGTAACCCCGGTTAAAATTTTCCCTAAAAAGGGCGGAATGACTCTGGTAGAGAATTAGGATGGTGAGCTCATTTCCAGCCGGCCGGTTACGGGATGGAGAATGTGCATTAATTACCGAAGGTTGAATTCCGTCTCAATCAAGGATCACATTCCTTTTGCCTTTTATTAATCAAATGCTCGAGAGATTGGCAAACCATGAGTATTTTTGCTTACTTGATGGCTATTCTGTATTTTTCAAAATTCCCATCAACTCGGATGACCAAGCAAAAAC
Organism: Silene latifolia; assembly: GCF_048544455.1. Classification (NCBI taxonomy): domain Eukaryota; kingdom Viridiplantae; phylum Streptophyta; class Magnoliopsida; order Caryophyllales; family Caryophyllaceae; genus Silene; species Silene latifolia. The sequence continues at coordinate 439,700,399 of NC_133538.1, read as the reverse complement.
TACTTTTACTTGTCCTTATGACGTCTTCGCATATCGAAGAATACTATTTGGCCTTTGCAATGCTCCTGAGACATTTTAAAGAGCGATGATGTCTATATTTTCAGAGTATATTGAGAAGTCCATGGAGGTGCTCATGAACGAGTTTAGTATCCATCATACCTCTTTTGATGATTGTTTGAAGAACCTCTCTCAAGTGCTATAAACTTGCGTACAATACAACCTTGTGTTGAATTGGAAAAAATGCCATTTTATGGTACAAGAGGGAGTGATTCTTGGTCATGTTATTTCTAAAAATGGGATTCAAGTGGACAAATCAAAGTTGGGGTGATTGAGAAACTTCTCCTACCCACCAACGTCAAGGGTGTAATGAGTTTGTTGGGGCATGCAGGTTTTTATCGAAGGTTTATCAAAGATTTTGCAAAAATTGCCAAACCCCTCACCTCACTTCTTGATAAGGACACATCCTTTATATTTGATGATTCTTGTCGTGATAGTTTTTGTAAGCTCAATATGCTCTCGCAACGGCTTTAATTTTTCAATCACCAAATTGGTACGTCCCCTTTGAATTGATGTGTGAAGCAAGCGAGTTTGCCATATGGGCGATCTTTGGTCTAAGATAAGACAAGAAGCTCCGGGTCATAGCTTATATGAGTAAAACATTGGATAAAACTGAATTCAATTAAACCACCATGGAGAAAGAGATCCAACCCTTGGTATGTGGACATTGCAAAC